>NC_142075.1:6132500-6432500 GCF_059756535.1 Pantherophis guttatus
TGCGCCACCAGGGCTCCTGATTATTGAGTTGTTGTTATTTGTTCTGGTCTCTGGTGTATGACTGTAATAAAAATTCTGTTCTGAAATCACAGCAGCTGGATCAGTTACATTAATATAGAGTGCAGGAGGATTTGGGGCCCAGTATTTTTTAAAAATTGGAAGTACAGGTATTGCTCAACTTAAAACAATTTGTTTAGTCACCGTTCGAAGTTAAGAACAGAACTTAAAGTGACTTTATGATCGTTTTTCGCAATTACAACTGTTAACAGGATGCCCATGATCACGTGATCAAAATTGGATGATTGGCAGCCAGCTTCTGACGAGCCAAATCAAAGGGGGAAGCCTGTTCGCTTAATGACTGCGTGTTTCACATAACAACTGCAGTGATTTGCTTAACAACTGTGGCATAAAAAGTCATAAAATGGGGCTCAACTCACTTAACAACTGCCTGACTTAGCAACATAAATTTTGGGCTTAAGGGTGATCGTAAGACGAGGGACCTTCTGTAATGTCTGGGATTTTTTAAAATTTATTTTCTATTAAGTACGTTTTTTAGTGCTTAATAAACATCGTGTTGTCTGGGTATTTAATTTGCTTAACAATACAAATTTACATTCTTAATCTCTACCTCCTTTTTTTACAACCATTGGTAAAAATAGATCCCATGTTTGATCGTATTCTACATCCTCTTTCTGCTTAATTTTCAATGTCAATCTATCCATTTCTGCACAATCTAGTGTCTTCCTGACTTATCTCTTCATCTCGTGGTACAGCTTCATTTTTCCAGTATATCTGGCATTCTTCTTCAAAGGGTTGCACCTTCAGATTTAACACTCTTCTTACACACTCGAGTATTTAAGGAAGGGCAGGTTGTAAGGCACCTAAAGGAGAGTTCTAGTACCAGAGCTCACTTAGTTCATTAATTTAATGCATATCTGGATCAGCCCCAAGGATTAAAAGAAACAACAACACATTTTAGAACTCGGTGTTGTTTGCAACCGAGTGCATAAATCGTGCCAGTTGTTCAGGATTGTTCAGTCAACTTAAAAACAGGATGTCAGTGTTCCTTGTTTGATTAAAAAAAAAAAAGGTTTATGCTTGGGTTGAGAGAGAGAGAAAGAGAGGGGCCCTTGGAAGCTTAAAAAGGCCTCACTGGGAAATATTTTCCTCCGCCCTCTTCGGAGGCCCATCGCTTGCTTGCTTGCTCGCTCCGCTCCCGGCATTAGAGGCTCTGGGCCAGAGAGGCACCTCGAAAGGGGGGGTTAGGGGCGTGGGGTGGGGAAACGAGGGCTGGTCCCTTTCCGCCCTTTGTGTGCAGGGGATGGGAGAGCTTTTGAAACTCCCTATTGGGATGTGGTGGCTCAGTGGCTAAGACGCTGCGCTTGTTGATCGAAAGGTCGGCAGTTCAGCGGTTCGAAGCCCTAGTGCCCCGTAACAGGATGAGCTCCTGTGACTTGTCCCAGTTTCTGCCAACCTAGCAGTTCGAAAGCACATAAAACATGCAAGTAGAAAAATAGGGACCACCTTAGGTGGGACGGCAACAGTGTTCCGTGTACCGTTGGCATTGAGTCATGCCAGCCACATGACCACGGAGACGTCTTGGGACAGCGCTGGCTCTTCGGTTTTGAAACGGAGATGAGCACCACCCCCTAGAGTTGGGAATGACTAGTACATATGTGCGAGGGGAACCTTTTTTATTTATTTATTTATTTTTATTTATTTATTTTTTTTAATTTGATTTATATGCCGCCCTTCTCCGAAGACTCAGGGCGGCTTACAATGTGCTCAGCAATAGCCTTCATCCTTTTGTATATTTATACAAAGTCAGCTTATTGCCCCCACAAACTGGGTCCTCATTTCACCTACCTTAGAAAGGATGGAAGGCTGAGTCAACCTTGAGCCTTGGCGAGATTCGAACCCTGCAGTAATTGCAGGCAGCTGGTCTTAATAACCAGCTTAATAACAGGGTGCCTTAAACCCCTGTACTACCAAGGCTCTTTACATTTATTGGAAGCTGCTCTGGAAACCCAAAGCCGGGGCACGTTCTTCTTTTGCACGGCTGGTCCTGACCCTTCAGCTCCCAAACCTCTCTGGGGCATGAGGGCTCTTCCCATTGGAGCCCCCCATGTGCTATTCTGAGAAAGCCAAGGCAGGAGGTGCTTAATGGAGTTGCTTCCTCTCCCTGTTAACCTTCATTTCCTCCATCAGGAGAAATGGAGCCTGGCTTGTGTGACGGGCGTCCAGAGACAGGCAGCCACATCTCCCTCGACGTACAGTTGTAATTGAGCCAAGAAGTTCTGTTGCTGACGGAGACGTTGGTTAAGCCCTATTTTACAACTTTTCTTGCCATGGTTGCTAAGTGAATCACTGCAGTTGGTAAGTCGGTTGTTCAGTGAATCCGAATTTCCCCATTGACTTTGCCTGTCAGGAGGTCGCAGAATGGGGGGGTCACCCGACACCCCCCCCCCCGGGACGCTGCACCCGTCATAAATACACATCAGTTTCCAAGCATCTGAATTTTGATCATGTGACCGTGGGGATGCTACAACGGTTGTAAGTGTGAAAAGCGGCTATAAGTCACTTTATTTCAGTTGTAACTTTGAATGGCCACTAAATGAACTATTGTAAGTCCAGGACTACCTGTACTTGCTGGTCATTCCACGAATCAAGGATCCATTCACTGACAAGCTTCTTCAACTCTGTGCCGGGCATGCATCGGCTCCTCAATTGTGGTCGTATGTTGAGGATTCTGAGATGTTATTCTGAGATGCTTTCACAAATTGGTATGGTCTAGAAAGAAAAACCTAGAGCCGTGATGGCGAACTTATGGCATGTGTGCCCAAAGTGGCACACGAAGCCATGTCGCCCGGCACACGAGCCCTTCCTGTTTGTCTTCCGGGTTTCTGGTGCGCATGTGCGCATGATGATCAGCTGTCATTCGCAGGCATGGCAGTGCTAAAAACCAGTGTGCGCATGCGTGCTGGCCAGCTAATTGTTGAGTGCGCATGTGTGCCAGAACCCGGAAGTTCAGCTTCTCCAGAGCGCGATCCCTTCACTCACATGGCAGTGAACCAATGAGTGCATGCACACTGGCCATGCATGCACACTGGCAGTGAACCAATGAGTGCATGCACACTGGCCAGCTGATTGTTGGGTGCGCATGCGTGCCAGAACCTGGAAGTTCGGCTTTTTCAGAGCGTGATCCCTTCACTTACATGACAGTGCCGAAAACTGGCCTGCGCATGTGCACCAGCCGGCTGATAGTTGGGCGCACATATGTGATAGAACTGTTGTGACCCAGGCCCACGTAGTTAGTATTAAATACAAAACAGTTTAAAAAAACAAACATATTTTATTAAAACAGCTGAGAATTAACTCATTCTCAGCATATTCCAAATTAAATTAAAGCAAAGTTCTCAAAACACCATTCTTCAGTTTATCTCTGACCTTGGGATAATTAGGCAAACTGCCCAAAGCTTTTCTTGGCAACAGTTCAGGAACAGAAGACGCTGTCAAGAAAGAAATACATCCAAACACAAAGCAAATTTCTCAACGGTTGTTTTCCGGCAAAGAGGCCAAGAGACATTGCTGGTCTTTTAAGCCTTATGGGAGGGGCCAATCATCTCTTGGGCCTTACTCCCGAGTCGTCCTCTTTGCTTTAGCTGCTCTTGCCTTCTGGCAGCTCTTCTCATACGTGCACTAAGAACAGGCTCCTCCTGTTCCTCTGCCTCTCTGCTGTCAGCCTCTGGAGGCTCTGGAGTCAGCACGTCACTCCCCGATGGCCCTGGCCCCATCTCTGCCTCCGATGCAGAGCCCTCGTCCGGGCCTTCCCCAGCCTCCAGGACTGGCCCATGTTCTTCCTCAGCCTCATCGCTGTACGACTCCGCTGCCAGCCCCGCAGGCTGCTGGCGGACCACAACAAGAACCCAGAATGTTTTGGTGCGACCTTTTTGGCACTCAGTGCGGAAAAGGTTTGCCATCACTGACCTAGAGCCATCTTCCCAACTTTAAGGCTGAATTTAATTAACAGAGGTCCTTCAAGCCTTAAGGAGTTAACAACTCAAATCCGCACAGATCACCTATTTTTTGTTTAGGGCCCTGCTGCGAGAGTGTCGTTTCCATGGTTTCCCCTTCTCCTACTATCTGAATGGCTTCAGGAACTGTTCTTGTGTTCCCCTGACTTTCCAGGAAGAGCAAGGCACAAGGCGGCATTAAATGGGATGGAAGTAATCAGTTTTAACATTTCCAGGAGACCAAATGTGGCCACAGCAGATTCAGCTGTGCAGCCTGTCAACCTCCCAGCCTCAAAAGTGCTGCAAATGGAAATTTCTCCCAACCAGCCCTGTTGATTTATTAGAGGTGGAAAATCCATGTCTCCATTATGTCTGGTTCATTGATAAGCTGCCGAATTTAGAAAACGTGTGTTTTCCATGCCGAAATATTCCTGCGTATGTTTATTACAGAGGAATAGGTTTTTTTTTTTTTTAACAGTTTAACATTTCCCCCCCAAAAAAGTCTACAAGGCCAGGAACAGAATGACGAAATCAGGATTGTCTTTATGAACAAACTTTTCATTTTAATCTCCTCATCTTTTAGATCGTGTGTGACAGTTTGAATAACTGCAATTTAATCAGTTTGTGTACTTTTCAAGAAATCTCTCTTGGATGTGCCGATTTGATTCATTGGCTGTCCTTATTTTTATTTTACTGTGGTTTTTCGCTGAACACAAGGAGTCCTTGAATTACAGCCTTTTCTTTAGTGGCCATTCTAAGTTACAACAAGCACCGAAAAACTTAATTTCTTAGAAACCGGCTCTTGCACTTAAAACGATCACAGTCCTATGATCCAAATGTGGGTTCTTGGCAACCAGAATGTATTCACAACCTTCTCAGCTGGCTTTTGACCAGCGAAGTCAAAGGATTCTTGTAATGACTACATGATTCCATTTAACAGCTGCAGTGATTCACTTAACAACCGTGGCAAGAAAGGTCGTAAAATGGAGCAAAATCCACTTAACTGTTTCATTAACAGAAATTTGGGGCTTAATTGTAGTCGTAAGTTGAAGGCTACGTATATAAGCCGTTGGAACTTCCAGAAACGGGTCATAAGTAACTTTTGGGGGCATAGTGGTAACTTCGGACCGTCACTAAATGGGGACTGCCTATAAAAGGAGAGAACTGCTCTGGGATCCTTGGGGTCCTGACCTTTCCCCTTCCCCCCCCCCCAGCTTCTTTCCAGTTATTTTGGATCCTTCTGCAATTGGTGGCCTTTCAGCCAAGGGTGAAATCCAGCAGGTTCTGACCAGTTCTGGAGAACCGGTAGCGGAAATTTTGAGCAGTTTGGAGAACCGGAAAATACTACCTCTGGCTGGCCCCAGAGTTGGGTGGGAATGGAGATTTTGCAATATCCTTCCCCCAGGAGTGGGGAGGGAATGGGGATTTTGCAGTATCCTTCCCCTGCCACACCCACCAAGCCACGCCCACTAAGCCACACCACGCCCACAGAACCAGTAGTAAAAAAATTTGGATTCCACCACTGCTTCAGCCATGTCTGTTGTTTGCAACCGTGCTGTAATTTTCCTGACCGTGGCACCCTGGCTTCCTATTTACCCAGCGGGCGGAAGAAGAGACTGGCCATTGTTTGGGGGCACAATTGAGCCTCTTATCAAATTAAAAACAACAACAACAAAGGCATGGACAGTCCAGTTTAAAGCTGGTCATTTTGAGCCTTCTA
This sequence comes from Pantherophis guttatus, assembly GCF_059756535.1. Classification (NCBI taxonomy): domain Eukaryota; kingdom Metazoa; phylum Chordata; class Lepidosauria; order Squamata; family Colubridae; genus Pantherophis; species Pantherophis guttatus. The sequence goes on from NC_142075.1 coordinate 6,138,234, forward strand.
GCAGTGGTGACTGCATAGGATGAGAAACCTAATTAGAGACAATAAACTCTTTGAAGCTGATGCTTCATCCCCTTTGTTGGGTGAGGACTTGCAGCCACAGAGGCAGAGAGAGAGAAAGAGAGGGGGAAAAAAGAGAGAGTATACACAGAGAGACACACACCCCATTGTGAGAAAGCTGTTATTTTGTCAACATTGGCTTGCCGCTCTTAATTGCAGGCAACAGACGTATCCGTCCTCAGGTGATCGGAAGTTATGGATGCCAAACGACCAAATGCGGCCCTCAGTAATGCTTTTATTCCTTTCCGTCTCTCAAGTCAGAATAACAGAGTTGGGAGGGACCTTGGAGGTCTTCTAGACCAACCCTCTGCTCAAGCAGGAAACCCTATATACCTGTGATGGTGAACCTATGGCACACGTGTCAGAGCTGGCACGCAGAGCCCTCTCTGTGGGCACATGCGCCATCACCAGCTGCTCTTCCGGTTTCCGGCGTGCACATGTGCGCCAGTCAGATGGTCTTCACAGGTGCCGGAGCACTGGAAAACAATCTGAAAACTATTGAAAAATGGCCTGAAAAACGGCCTGAAAACGGCTCAAAAAACAGCCAAAAACAGCCAAAAAAACTCAGGCAAGCATGCGCCGGCCAGCTGGTCTTCGAGTTTCTGGCGCTCCAGCGCTCACACATGCACACGCATGCACACGCATTCTGGTTTGGGCACTCGGTGCCGAAAAGGTTTGCCATCACTGCTATATACCATTTCAACAAAGGGCTGTCCAATGTCTTCTTGAAAACTTGAAAACCTCACTTTTGCAGGCAAGTCTTTCCACTGGCTAATTGTTCTGTCAGGAAATTTCTCCTTAGTTCTAGGTTGCTTCTCTCCTTAATTAGTTTCCACCCATTGCTTCTTGTCCTGCCCTCAGGTGCTTTGGAGAATAGCTTGACTCCCTCTTCTTTGTGGCAACCCCTGAGATATTGGAAGACTGCTATCCTGTCTCCCCTGGTCCTTCTTTTCATTAAACTAGACACACCCAGTTCCTGCCACCGTTCTTCATCTGTTTTAGCCTCCAGACCCCTGGGTTTAAGTCTCTTTGTCTGTCTTCCTCAAAAATACCCAGGGATTCCCAAATTTGCACCTTGTTTTAGGAACTAGTTGTGCCATGAATGTTACACAACATTCATCGTGTAATGCTGGTTGATTCAGTGTCCCGTTCATGTCATTTCAATTTTTTTTACTACCGGTTCTGTGGGTGTGGCTTGGTGGGCGTGGCTTGGTGGGCATGGCAGGGGAAGGATACGGTAAAATCTCCATTCCTTCCCCAATCCAGGAGAAGGTTATTGCAAAATCCCCATTTCCTCCCGATCAACTGGGACTCAGGAGGCAGAGACTAGATGGCGGCCGGGCCAGTCAGAATTTTTACTACCGGTTCTCTGAACTACTCAAAATTTCCGCTACCAGTTCTCCAGAACTGGTCAGAACCTGCTGAAACCTACCTCTGGTTCACATCCTGGGCTAAGTCCCCTATTGTCTCAGTTGTGTTGAATAAACCTGAATTGATTGTTTTTGCATTATACACGAAGCCATAAATTCTTGTTTACAGATATACAGGTAGTGCTTGACTTACGACTCTTTGAAAGTACAATGGCACTGTAAAAAGTGACATGATCAGTTGCACTTACACTTACACTTACACTTATGACCGTTGCAGCATCTCCAATCGTCACATGATCCAAAATTTGGATCATTGAATTTATGACGGTTGCGGTGTCCCAGGTCATGTGATTTCCTTGGGCGACTTTCTGAAAAAGCGAAGTCAACTGGGAAGCCAGATTCTCTTAACAACCGTGTGACTAACTTAACTGCAGTGACAGGAACGGTCGTAAAATGGGGCCATACTCAATCAACAGCTGTCTTGCTTAGCAATGAAAACTTTGGGTGCTATCATTGTGGTCGTAAGTTAAGGACTGCCTGTAGATGAAAATGATGGTTGCGATAAAGGAACACATCTGGATGGTTTCGAAGAACACACTGGAGATACGGATGCAGGGTCCTGAATGGGCAAATACAGCCATCCAGGTCCTGGTTGTCCCAAATGTGCTTTTTTCAGGAGGCAAGCGGACTTCTTTTCTTTCTTCTTTGACGATGTTTCATTTCTCATCTAAGAAGCTTCTTCAGCTCTGACAGGAGAGTGAGGAATGGAAGGATGTACATTCCTTGTCTGCATATAAATCAGGGTGGATTTGATTTAAATCGAGTTGATTTAAATCACAATTTAAATCACAATTTAAATCACTAGTAAAAAGGCTTGATTTAAATCAACTCGATTTAAATCATAATTTTTAAAGAGCAACTGTCATCTCTGCTACTCCTTTGACCCACTGTTGACTCACTGATAGTCCCAGTGTTGCAGAATATACAGCCTCGTGCTACATAACTAAGCTCCATTTCATGCTGAATAAACTAAATTATTTATGTATCTTAAAAAGAAAACTATCTTACGATAGATTTTTACCCCAAAAGTTTGTTATTAAAATAAATTCGATAAAAATAAAAAAAGTCCGATTTAAATAAAAAAAATCTGATTTTTTAAATTTTTTTAAAAAAACCATTGATTTTTATCCACCCTGATATAAATCCTTCCATTCCCCACCATCCAGTCAGAGCTGAAGAAGCTTCTTGGATGAGAAGCGAAACGTTTTCAAAGGAAAAAAAGAAATAGAAAGTCCAGTTGCCTCCTGAAATGTGCAGATTTTCCTATTTCAATTCCTACCAATAATCATAATTACGTAGGGTTCTGTTGAGTTGGTTTAACCACAGTTTGAAAAAGTGAACTTTGACAGTCCTTCCCCGTAGAGCAGGGCTTTCAAACTTGAGTTCATTGAGAGCCGCATCAGGGTTGGGTTTGACCTCAGGGGGAGGGGGCGTGGCCAGAGTGGGCGTGGCCAGTTTGGCATCACTCATGACGGGGAGTGTCTGGAGGCCCGAGCGCTCTGCCAGCGAAAACGGGCTCCCGACGGCCTCCTGCAACCCTCTGCCAGCAAAAATGGAGCTTGGGAGAGTCACATGTGGCCCTCCCGAGCTCCGTTTTCTCTGGCAGAGGCACCGCAGGCCAGTCCTTTGCTGTTTCCAGGGCGGCTCCGCTGGCCAGATCTAAGCACCCTGCAGGCCGGATCTGGCCCCCGGGCCTTGAGTTTGACACCCCTGCTGTAGCGGGTTACCTCAATCCCTCTGCAGTAGGCAGACTGTTTGCGGTGCATATCAAGAAAGTGAAAATATCCACCTGCATTGTCCATTAAAGATAACCGAGTCAGTCTCCTTTCATCTCCCTTTTCCGAGGGAAGAAGAGAAAGGGAATTGGAGCACACGGCGCGTCTCCCATGTTTACATTCTCTTACGGCTTGTTCAATTCATGTTTGGAGTGTAAGAATTTATCTGATTTTCCTCAAGTGCTGTTATGACTTGCTACAGAGAGTTTCCAGCAGTTGACACAGGTTGCCTCCGCTAAGCTTATCTCTTAAGCTCTAATGAGTAATTAGACTTCCATCTGAGATGTTGCTTAACGCATTGTAAGCCGCCCTGAGTCTCCGGAGAAGGGCGGCATATAATTCAAATTAAAAAAAAAAAAAGATGTTGCAACTGGTTCTTAAAGGGCCTAATTTCAGATATACAGGTAGCCCTCGACTTATGGCCACAAGTGAACCCCGGCTTCCTGTTGCTGAGCAAGACATTTGTTAAGTGCACTGTGCCCCATTTTATGACCTTGCTTGCTGCAGTTGGTAAATGAATCAGTGCAGTTGTTAAATACACCATCTTTGCTTGTCAGAAAGTCGCAAAAAGGTGATGAAATGAACCATGGTCGTAAAGACGAATCAATTGCCAAGTATCTTGATTTTGATCACAGGACCATGCCAATGCTCTAACGGTTGTAAGTGTGAAAAATGGTTGTAAGTCGCTTTTTTTTTCAGTGCAATTGTTACGTTCAAACGGTCACAACACAAACTGTTGTAAGTTGAGGTGTACCTAAACTTTACTCATCTGTTGAGACAGAGACATTTCAATCTGCTTGATAAACCTTCAGCTTAAAGCTTCAACACAAATCTCTTGAAAAAGGGGAATAATAGGCTCAAAATTTTGCACCCCTGATACCGTGTTTCCCCGAAAATAAGACTCTGTCTTATATTTTTTTGAACCCTGAAATAAATGCTTGGCCTTATTTTCCGGGAGGTCTTATTATTTTAGGGCACGTGGAGCAAGACGGGGCTCCTATTGCTGTCTTACCTGATTTCCAGCTCTGTCTCCCTAACCCTAACTCAGGGGTCAGCAACCTGCGGCTCTGGAGCCGCATGTGGCTCTTTCACCCCTCTGCTGCGGCTCCCTGTCACTCAAAATATCACAACCACCAATGTGTGACACCTGCTGGCACGCAATTTATTGAGATTTTCAACCTCTGGTAGGCCAACCATGGATAAATCCAAGAAAAGTTTCAGAAGAAAACAGATTTTTTAATTCAACTACATATGATAGTTTTGTGGCTGCTCAAGAAATAGTCAGGCACGGGTAGGGTTTTGTGGCTCCCGGTGTTTTCTTTTCTGTGGGAAATGGGTCCAAATGGCTCTTTGAGTGTTTTAAGGTTGCAGACCCCTGCCCTAACCAGAGGAAATGGCAGGGACCGGCTGTGCATGCATTTAAATATTTTTGGGAAGGGCTTATTTTCAGGGGGGGGGGCTTATTTTAGCGCATGCGCTCAAAAGCCCGATTGGGCTTATTATCAGGGGATGTCTTATTTTCGGGAAAACGGGGTTTATTATTCTCTCTGACCACTAAAGTTAAATTTGAATCTGGAAAACCTTAGAAAGTGTTGAAGTTTATACAAGAGGTAAGCGGGCGGGAGGGATCACTGCTCTGAAGGGACACGTTGCACTTCATCCGTCTTCCTTCTTAAGTGGACTTCTGGGCTCCGAAAAAGATTCCTTTCAAAGCCCTTGACGGATCTTTCGGCGCTGAAGTCATGCTCAGGGTATGCTGATGATTTCATAGCCCACGCCGGTGCACCTGTTTCAGGATTATTTAGAGTAGCACGTTCCTGACCTTAGAGTAGGATAGAGAAAGATTGCTTTTGGGTTGGCTAGCAGCAAAGACAGAGAACATAGAATAATAGAGTTGGAAGGGAACTTGGAGATCTTCTAGTCCAGGGGTCACCAACCTTTCGGACCTCAGGGAGTTTGGCGTTAAGTGAGTTTTACCTTGTTTTACGGACCATTTCGCCACCATGGCCGAGTGAATCAATGCAGCTGTTAACACGGTCATTGAATGAATCTGGCCTTCTCCCATTGATTTTGCTTGTCGGGGAGCCCGCTAAGGTTACAAATGCTGATCATGGGACCTTGGGACACTGCAACCGTCATAAATACATGCCAGTTGCCAAGCATCCGGATTTTGATCAGGTGACGGTCAGGATGCGGCAAGAGTTGTAAGTATGAAAAATGATCAGAAGTCACTTTTTCATTGCTCTTGTAACTCTGGTCACTGTATAACGGAATAACACAGTTGGAAGGGACCTTGCAGGTCAATCAGTCTATCAGAATAGAGCTGGAAAGGTCCTTTGGGGAGGGTCTTCTAATCCAGGGGTCAGCAACCTGCAGCTCTGGAGCTGCATGTGGCTCTTTCACCCCTCTGCTGCGGCTCCCTGTCACTCAGAATATGTGTCACAACCGCCAATGTGTGACACCCGCCGGCACACGATTTATTGAGCTTTTCAATCCCCGGTAGGCCAACCATGGATACATCCAAGAAAAGAAAAGTTTCAGAAGAAAACAGAACATTTAATTCAACTACATATGTTAGTTTTGTGGCCGCTCAAGAAATAGTCAGGCACGGGATGGGTTTTGTGGCTCCCGGTGTTTTCTTTTCTGTGGGAAATGGGTCCAAATGGTTCTTTGAATGTTTAAGGTTGCAGACCGCTGTTCTAATCCAACCCCCTGCTCAATCAGGAGACCCTTACACCATTTCAGACGATTGTCCAGTCTCTTCTTAAAAGCCTCCAGTGATAGAGCACCCACAACTTCTGGTGGCAACCAGTTCCAATGGTTGATTGCTCTCACTGTCAGAAAATTTCTCCTTAGTTCTAGGTTGCTTCTTTCCTTGATCAGTTTCCACCCGTTGCTTTTTTGTCTTGCTTTCTGATGCTTTGGAAAATAGGCTGACTCCTTCTTCTTTGCAACAGCCCCTCAAGTATTGCAACACTGCTATCATGTCTCCCCTAGTCCTGTTTTTCACCAGACTAGACATACTCAATTCATGTAACCCATTTTCATACGTTTTAGCCTCCAGCCCCCCTAATCGTTTTTGTTGACTTACAAGCAGAGTAGGTGGGAGAAAAGGGGGTGAGGAAACAGATGGGGTCTTAAATGCAATATCTTTTCCCCTCCCAGCCCTGTCAAGGGTGGTGAGCTGATGAAAATGGTCTGCAGGATTTGTTCAGGTTAATCCTATTAAGAGTTTCGACTCTGTTGACAACAAATTGGCTCGAGCAAAATCATGCAAACTGTTTAAAGAACCATTTGCAAGTTGATGTGTGGTGCTGGGAGGAATTAGGGATCTAATGTTGATCTGTTCTTTGACCTTGGATCCCTCCCCCTTTTTCTGTTTTGCTTCAGAGTTCAGTGGGATAAGAATGCAGCCGCGTGAGCTGTCGTGGGTGCACCTAGGTACACCCACATTACACCAATTCTCCGCGAGCTGCACTGGCTCCCTATTGGTCTCCGGTCACAATTCAAGGTGTTGGTTATTACCTTTAAAGCCCTACATGGCTCAGGGCCAGGTTATCTTCGAGACCGCCTTCTGCCGCATAGCTCCCAGCGACCGGTAAGATCCCACAGAGTTGGTCTCCTCCGGGTCCCGTCAGCTAAACAATGCTGGCTGGTGGGCCCGCAGGGGAGGGCCTTCTCTGTGGCTGCCCCAGCTCTCTGGAACCAGTTACCTCCTGAGGTCCGGACCACCCCCACCCTATTGGCCTTCCGAAAAGTGGTGAAGACCTGGCTTTTCCGGCAGACCTGGGGCCGTTGATCTCGCTCTTGTGATCTGGCGAGATCTGGCCATGAATGGCGTGAATGGGTTTTTAATGTTTTTAATTTTTCAATGTCTTTTTATAATGATTTTTTAAACGTATTGTGAGCCGCCCTGAGTCTTCGGAGAGGGGCGGCATATAAATTTAAATTAAATTAAATTAAATTAAATAATTTTAGTTTATTCATTTTATTGATACATTTAAAGGCCTGGAGACGAAAACATATGAAGAAAGGTTGTAGGAACTGGGTATGGCTAGCCTAGAGAAAAGAAGGACTACAGGTGATGTGATAGCAGTGTTCCAGTATTTGAGGGGCTGCCACACAGAAGAGGGAATCAACTTATTTCCCAAAGCACCAGAAGGCCAGACAAGAAACAGTGGATGGAAACTAAGTAAGGAGAGAAGCAAACTGGAATTAAGAAGAAACTTCTGAACAGTGAGAACAATTAACCAGTGGAACTGCTTGCCACAGAAGTTGTGGGTGCTTCATCACTGAAGGTTTTTAAGAAGAGGCTGGACAGTCACTTGTCTGAAATGGCATAGGGCAGTGATGGCTAACCTTTTTGCCATCGTGTGTCAAAAGCGGTGGGACTGCGGTGGGGGGGGGGTTGTGCCTGCCCACACCCATAATTCAATGTGCCCTGCCCCCCTGCGCATGCACCCGTGACCCTGCCGTGTTCCCCCCGCTTTTGGCACATGATGGCACGGTGGCCCAGGTAGGCCCGTTTTTCACCCTCCCCAGGCTCCAGAGGCTTTCTAGGAGCCTGGGGAGGGGGAAAACAGCCTTCCCCACCCCTTGGAGGCCCTCTGGAGGCCGGAAACGGCCCGTTTCCTGACTTCCGGTGGGCCCGAAAATCAGCTGGCCGGCACACGCATGTGCACTGGAGCTGAGCTAGGGCAACGCTCATATGCCCACAGCTATGGCTCCATGTGCCACCTGTGGCACGCGTGCCATAGGTTCGCCATCATGGGCATAGGGTCTGCTGTTTTAGCAGTGGATTAGATTAGGCCACCTTCAAGGTCCCTTCCAGCTCCATTCTGATTAAGTCCGTAAATAAATTGGGATAATCCTTCATCGTTTGTGTAGGCTAGCTTCACCTTCTCTTCTGGTTGAGATGTGGAAAAATCCCCGATTTTGAAATGGTTGAATGAGTCCTCCACCTGTCTATTAAACCAGGGGTCTCCAACCTTGGCAACTCTAAGACTTGTGGACTTCAACTCCCAGAGTTCCTCAGCCAGCTTTGCTGGCTGAGGAACTCTGGGAATTGAAGTCCACAAGTCTTAGAGTTGCCAAGGTTGGAGACCCCTGTCTTAAATGGTTAATCTTCCACATCGTGTTTACACAGTCATGTTTTCCCGCACAGGATTCCACAGCGCTAAGTAGCACGTGAGCACCTGGATCTAAGAAAAGAAGGAGGTGCAGGTGTTTCCCTGTTCACCTGCAGAGGTCGAGGGTGTTGCAGAGGGCACGGTGCTGCTTCCGTTCCCACCCATCGGCGCATGTGCTTGCCTTCATGTTTATGGTGAAAGTCAACCAAGAAGCTTATCAAGCTCCCCGTTGCTGATAACAAGGGGCTTGATAAGGAATTGTAAAAACTTGCAGGCATTGCCTTCTTTATAACAGGGGTGTCAAACGCGCGTCATCACAGCAGCGTCACGTGACGTATCTGGACTCCCCCCCCTTTGCTAAACCAGGTGGGGGCGGAGTCAGCACGTGACGCATCCAGCCTGCAACTTAGACACCCCTGCTGTATATATACAGGTAGTCCTCGACTTACAACAGTTAATTTAGTGACCGTTCCCAGTTACAGCAGCATTGAAAAAAGTGACTTAGGACCCTTTTTTTCACACTTACGACCGTGCAACATACTCATGGTCACGTGATAAAAATTCAGATGCTTGGCAACTGGTTCGTGTTTATGACAGTTAGCCGGGATCGTGTGATCCGCTTTTGCGACCTCCTGACGAGCAACGTCAATGGGGAAGCCGGATTCACTTAACAACTGTGTTACTAATGTAACGACTGCAGTGGTTCCCTTAACAACGGTGACAAGGAAGGTCGTAAAATGGAGCTAAGTTCGCTTAATAAATGTCTCGTTTAGCAATGTAAATTTTGTGCTCAATTATGTTGGATGGAAACTCATCCAGGAGAGAAGCAAACCTGGAATTAAGGAGAAACTTCCTAGCAGTGAAGACAATTAACCAGTGGAACAGCTTGCCACTAGAAGTTGTGGGGGCTCCATCACTGGCGGTTTTTAAGAAGAGACTGGACAACCACTTGTCTGAGATGGTACAGGATCTCCTGCTTGAGCAGGGGGTTGGACTAGAAGACCTCCAAGGTCCCTTCCACCTCTATTCTAACATTCTAACCTCAGCTGGAAACTGTACTACAACCCCTGCTCGTTCTTTGCTCCCCGTAGAATGGGAAGGGGACACGTAGGGCGTTTTCGGAAGGAAAAGAACGGGTTAAAATCTGTCCCCGTCTGATGCAGTAAACACAACTGTTTGCTGAGGCACCAGAGAGGCTCCCGAGGCAAAGATTGTGTATGGTTGCACTTCGGAGAGTCGTGTCCGGGGGGGGGCCTGGTAGAGGGAGTGAATTGCACGGGGCCTCCTGCTCTGCAGCTGTTTTAGTTTCCAACTGGATGCACATTCTAGGAAGCAGTGCGTAAAACCATCACAAGGAGTGGGGAGTGGGAGAAGAGGAAAGCTTGGATCAAGGTGGGCAGGAGGATGGAGGATGACCAGAATGGGTGGGAAGGTTCTTACTAGGTTGGACCATGAGAGTTTAGTCATTTTGAGGGTTTAATGCTGGAAAAAGGGCCATTTATTACAGAATAACAGAGCCGGAAGGGACCTTGGAGGTCTTCTAGTAAACCTCAACAAGCTCAAGCTGGAGACCTTATCCCAGTGTTTCTCAACCTTGGAAGCTTGAAGATGGATGGACTTCAACTCCTAGAATTCTGAGAGTTGAAGTCCATCCATCTTCAAGCTTCCAGGGTTGAGAAACACTGCCCTCAGGGTGGATAAAAATCAATGATTTTTTTTAAAAAAATAAAAAAAAATCAGATTTTTTTGATTTAAATCGGATTTTTTTGATTTAAATCGGATTTTTTTTATTTTTATCGAATTTATTTTAATAAAAAATTTTGGGGGTAAAAATCTATCGTAAGATAGTTTTCTATTTAAGATACATAAATAATTTAGTTTATTCAGCATGAAATGGAGCTTAGTTATGTAGCAGGAGGCTGTATATTCTGCAACACTGGGACTATCGGTGAGTCAACGGTGGGTCAAAGGAGTAGCAGAGATGACAGTTGCTCTTTCAAAATTATGATTTAAATCGAGTTGATTTAAATCAAGGCTTTTTACTAGTGATTTAAATCATGATTTAAATTGTGATTTAAATCAACTCGATTTAAATCAAATCCACCCTGCATTCCACTGATTAATTGTTCTCACTGTTAGGAAATTTTTCCTTATTTCCAGGTGGCTTCTCTCCTTGGTTAGTTTCCATCCATTGTTTCCCGTCTTGCCTTCTGGTGCTTTGGAAAATAGCCTGACCCCCCCACCCCCACTCCCCTCCCTCTTCTTTGTGGCAGCCCCTCAAATATTGGAACCCTGCTATCCTGCCACCCCCCAGGTCCTTCTTCTCATATGGCTAGACATACCCCAGTCCTTTTCTCAAAAATAAAATAAACGAAGAGGGAGAAATGCACAGGTCCAATAGGATAATTGAAGTCAGCTGTGAATCGTCAGATAGTTTATGAGTTGTTTCCATCTTCCGCTGTTGTGTTTATTTGTTTGGAAGACTCACACTTTAAGGTGGGGGGAGGGATTCTCTTGTTAAATGGAGAAAACAGAGGATTGGTTAAAAATAAGCCTTTGACATAAATGAGGGCATTTCTATGTAGAGTTATGGGGGACCGTGTTGGTAACAAATTAAATATAGTTGCTACTTAGGGTTTGTTGTATAGTGCACTATATATCTTTTATGTACACCGAGAGCTTATGCACCAAAGACAAATTCCTTGTGTGTCCAATCACACTTGGCCAATAAAAATTCTATTCTATTCTATTCTATTCTATTCTATTCTATTCTATTCTATTCTATTCTATTCTATTCTATTCTATTCTATTCTATTCTATTCTATTCTATTCTATTCTATTCTTTCTTCATTCCATTGTTCTGTTCTGTTCTGTTCCGTTCCGTTCCTAGCCTATCCTAGCCTATCCTATCCCTATCCCTATCCCTATCCCTATCCCTATCCCTATCCCTATCCCTATCCCTATCCCTATCCCTATCCCTATCCCTATCCCTATCCCGTTCTGTTCTTTCTTCATTCCATTGTTCTGTTCTGTTCTGTTCTGTTCTATTCTATTCTATTCTATTCTATTCTATTCTATTCTATTCTATTCTATTCTATTCTATTCTATTCTATTCTATTCTATTCTATTCTATTCTATTCTATTCTTTCTTCATTCCATTGTTCTGTTCTGTTCTGTTCCGTTCCGTTCCTAGCCTATCCTAGCCTATCCTATCCCTATCCCTATCCCTATCCCTATCCCTATCCCTATCCCTATCCCTATCCCTATCCCGTTCTGTTCTTTCTTCATTCCATTGTTCTGTTCTGTTCTGTTCCGTTCCGTTCCTAGCCTATCCTAGCCTATCCTATCCCTATCCCTATCCCTATCCCTATCCCTATCCCGTTCTGTTCTTTCTTCATTCCATTGTTCTGTTCTGTTCTGTTCTGTTCTGTTCTGTTCTGTTCTGTTCTGTTCTATTCTATTCTATTCTATTCTATTCTATTCTATTCTATTCTATTCTACTCTACTCTACTCTACTCTACTCTACTCTACTCTACTCTACTCTACTCGATGGCACCATCCAACAGTTGGCTGGTTTATAAACTGTAGGTAGTCCTTGACTTATGGCCATAATTGAGCCCAAGGTTGCAAAAGTGGATCACATGACTCCGGAATACAGCAAAAGTCATAAATACGAAGCATCTGAATTTTGAGCACGTCATCATGAGGATGCTGTAATGGTTGTAAGTGTGGAAAAAATGGTCATAAATGACTTTTTCACCAACAGACATAACGTTGAAAAGTTATGGTATTTTTGTAGGTACTTACCAAGCACATCTAAATTATATCAAAGTAACCAAAATACCTTTACAATCTCTGAGGTGTGTCACAACTCTTAATGTTTGGAAATATGGAAAGAAGGCACCTGGTCTACCCCAACATGTGGGAGGGAGCATACTGCTTCCCTTTTGCCTTTCAGCTCCAATCCAGGAGCTCTCAAGGAGCCTGGTGGCTCAGCAGACTGATAGCATTGTGATTAACACCAGCTGTCTGCAATTACTGTAAGTTCGAATCTCGCCAGGCTCAAGGTTGACTCAGCCTTCCATCCTTTCTAAGGTAGTTAAATTGAGGACCCAGTTTGTGGGGGCAATAAGCTGACTTTGTATAAATGTACAAAAGTATGAAGGCTATTGCTTAACACACTGTAAACCGCCCTGAGTCTCCGGAGAAGGGCGGCATATAAATCAAATAAAAAAAAAACATTTTATACCAAATTTATATTTCGCTGATAGTCTCCCTTTATTTCTTTATCAGCAAAATATAAATTATATATATATATATATATATATATATATATATATATATATATATATATATATATATATACATACATACATACATACATACACACACACACACACACACACACACACACACACACACACACACACACACTGCTCAAAAAAATAAAGGGAACACAAGCAGAAGACATCCGAGATCTGAATGAATGAAATAGCCTTATTAAATACTTTGTTCGTTACATACAGTAGTTTTGTATTCCCTTTACTTGTTTGAGCAGTGTATAAATTACTGTATGTAAAGAACAAAGTATTTAATAAGGCTACTTCATTCATTCAGATCTCGGATGTCTTCTGCTTGTGTTCCCTTTATTTTTTTGAGCAATATATATAAATATATATATAGAGAGAGTTTTTTAAATTCAAATAATACAAACATAGTCCATCTAAACACAAAAAAAAAGGAAAAAGGAAAAAAAACCCCAAAATAAATATTACAGTGCACCCCCACTCCCCAGAGACCATTTTTTCCCCTTTATATTTCTTCGTCTATTAACAATTAAAAGATATATAATATATTCCAATTGTGCCCTTATCCCCTCCAGAACAACATATATTCTTGAGTAGGTTTATTCCCTTTGCCTTCCACCAACACTGATTTTATAAAATCCTCCCATATTTCATTATAATTGTTTGCTTTGATCATCCCTTTTTTAAATTTAATTTCTTGACACTCCCTATAACTTTGTGACTTTGAACCATCGCTAAACGGAACTGTTGTTAAAACGAGGACTACCTGTATTTGAAAGGTTTTTTTTTTTTCCTTTTTCCCTTTCCTAGCCTCTTTGCTGATGCTGAAAGGGGAAAAGAAAATTTACAGCTAGACTTGGGCGAGGAAGTGCACCCTCCCCGGTGGAGGCTGGAGAAGCCCCCGTGCTGGCTTCTGAAAGATGCCCTTTGTCCGTCCCCTTCCTCTCTCCCTTCCCCACTCCTGCTTTGCTCATGGCAAAACATCACACAATCAGTCTATTGTTTGTTTAGGAAAAGCTTCGGTATCCTATTGCAATTATTTATGGAACGAAATATTTGATGTTTTTGTCGGGGTGGCAGAGGGTGGAATGGCTTGAGTTCTCTTTTATATCTATTATTAGGAGGAAAAAAAAAACCTATGTTTACAGCATGCCTGTGTATGATTTGTGTCTGTTGTAAATATGTGTGCGTTCTACAGGAAACTCATATATATTCCTTAATGGCTATTCAATCTAGTGGGCTATTTTGATACAAGGAAAATCAGCTCCTATAAAGAGCTATTCTTAAGCAAGTTGAACTGGATTGTTGTTGTCGTCGTCATCATCATCAGAGTTGGAAGGGACCTAAAGGTCTTCTAGTCCAACCCCCTACTCATGCAGGAGACTCTACACCAGTGATGGCTAACCTTTTTGCCATTGCGTGCCAGGAGGGGGGAGGGGGGAGGGGGGGTCACAGGCGCACTTGCCCACACCCGTAATTCTATGTGCCCTACCCCTGTGCATGCACGTGCAACCCACCCCACTCCGCCCTGCTCCTGGCAAGCGATGGCCCGGTAGGCCCGTTTCTCTCTCTCACCTGGCTCCAGAGCCTCTCTAGGAGTCTGGGGATGACAAAAACGGCCTTCCCCACCTCCCCAGAGGCCTCCAGAGGCCAGAAACGGCCTGTTTGCCAACTTCCGGTGGGACCGGAAGGCTCAAAAAGCATGCCGGAGCTGAGCTCGCGTGCCCACTGATATGGCTACACGTGCCACAGGTGGCACGCGTGCCATAGGTTCGCCATCACGGCCCTACACCACTTCAGGCAAATGGTTATCCAACATCATCTGAAAAACTTCCAATGTTGGAGCAACATTCACAACTTCTGGAAGCAAGTTGTTCCACTGATTAATTGTTTGAAGTGTCAGGAAATTCCTCCTTAGTTCTAAATTGCTTCTCTCCTTGCTTAGTTTCCATCCATTGCTTCTTGTCCTGCCCTTGGGTGCTTTGGAGAATAGGTGGACCCCCCTCTTCTTTGGGGCAGCCCCTCAGATACTGAAATACTGCTCTCATGTCTCCCCTAGTCGTTCTTTTCATTAAACTAGACATACCCAATTCCTGCAGTCGTTCTTCATACGTTTTAGCCTCCAGGCCCCTAATCATCTTGGTTGCTCTTTTCTGCACTCTTTCCAGAGACTCAATATCCTGTTTACGATATGATGACCAAACTGGATGCAGGATTCCAAATGTGCTCTTACCAAGGCCTTATAAAGCGGTACTAATAATTCACGTGATCTTGATTTCTATCCCTCTGTTAATGCCGCCTAGGATTGCATTAGTTGTTGCAAAACACGGCTGGCATCCCCTTCCTTGCAGTTGCTGTGGGTGGGTGAGTGGGGGGTTAGTTTGTTTAACTCTGTACTTCCCAATTTTTTTTCCTTCATTACCCCAAACTGCTTATCAGAAAGTCTTATGGAACTTCAAGGACCTGTCGTAAGTTCCTTCTGGAATGTTCCCCACAACCTTCTTCCTTCCATGGGCTAAGATACTTTTTACATGCTGATTGTCCAGCCTGTGGCTCTTCCTTCTGTCTGCCAAGGATATTCCCACATACCGTGGAACCCTGGTTGGGGTACCGTTCTGATGGAAAGGATTTTTTTTTTAATTTGATTTATATGCCGCCCTTCTCCGGAGACTCAGGGCGGCTTACAATGCGTTAAGCAATAGCCTTCATACTTTTGTATATTTTATACAAAGTCAGCTTATTGCCCCCACAATCTGGGTCCTCATTTCACTTACCTTTGAAAGGATGGAAGGCTGAGTCAACCTTGAGCCTTGTGAGAATTGAACTTGCAGTAATTGCAGGCAGCTGGATGTTAAATGCTGCCTTAGGAGGCATTAGCCTCCTACGCCACTCAGGCTCCCAGGAAATTGACTGTACATCTTTATTTTAATTCACGAATTGCTATGTTCCGGCCAGGGGTGAAATGCTCCTGGTTCGGACCGGATCGCCCGATCTGGTAGCGATGGCAGCGGGTGGTTCGGAGGACCGGTAGCAAAAATCTCTGCCCCCCCCCATGCCCAGTGAGCCACACAATCATCAGAGGTTTTTTTTTTTTTTTTTTTTAAAGCATTTTTTCTACAACCTCTTTGGCCGAAAAAATGCTTTTAAAAGTAAAAACAAAAAAAGCCTCTGATGATCACACGGCTCAGCTGGGATTGTCAGAGGCTTTTAAAAGCATTTTTTTTTACAACCTCTTCGGACAAAGAGGTTATAGAAAACATGTTTTTAAAAGAAAAAAAAGCCTCTGCTGATCAGGCAACTCAGCTGGGATCATCAGAGGCTTTTAAAAGCATTTTAAAAGCAAGAAGCAGAAGAAGTTGTAGAAAAAAATGGTTTTAAAAGTTTTAAAAAAAAAGTTGGCCATGCCCACCCAGTCACATTACCCCCCCCCCCATTCCACGCCCACAGAACCTGGTAGTAACAAATTTTACATTTCACCAGTGGTTCCGGCTTCCCCAAGCTATCGCGAGGAGTACTTTAAAATTTTAAAAGTGTTTATTGGGATTATGTTCCTTTATAATTTATTGCTGCAATATATTTTCTTTGGAATTTTATGATCCTGCGATTGGTTCTATTGCCTTTGGGGCAGTAGAATGTCACAAACAATATTTTTGGTGTTTTGTAATAGCAGGATAATACGGCTACTTTTTTGGCTTATTTTGAAGGTGGATGAAGCGAGGAAGTCCCTAGACGTAATACAGGTTGTCCAGCAAAAAAATCCTTGGTCCTTTATTATGAACTGTGGATTGAACTGTGTCAAGTTCTGGTCACCACAAATACAAAAAAAAATTGCTGAGACCCTGGAAAATGCGCAGAGAAGAGTAACAAAGAGGATTAGGGGACTGGAGACTAAATCATATGATGAACAGTTGAGAGAACTAGGTACGTCCAGCCTATCGAAGAGAAGAATTAGGGGTGATGTGGTAGCTGTCTTCCAATACTTAAAGGGTTAAAACTCACTGTCTCCTGGTGACAGGCCCGAAGTCACCCAGTCAGCTTTCATGCCTAACAGGGAACTAGAACTCACTGTCTCCTGGCAATTGGCCCAGAGTCACACAATTGGCTTTCATGACTAAATTGGAGCTACAACTCACCGTCTCCTAGTGATTGGCCCAAGGTCACCTAGTCGACTTTCATACCAACGGGGGACTAAAACTCACTGTCTCCTGGTGACAGGCCCAAAGTCACCTAGTTGGCTTAAATGCCTAATGGGGGGAGGGGGCGGGGGACTAGAACTCACTGTCTCCTGGTGAGAGGCCCAAAGTCAGTCATCTTTCATGCCTAACGGGACTAGAACTCACTGTCTCCTGGTGATTGGCCAAGAGTCACCTAGTTGGCTTAAATGCCTAATGGGGGAGGGGGGCGGGGGACTAGAACTCACTGTCTCCTAGTGACTGGCCCAGAGTCACCCAGTTGGCTTTCATGCCTAAGATGGAATTACAATTCACCATCTCCTAGTGCAGTGTTTCTCAACCTTGGTAGCTTGAAGATGGGTGGACTTCAACTCCCAGAATCCCCCAGCCAGCGCTGCTGGCTGGGGGATTCTGGGAATTGAAGTCCACCCATCTTCAAGCCACCAAGGTTGAGAAACACTGTCCTAGTGATTGGCCCAAGGTCACCCTGATGGCTTTTCATGCCTAAGGCAGGACTAGAACTCCTGAGCTCCCTGCCTTGTAACCCGGTGCCTTTAAATCCTATCTCCTTAACGTCTGCACAGGTTAGTAGATTTGCATTTTGGTAGCTATCAACTGGAATGAAATAGCGCAGAGAACCGGGGGTGGGGGGTGGGGTGGGTGGGAAAAGGGACCGTTTGCTACACAATCGAAACGGCACGTCCTGCGCCTTAACAGGAAGCTTTAGATGCTTTGTGTCCTCGGCGGAGAACATAGATTTTTCTGTATCTATGGATGTTGTTTAACGGAGGAAGTTCAAAAGTTTGAGTTGCTGGCCCTAAGGCATTGTTACTCGGGAACATCCTGTGACTTGTGTGTCTCCTTAATGCGTGTGCCCATTCTGAGCTTCAGGGAACATGGCAATATCGGCATTTGTCTTCCGCCTGAGTTTTTATCCTCCGTAATTAAAGGCTGAAGGATTAAAAAAAATGCTTTATGGACGCAGTTCCTCCTTCCTCTTCCTGTAGGACTTTTATCGGCCTCTTAAATGGGAACGGGTGGGCAACTAGGGCCCCCTTTATGACCCGTGGACTTCAACTCCCAGAATTCCCATGGTTGGCTCAGGAGTTCTGGGAGTTGAAGTCCGCAAGGTCATAAAGGGGGCCCTGGTTGCCCACCTCTGCCCCTCAGCATCGGTGTATACAAAACAGACTAGAATTTTTTGCTACGCTTGCGGACCCAGTTACCGACAGAAGCGGTAAGTCAAAAATAAAAAGGAGTACAAACAAAATGCAAGAAAGAAACGCATTACAATTGGGTGGCTTCGTTGAAGGGCAGTCGTGAAGTTCCGATTTTACAAGCAGGATAACACAATTTGGCTCTGTTCAAGAGACTTGTCATTTTCCAAATTCTGATATTGGTCAGCCTTACCTGGAGATGATTAAGTCTGACCCTCCCTCTCCCCCTTCCTTCCTTCCTTCCTTCCTTCCTTCCTTCCTTCCTTCCTTCCTTCCTTCCTTCCTTCCTTCCTTCCTTCCTCCCTCCCTTCCTCCCTCCCTCCCTCCCCCCTCCCTCCCTCCCTCCCTCCCTTCCTTCCCTCTCCCCCTTCCTTCTTTCCTCCCTCCCTCCCTCCCTTCCTTCCTTCCTTCCTTCCTTCCCTCTCCCCCTTCCTTCCTTCCTCCCTCCCTCCTCCCTCCCTCCCCTCTCCCCCTTCCTTCCTTCCTTCCTTCCTTCCTTCCTTCCTTCCTTCCTTCCTCCCTCCCTTCCTCCCTCCCTCCCTCCCTCCCTCCCTCCCTCCCTCCCTCCCTTCCTTCCTTCCTTCCTTCCCTCTCCCCCTTCCTTCCTTCCTCCCTCCCTCCTCCCTCCCTCCCCTCTCCCCCTTCCTTCCTTCCTTCCTTCCTTCCTTCCTTCCTTCCTTCCTTCCTTCCTTCCTTCCTTCCTTCCTTCCTTCCTTCCTTCCTTCCTTCCCCTCAAGATGGCAAACATTTCCAACACACTTTCCTCCTCCAATTGTTCCCCACAACCAGTGGTGAAATCCAATTTTTTTTACACTACCGGTTCTGTGGGCGTGGCTTGGTGGGCATGGTGTGACTTGGTGGGCGTGGCATGGTGGGCGTGGCAGGAGAAGGATACTGCAAAATCCTCATTCCCTCCCCAGTCCTGGGGGAAGGATATTGCAAACTCCATTCCCACCCCATTCTGGGGCCAGCCAGAGGTGGCATTTGCCGGTTCTCCGAACTATTCAAAATTTCCGGTACCGGTTCTTCAGAACCTGTCAAAACCTGCTGGATTTCTCCCCTGCCCACAACAACCCTGTGAGGTGAGTTGGGCTGAGAGAGTAACTGGCCCAAAGCCTTTCATGACTTTAAGGTGGAACTAGAACTCACAACCTCCTGCTTCGTAGCCTGGTGCCTCCTCCACGGAGGTTCAAATCTCTCATCCATACCTTTTCTTTCTTCTATCAGTAAAGAGGCCATTTAAATTGGTGTCAATAAAGGAAGTCAAGGGGAGGGGAGTGTGTGTATTTGTACAGAAGCACAAATCATGAAGTTGTGTGATTCTCTGCTTACTTCCTCTCCTGAGTCTAGTTCCGTGATGGCGAACCTATGGCACGCGTGCCACAGGTGGCCCTTGGTGCCATATCAGTGGGCACGCAAGCTCAGCTCCCGCCACCTGATTTTTGGGCCTTCTGGGCCACCAGAAGTAGGGAAACAGGCAGTTTCCATCCTCCGGAAGGCCTTGGGAAGGTGGGGAAGGCCCGTTTTTCGCTTCTCCCAGGCTCCAGAGCCTTTCTAGGAGCCTGGGGAGGGCTAAAATGGCCTTCTCCACACACCCCCAGAGGCCAGAAACTTGGCAAATGGGTCATTTCCGGCCTCCAGAGGGCCTCCATGGGGGTGGGGAAGGCCATTTTTGCCCTCCCCAGGCTCCTAGAAAGGCTCTGGAGCCTGGGGAGAGCAAAAAATGGGCCCACTGTGCCATCTCGTGCCAAAAGCGGGGGAAGCACGGGGGCTCATGCGCGCATGTGCAGGGGGCAGGGGGCAGAGAATTATGGGTGTGGGCATGCAGGCGGATTGCTCCCCCATACTCCCCCCATTTTTGGCACATGATGGCAAAGAGTTTAGCTATCACTGGTCTAGTTGTTACGAATAATGGCCATCTACCAATTTATTTTTTTTTAAATTTGATTTATATGCCGCCCTTCTCTGGAGACTCAGGGCGGTTTACAATGTGCTAAGCAATAGCCTTCATTCTTTTGTATATTCATACAAAGTCAGCTTATTGCCCCCAAAACTGGGTCCTCAATTTACCTACCTTTGAAAGGATGGAAGGCTGAGTCAACCTTGAACCTGGCGAGATTCGAACCTGCAGTAATTGCAGGCAGCTGGTCTTAATAACAGGGTGCTTTAGACCATTGTACTACCAATGTAATTTGCTTCAGTGTTTTTCTTCTTAGTTTAGGAATGGTGTAGGGCAGTGATGGCTAACCTTTTTGCCATTGCGTGCCAAAAGCAGGGGGAGTGTGGGGTGGTTGCGCGCACGCGTGCCCACACCCATAATTCTATGCGCCCTGACCCCCACGCATGCGTGTGTGACCCCCCCATGCTCCCCCCACTTTAAGCATGTGATGGCACGGTGGGCCCATTTTTCGCCCTCCCCAGTCTCCAAAGGCTTTCTAGGAGCCTGGGGAGGGTGAAAACAGCCTTCCCCACCATCCTGGAGGCCGGAAACAGCCCATTTGCTGATTTCCGGTGGGCCCAGAAGGCCCGAAAATCAGCTGGCCAGCACCCGCAAGCGTGCTGGAGCTCAGCTAGGGCAACGCTCACGTGCCCACAAATATGGCTCGGCGTGCCACCTGTGGCACACGTGCCATAGGTTCGCCATCACGGGTGTAGGGTCTCCTGCTTGGGCGAAGGGTTGGACTAGATGACCTACAGGGTCCCTTCCAACTCTGTTATTCTGCAATGGAAAACCTTCACACGGCTCCTGTTCCTTAATAGAGCCAGGCCACTGCAGACTTTTAACGTCGATGGGCTTGGAGGCCAAGCGCTGCTCATGCTAGAAACTACACGAAGTCCTCGTCTTACGGCCACAACTGAGCCCAAAATTTCTGTTGCTAAGTGAGACGTTTAAGTGAGTTTTGCCCCGTTTTACATCCTTTCTTGTCTCAGCTGTTAAGCGAACCACTGCAGTTGTTAAGTTAGCCACATTGGCTGTTAAGTGAATCTGGCTTCCCCATTGAGTTTGCTTATCAGAAGGTCCCGAAAGGGGATCATATGACCCTGGGACACTGCGACCGTCATAAATGTGAACTAGTTGCCAAGCATTGGGATGGGGATGGGGATGGCATGGCATAGAAATAGAACAGAACAGAACAGAACAGAACAGAACAGAACAGAATAGAATAGAATGAAGAGGGAAAAGAATAGAATATAGAATAGAATAGAATAGAATAGAATAGAATAGAATAGAATAGAATAGAATAGAATAGAATAGAATAGAATAGAATAGAACAACAGAGTTGGAAGGGACCTTGGAGGTCTTCTAGTCCAACCCTCTGCTCAGGCAGGAAAACCTACACCACTTCAGACAAATGGTTATCCAATCTCTTTTTGAAAACTTCCAGTGTTGGAGCATTCACAACTTCTGGAGGCAAGTTATTAATCATTAAATAATTAACTGATTAATTGTTCTAGCTGAATTTAACTGAATTTTGATCGTGTGACCGTGGCTGCAATGGTTGTAAGTGTGAAAAACGACTGTAACTTCAAACGGTTGTAACTTCAAATGGTTACTAAGTGAAGCGTTGTAAGTAGAGGACTGCCTGTATTTCTTTTAAGTGATGCCTTCCCTATCTCTTCCCCCTACACTCCAATTTTATTGTAAGCAAGGTGAAGCAAAAAAAACCCCGCAAACAAAGGAGGCTTGGAAGATAGCTGTGTTTTATCATTTAAGGACAAACAGGGCTGGGGATTTTAAGAAAAAAAAGTGACTTTTTCTTAATCGTAATCTGATTTTTTCTCTCCCCAAGCGGTAAGTTTTCACTGGAGGTATCTTGTATTCCCCAGTTATCCTGATACAGGCAGGATAATTGCCGATACTATAACATTTAATTATCAGGGCTGTCTTGAAAGTAGTTTCGGTGCTTTGCTTCGTCATGCTGGCTAAGTGACCTTGGAAAAGTGTTTTGCTTGTAGCTTTGAACACTAGGTTGTCGCTCTTATTTTCCTCCTAGCTTTTTGTCCTTTGGAATATTCCTATAAAGTTTCCTTGTTCTATGGTCAAGAGTTCTGAGAAACCTTAAAAGAGTAGGGCTAAAAGTTTGACTTGGTGCATTTAAGGTCCTCCTTGAGGTTTGGCTCTTGAGGTTTTCAAATAGCGTTTTGCTCCCAGCTTAAAATCCTTCTTTTTAGGATATTTTGCAAATCGAGCGACCGGTGTTTTTCTGATAGGAAAGAATCCTGATGCATAAAAGCGAAGTCATTTAATGGGTGCGAGAATCTCAGGGAGTAGAAAATGCAGAATCTGAAGGTAAGCCGAAGCGTTTTCCAAAAAGGGCACGGATTCCGCAGGAAGGATCCCCGTGCCAAAAAAACGTAACCCGTTTTTCATAAACACGGACGCTGGCGCCTTTCAGCCAAAACAAACAAACAAGGGGACCTTAAATGAACCCGGGTGAAGAATGGGTAGCTGTAGTGCATGGTTGCATTTTACAATGCGATTTAAATGGGCTCTCGAGAGGAAGAAAACAACAGTCTTGGTTGTAGGGAGGCGTCTCGGGGAGAGTTCGGTGCCCTTCAAGGAGTTAAAAAAAAAAATGCGCCGAGAATATTGCTCGGTGTGACATCCAGTGTTTATAAGTCAGTTGGCTCCCTGTTTTTGTACAATTGGAGCGCGTCCCTTGGTGACTCCAGAAGCCAGAAATAACCTAACTACCTGACCACGTGGGACAAATATGTTTGGAGAAGGAAGGAGTTCATACTTTAGCCAGGGCACTAGGCAGATATTATCCTGGCCACAGATAAATCCACAGCTGATCGATGTGTACGGGCGAGTATGATATACAGCTGGTCCTCAACGTCTGACCGCAATTGACCCCAAAGTTTATGTTGCTAAGTGAGAAATTTGTTAAGCGGGTTTTGCCCCGTTTTATGACTTTTCTTGCCACGTTTGTTAAGTAAGTTGCTACCGTGGTTAAGTTAGTTACATTGTTTTCTCGCCACGTGTGTTAAGTGAATGGCTGAAGTTGTTAAATGAGTAACACAGTTGTTAAAGGAATTTGGCTTCCCCATTGCTTGTCTGAAGGGCATCACCTGACCCTCAGGAGCAATCTTTTTGTATATATATACAGTGTATAACCATTATATATACAATTATAAATGATTATAATTATTTGAATGTAACAACCTGTGTATTAAATATCTATGGAGATTCTCGGCCACAGTTGTCCCAAAGGTGTTTTTTTTCAAAAGGGAACTGGACTTCCTGGTTTTTTCCTTGAAGACGTTTCGCTTCTCATCCAAGAAGCTTCTTCAGCTCTGACTCAGAATGGAAGAAGCTTCTTGGAAGAGAAGCGAAACGTCTTCAAGGAAAAACTATGAAGTCCAGTTTCCTTCTGAAAATGCACCTTTGGGACAACCTGCGTGTAGCTTATCTAGTGGACGGGGCTGCATTCAGGAAATATGTGATCCATCATTTTCAAAACTCCGGTCTTGAAAATCTTCGGTTCACGTATCGTGGGTGGGAGGATCCAAGCTTTTTGTTTCTTCCTGAAATGACTCCCCCCCCCTCCTCTATTGTTTTAATTTTACTTTGGGGGAAAAAAGAAGAAAAAAGACAAATCGTTGTTTCCCTGGGTGCCAAGTCCTTAGACAACAATTGAGCTATTGTTAGGCTGCACATATAATTCAATTTGATGGAAAGGAACTGGGTAGAAAAAACATGCTCAGATCTTTACCTACAAAATGTTTTATACTAGCACAGGTGCAATGGCACGGAGATATCTAAATTCAGATTTTATTTTATTTTATTTTATTTTATTTTATTTATTTTATTATTTTATTTTATTTTATTTTATTTTATTTTATTTTATTTTATTTTATTTTATTTTATTTTATTTTATTTTATTTTATTTTATTTTATTATTTTATTTTTTTTTTTATTTATTTTTTTTTTAAAAATAACCTTGCTATACATTTTTAAAGTCTTGGGGAAATGGAGGGGATCTCTTGTTTTTTCCAAGACAGCAACTTTGCTTGTGAATGTTTGAAAACACGAGCTGTTGCCTGCAGCTAAAGCTTTCCTCCGGGATTGAATCGTTCAGTGATTCCAGAATAAAAACCAATTTGCATCCCTAGTGAAATAAACACTGGCTGAAATGAGAAGGGACAAATGCAAGGATCCGAAGTACTTTCTTTGGTCTCTGACCAGCATAGGAAATGTGTGATTCTGTTCAACTTTTGAAGATTCCCTCAGATCTTTTGTTGGGTCAGTTTGGAAAAGAAAGGCTTAGAGGGGACATGATAGCAGTATTCCAGTATTTGAGGGGCTGCCACAAAGAAGAGGGGGTCAAATTATTCTCCAAAGCACCAGAAGACAAGACAAGAAACAACAGATGGAAACTAATCAAAGAGAGAAGCAACCTGGAACTAAGGAGAAACTTCCCAACGGTGGGGACAGTTAACCCGGGAAGTGACACGAGGCTGGCTCCAGGGGATTATAAACGCTTCGCTGAGTGAGGGTGACTTTCCCGCCGCCTTGAAAGAGGCGGTGGTGAGGCCTCTCCTCAAGAAGCCTTCCCTGGACCCGGCAATGTTGGTAAATTATCGTCCGGTCTCCAATCTTCGCTTTGTTGCGAAGGTTGTTGAGAGTGTGGTCGCGCAACAGCTCCCCCAGCACCTGGATGAAACGACGTATCTGGATCCGTTCCAGTCGGGCTTCAGGCCCGGGTACAGCACGGAAACGGCATTGGTCGCGTTGGTTGATGATCTCTGGAGGGCTCGGGACAGGGGGTGCTCCTCTGTCCTGGTCCTGTTAGATCTCTCAGCGGCTTTTGATACCATCGACCATGGTATCATGCTGCACCGGTTGGAAGAGTTGGGGGTGGGAGGCACTGTGTTGCGGTGGTTCTCCTCCTTTCTCTCTGACCGGTCGCAGTCTGTGTTGACAGGGGGACAGAGGTCGACCCCGAGGCCCCTCATATGTGGGGTGCCGCAAGGGTCGGTCCTCTCGCCTCTCCTGTTCAACATTTATGTGAAGCCGCTGGGCGAGATCATCCGTGGTTTCGGGGTGGAGTACCATCAGTACGCTGACGACACCCAGCTGTACATCTCCACCCCGGATCACCCCAACGATGCCCTTGAAGTGATGTCCCGGTGCCTGGAGGCCGTACGGATCTGGATGGGGAGGAACAGGCTCAGGCTCAACCCATCCAAGACTGAGTGGCTGTGGTTTCCGACGTCCCGATATAGTCAGTTGACGCCATCACTGACTATTGGGGGCGAATCATTGGCCCCCACGGAGAGGGCTCGCAACTTGGGCGTCCTCCTGGACTCACGGCTGTCTTTAGAAGAGCACTTGACGGCCGTGACCGGGAGGATTTTTCATCAGGTTCGCCTGATTCGCCAGTTGCGTCCCTTTCTGGATCGGGACTCTTTACGCACGGTCACTCATGCCCTTGTCACCTCCCGCCTGGACTATTGCAACGCTCTCTACATGGGGCTCCCCTTGAGGAGCACCCGGAGGCTCCAACTGGCGCAGAGTGCGGCCGCGCGGGTGGTAATGGGAGCGACATGGCGTTCCCATGTAACACCTCTCCTGCGCGAGCTGCACTGGCTCCCGGTGGTCTTCCGGGTGCGCTTCAAGGTTTTGGTTACCACCTTTAAAGCGCTCCATGGCTTAGGACCCGGGTACTTGCGGGACCGCCTACTACCACCAATAGCCTCCCACCGGCCGGTACGCTCCCATAGAGAGGGGCTCCTCCGGGTGCCGTCAGCCAAACAATGCCGACTGGCGGCCCCCAGGGGGAGAGCCTTCTCTGTGGGGGCACCTACTATCTGGAACGAGCTCCCCCCAGAGATACGGAGGATCCCGGATCTGCGCACCTTCCGCCGCGCCTTAAAGACCTTACTATTTCACCAGGCCGGCCTGGCCTAATTTTCCCCCTCTTTTATAAAAGATTTTTAAAATTTTAAATATTTTTTAGTATTTATATATTCAATTTTAAATTGGTTTTAAAAGTTTGGGGTTTTAAATTTGTCGGGGCCAAAATTATTTAATTTGATTTTATTCTATTTTTTAAATTTTGTATTGTATGTGTTTTTATTGTTTGGCTGTGCACCGCCCTGAGTCCTTCGGGAGTAGGGCGGTATAGAAATCTAATAAATAATAATAATAATAATAATAATAATAATAATAATAATAATAATAATAATAATAATAATAATAATAATAATAATAACCAGTGGAACAGCTTGCCACTAGAAGTTGTGGGGGCTCCATCACTGGAGGTTTTTAAGAAGAGGCTGGACAGCCATCTGTCTGAAATGATATACGGTCTCCTGCTCGAGCAGGGGATTGGACTAGAAGACCTCCAAGGTCCCTTCCAGGTTTTACTCGAAGAAAATTAAATTGAATTTGTAGGGTGCTGGATTAGATGGAAAAGATTGAGATTAAAATTTGCGAGGATTTGTTAGATGTGTTCAGGCCAATCGCCATCTCTCAAACTGATCTTCAGTTTGTGCATCTTCCGCTGCCATGAAGAAAGCAGGGGGCAGCTAGTCCTCGAGTTATGACCACAGCTGAGCCTCAAATGTCTGTTGCTGAGCCAGGCAATGGTTGAGTGAGTTGCAAACCCCCTCCCCACTTTATAGTTGTTAAGTGAATCACTGCAGCCATTAAGCAAATGTGACTTCTTCCTTTGACTTTGGCTTCAAATGGTGATCACATGACCTCAGGATATTGCAATCGTCATAAATACATGCAGTTGTCAAGCTGCCAAATTTTGATCACATGACCACGGGGACGCTGCAGTGGTCATTTGTGTGAACAATAGCAATAGCACTTAGACCTATATACCACTTTACAGTGCTTTATGGCCCTCTCCTAAGTGGTTTACAGAGTCAGCCTCTTGCCCCCAACAATCTGAGTCCTCATTTTACCCACCTTGGAAGGATGGAAGGCTGAGTCAACTTTGAGCCTGGGCGGGATTCAAACTGCCAAATTGCAGGCAGCCGGCAGTCAGCAGAAGTAGCCTGCAGTACTGCACTCTAACCACTGCGCCACCACGGCTCATATGCCACTTTTTTTATGCCGTTGTAACTCCGAATGGTCACTAAATGAATGGTTGTAAGATAAGGACTACCTATACAGATAGTCCTCGAGTTACGACCACAACTGAGCCCGAAATTTATGTTGCTAAGTGAAACATTTGTTAAGGGAGTTTTGCCGCATTTTACAACTTTCCTTGCCGCCGTTGTTAAGCAAATCGTTGCCTTTGTTAAGTTAGTCACAAGGTTGTGATGCGAATCCGGCTTCCCCCATTGGACTTGTGCCTCTCACAAGGTCACAAAAGGGGATCATACGACGCTGGGACAATGCGACCATCATAAATATGAGTCAGTTGGTAAGCATTGGTATATGACAGGATCATAGGGATGCTAAAATGGTGGTAAGTGTGAAAAACAATAATAAGTCCCTTTTTTCAGTGCCATTGTAACTTCGAATGGTCACTAAATGAACTGTTGTAAGTGAAGGAGTACCTGTAGAAGCAGAATTATTGTTGCATAAAACCGGCTGAACTGGTATTCAGCCGGTTCAGACTGGTTCCGGCGAACTGGTAGCTCCAACAATCAGCTGGCCCTGCCCACCTGCCCCCGCCCTATCCTGTCCTTTATTTCCTGCTTTCTAGCTCATCTCAATCACGCAGCACAGCTGATTCCCCCCTCGCTATTCTACTTACCGTTGCTGAGGTGGAAGGTAAGCAGCTGAGCTTCTAAATGCTTGATTTTCAGCGCGAAGCGCGCGCTCACCGAACCGGTTGTTAATCCCACCACTGATGTTCAGCCTTGAACATCACCCAGAAAGCCTCCTGAGAATCTCCCCTCACCCACCTTCCTTCCCCTGTTGCTAGAAAACTGCATTTCAAGTCAATATATTTATTGAGAATCAGAAGGAACTTCAAAACATTTGAGATCTTATTCCGCGAAGTGATCGCCTCAAGAAACGACGTGTGTCAATATATTGTTTTGTTTTTCAAGTTCTGCTTCCCCCCCAGGGAAATTGTTATTATGATTGTCTCAGCATTAAGAGCCTGGCATTATTTTCGGTCGGTGAGAAGGTCAGCAATAAACGGCCTAAAAGTTGGCCGTTGAATACAGCTAGTCCTTCACTTTCGACCAAAATTTCTGTTGCTAAGCGAAACAGTCGTTAAGCGGGGTTTGCCCCATTTTACGGCCTTGCTTGCTACAAGTGCTTAAGTGAATCACTTGCAGTTCCGTTAGTGACACGGTTGTTAAGTGAATCGGGCCTTCCCGTGGACTTTGTGGTCAGACCTTCGCAACAAGCGTCATAAATAGGAGTCGGTTAGAATTTGGCCCATAGATTTCCAATAGTTTTTAAAACAATTTTATATTTGTAAATAGTTCTTAAGGGGTTTGTGAGTCAGACATTATATTCAAGCAGACCTATTTTAGTTATAATTACTCATTATTTCTGACGGTTGCACTGTCCCTTCTGCCACCTTCTGACAAAGCAAACTCAGTGGGGAAGTCAGATTCATTTAACAACCGTCTTACTAATTTAGCAACCGCAGCGATTCACTTAACGAACGCGTCAAGAAAGGTCGTAAAATGGGGTAAAATTTACTGAACAAACATTTCAGTTGGCAACAAAAAGTTGGGGCTCAATTGTCGTCTTTAAGTTGGGGACTGCGTATAGTGAGAACAATTAACCAGCAGAACTCTCTTCAGAAGCTATCTGCGCTCCATTCACTGGAGGAATGGAGAAGAAATGAAGAAAAGCCTGGACAGCCACATGTCTGGAATTGTAGGATCTCCTGTTTGAGCAGGGGGTTGGACTAGAAGACCTCCGAGGTCCCTTTCAACTCTGTTATTCTGTTAGAATGTAGAAATCTGTGTATCTAGTTTGATAATTTGTAAAAAAGCTGATCATTTGAGAGAGAAATGTACAAAATGTTCTTCCAACTTTAGGAAGGAGCTCTCCCAAGTTATCCCTTCTTAGCCAAAAATGCCAATTTTGATTGACCATTATAGCAAGTAAGCAGGGTAAAGATAATGTCGATGGCTGCTAAGTAGCCTAGTAGTAAGGTCATTGATACTCAAGATTATGGCGTTGATGGAGAACTGTAGCTCCAGCAAACAAACACAGACGGCTCACATGAATAGCACCACAACCGTTTCTCTTTCTGTGCCATAGATGGGTCTGTTTAGCTTTTAGTTAAAGATTAATTCGAAAAAAATCAATTTACAACTGCTTGTGAAGTGGATTGCTGGCAATTCTATTATCTGCTGTACATAAGAAAACATTTCTCAAGTGTGAACAAGCAAGAATCCTGGCAGAGAGTTTCATTTATAAACTGAATGTTTTGGGGACTCTTTTTTTAAAAAAAACCTTGGATTGAATTTTCTTACATGCATTCAGTTGTGCGATGGAAGGCAAAGCAAAAACTGGATGTATATTCGGAAGGTTCACCAACCTTTAAAAGGGTTGATGCTGTAACGCAGGGGTCTCCAAACTTGGCAAATTTAAAAGTTTGAAGCTGGCTGGGGAATTCTGGGAGTTGAAGTCCACAAGCCTTATCATTACCAAGTTTGGAGACCTACTGTTGTTTGACTGGAATATGGAGATGGCTGCATCCAAGAGATGCGTGGTTTGCACATGTGGGCATCTCAATTTCTACTTTTTCTTTTTAAAAAAAAAAAAAATAAACATTTTTTTAAAAACAAAAAGAAAGCTTTAACACTTTTTCTGTTTCAACAGTTTCGCATCAGTCAAAAATTTCATAGTTATACATTTTTTCCTCCCTTATTTCTACTATATCTTTTATACATATACTTCTAATATTTATTTATTTATTTACATATATACATAAAAATATCCGTGTACACACTTTCATTTCTATAATTTTTCTCTCCTCATATTTACAATTGTACTTCTACTCCTATTTTGACCATTATTTAATTTTTCCTTGCCTTTTATCTCTCTCCTCCAGCCATTCATATCATTTCTCCCAGACTAAGTAATATTCTGTTTCCTCTTTTTCTTGTATCTCTTTGTTAATTTGTCCATCTCCGCACATTCCAAAACTTTTCTAATCAGATTATCTTCGGATGGTTTATTATCATTTTTCCAATTCTGAACGTAGATTATTCTTGCTGCTGTGGTAATATGGATAATTAAATATTTCTACTTCTACTTCTAATTCCATTTTAGTCATGAAAGCCAGCTGGGTGACTTTGGACCAATCACCAGGAGGTGGTGAGTTCTAGTCTTGCCTTAGCCATGAAAGACAACGGGGTGACCTTGGGCCACTCATCAGGAGGAAGTGAGTTCTAGTCCTGCCTTAGGCATGAAAGACAACTGGGTGACCTTAGGTCAATCACCAGGAGGAAGTGAGTTCTAGTCCTGCCTTAGGCATGAAAGACAACTGGGTGACCTTAGGTCAATCACCAGGAGGAAGTGAGTTCTAGTCCTGCCTTAGGCATGAAAGACAACTGGGTGACCTTAGGTCAGTCACCAGGAGGAAGTGAGTTCTAGTCCTGCCTTAGGCATGAAAGACAACTGGGTGACCTTAGGTCAGTCACCAGGAGGAAGTGAGTTCTAGTCCTGCTTTAGGCATGAAAGACAACTGGGTGACCTTAGGTCAGTCACCAGGAGGAAGTGAGTTCTAGTCCTGCCTTAGGCATGAAAGCCGGCTGGAGGACTTTGGGCCAATCAACAGGAAGCGGTGAGTTGTAGTTCTGCCTTCGGCATGAAAGCTATCTGGGTGACCTTGGGCCAGTCCCTCTCTGTCAGCCCAGCCTACCCTATAGGGTTGTTGTTATAGAGAAAATAGGAGGAAGAAGCTGTGTTGGATATATTCACAGCCTTGAATTAATTGTGAAAATAATAAAGGCGGAATAAAAATAAAAATAAAAAACAGAGACTTATAAGGCAGTTTTGAGGGACATGGACTAAGGAAGGCAATGGGACTCCTCTCGAGGCTAATTCATAAAAAGCGCCTTCGGAAGGAATAAGAGCGATTCCATCATCACAGCCTTGATCTGCTCTTTTCCTTGTTTAGCACCGAGTTACTAGTCTGTTCAAGATCGTCATAGATCCTTAATTTGGATGTCGAACCACAGCGAAATGGCTCTCAAGTGAATTGTGGTTGACTACTCCAAATTGAGATAAAATGCCTGTAGCCATCGTGAAGCAACCAATCTGTTACCCTTCCAAGGTTTAGTCGAAGGGGAAGTGTCAGCTACAATTTCCGAAGCGTTTTCCAGATCCCGGGGAAAGATTTTTTGGTGTCTGTGAATTGCCAGTGAGTTTTCGCGTATTTATCTTAAATCTGTTAGAAAGCAGATCACCTTGGTTTTTTTGAAAAAATAATTCATTTAGATGTTGGTATTTTTGGCCTGATGATTTTGGCTCGGGCGAAAACATGTGCATGAAGCAAGGAAATTTAATTTAATTAATTCAATTTATATGCCACCTTTCTCCGAAGACTCAGGGCGGCTTACAATACATTCAAAAAACCATTATAAAACCATTTAAAAATTAAAACATTAAAACCCATTCACACCATTCATGGCCGGATCTCGCCAGATCACAAGAGCGAGATCAACGGCCCCAGGCCTGCCGGAAAAGCCAGGTCTTCACCGCTTTTCGGAAGGCCAATAGGATGGGGGTGGTCCGGACCTCAGGCGGTAACTGGTTCCAGAGAGCTGGGGCATTGTCTTCCTCCTGCAAAAAAATTAGGAATATCTCTCAATTTGAAACATCTTATTTATTGTGGCTGAGATGTGATGTTCAGATGATGCTATAATAGGACAGTCTCTGGTGTCCTTCAGCTGTTTCGATTCAAAGGTTTCACAGGAACAATGCGCTTGGAACTGGCGTTATCCGGTACAGGGAGTCCTCGAATTACAGAAGTTCATTTAGTGACAGTTTGAATTTATAATGATACTGGAAAAAGTGACTTAAGACTGTTTTTCACATTTAGGATGGTTGCACCCTCTCCCTGGTTACGTGATCAAAATTCAGACACTTGGCGACTGATTCATATTTATGATGGTTGCAGCGTATTGAGGTCACGTGATCCGCTTTTGCGAACTCCTAACAAGCAAAGTCAATGGGGAAAGCCCGATTCACTTAAGAACCGTGTTACTAACTTCACAAATGCAGCAGGGGTGAAATCTAAAATGTGTTACTACAGGTTCTGTGGGCGTGGCTTGGTGGTGGGGGTGGTAATGTGACTGGGTGGGCGTGGCCAATTTATTATTATTATTATTATTATTATTATTATTATTATTATTATTATTATTACTTTTAAAAGCATTTTTGAAGAGGTTGTAGAAAAAAATGCTTTTAAAAGCCTCTGACGATCCCAGCTGAGCCGCGCGGTCATCAGAGGCTTTTTTTTTTTTTTACTTTTAAAAACATTTTTTCGGCTGAAGAGGTTGTACAAAAAATGCTTTGATAAATAAATTTTAAAAAGCCTCTGATGATTGCGCAGCTCAGCTGGGCATGGGGGGGGGGGGCACGCAGGGATTTTTGCTACCGGTTTTCCGAACCACCCGCCGCCATCGCTACCGGATCGGGCGATCCGGTCCGAACCCGGAGCATTTCACCCCTGAACTGCAGTAATTCACTTAACAACTGTGGCAAGAAAAGTCGTAAAATAGGGAAAATTCATTTAAGAACCATCTCACTTAGCAATACAACTAATTAGTAGTCAAGGACTACTAATATATCCAGGACAACAGATGCTAGTTATGGGATGGCTGCAAAACACTTACTAAACCCTTTTTAAATTTCAGTGTAGAGTTCATTAGCATAATGTATTTATTAACCAACAGTAATTGTAGAATCTTTCCATTCAAAGAGTAAAGATTAGCATTCATTCATTGATTCATTGGACCTCAATTCTGGATTTGGAATGCAATGGTCAAAACGTTATACAGGTAGCCCTCAAGTTGCAACCATTCATTTAATGACCATTCAAAGTTACGGCAGCACTGAAGAACTCACTTATGACTGGTCCTTAACTTACAACTATCACACTATCTCTCTGGTAACGTCGATCATATAATGGCCCCAGATTTATGATCCCTGCCGCATCTCTGGGTCAGGTGACCCATTGAATGGTGTCTGGCAAAGAGTCAGTGGGGAAACCAGATTCACTTAATGGCCGTCTGATATGCTTAATAACTGCTGCCATAAAAGTCATAAATTCAGGCACGACTCAATTACTGCATCAATTGTGGCATAAGTCAAAGACTCTCTATTTGGACTTCTGCCACAAACAATGCACAAAATCTAGTGTTTCTGAATCAATATGGACAGTTCATATAATTTATATGAGGAGTGAATGAATGTTTTACTATGGGTCATTGCCCAGAATTAAAACACAACACAACACAACACCTGAAAAATAAAAACAAAAACACAACAAGATAAAATGTTAGAATGGTGGTGGGTTCATTAGGAATACAGGTAGTCCTCAACTTATGATCACAAACGAGCCTAAAATTTCTGCTGCTAAGTGAGACAGTTGTTAAGTGAATTTTGCCCCATTTTACAACCTTTCTGGCCACTGTTGTTAAGTGAATCACTGCAGTTGTTAAATTAGTGACATTGGTTTTTTTTTGCCACATGTGTTAAGTGAATCGCTGAAGTTGTTAAATGAGTAACATGGTTGTTAAGCGAATCAGGCTTCCCCATTGACTTTGCTCGTCCAGAAGGTGGCAAAAAGAGAATCATGTGATCCCCTGGAGACTGCAACCGTCATAAATAGGAGTCAGCTGCCAAGCGTCTGAATTTTGATTACGTGACCAATGGGATGCTGCCTTGGTCGTAAGTGTAAAAAACTGTCATAAGTCACTTTTTTTCCCTGTGACATTGTAACCTTGAATGGTCACTAAATGAAATGTTGTAGGTCGAGGACTACGTGTGGCAACTTTAGGATGGGTGGACTTCCAACTCCCAGAACTGAATTCAGATTCATGCTCCGCATTCCATGTTCTCGTCTTTCTTTGGTGGTAATGACAGAGGGACATGCAACTCGTTTGCCGTGGTGGCGCAGTGGTTGGAATGCAGTACTGCAGGCTCCTCCTGCTGACTGCCGGCTGCCTGCAATTTGGCTGTTCGAATCTCACCAGGCTCAAGGTTGACTCAGCCTTCCCTCCTTCCGAGGTGGGTAAAATGAAGAGCCAGATTATTGGGGGGCCAAAATGCTGACTCTGTAAACCGCTTAGAGAGGACTGTGAAGCGGGATATAAGTTTAAGTGCTATTGTTATTGCTTTCGGCTCAACATCCTTTTTAAACTTGGCTCATGGCGGCTTATCGTCCTATCAGGGTTAAGCAGAGAGCTTAATTTAAGTTAAGCTTAACTTTGAGCTTAAATCTTTAAGCATAACTTAACTTAAACAAAGAGCTTAACTCCACCTCTGGTCCATCTGTCTGTCTGTGTGAAGACTGGAGATGGATGGATGTTAGGACCATTCAGAGAAAATAAGAAATGAACAAATATGTGGGTATGGCCACGCAAGGCTACTCGAATCAAACAACAGGTGGTCCTCGACTTGCGACCGCAATTCAACCCACAATTTCTGTTGTTCAGTGAGACAGCTGTTAAGTGAATTTTGCCCCATTTTAACAACCTTTCCGGCCAGGGTTGTTAAGTGAATCACTGCATTTCTTAAGTTAGCCACACGGTTGTTAAGTGAATGTGGCTTCCCCGTTGACTTTGCTTGTTGGAAGGTCGCAAAAGGGGATCATCACGTGACCCCAGAATCCTGCAACCGTCATAAATACGAACCAGTTGCCAGGCATCTGAGTTTTGATCAGGTGACCATGGGGACGCTGCAGCGGTCGTAAGTGTGAAAAATCATCTTGTCACTTTTTTTTCTAATCGTACTGTAACTTCGAACGGTCACTAAATGAACCGTCGTAAGTCAAGAAATACCTGTATCCTTATTACAGGCTTTTAAGAGCGGCAAAAGGCTGTTTCCGAATCAACTCCTTTATCAGTTCTTAGGGGCTGGGGGCAACAAGACAACAGAGGTGTTTGTGTGTGTTTCTGTCTGTGTGTGTGTGTGTGATTTTGCACTCCTCCGTTTCACGTGCAAAAATGGTTCCAGTTACAAACATTTAAAACATGCAGAGTTGTAAGTGCGGACATATGAACCCACCCAGTTGCAACAAAGAACATAGCGAAGGTTTGGGCGTTCGTAGAAATTGTCGTGAACTCTGATTCCGTCCCCTCCGCGGGCGATGTCAAAAAAAAAAAAGAAAGAAAAAGAAACCCCCACAAATCTCGCAGGAATTTGTCAAAATGCAGCCATAAACCCGCATCAAACAAGAATAAGAAATGAGACCCCCGGGCTGCATCCTCCCATCCTTTCCAAGCCCACCTGCCCCTCCAGGCTGCCTTCCTTTGTGTTGGGCTGCGCCACTCGCCAGGCAGAGGCCGGAGGGAGCGTGACGTTGGCGCTCCCCTTGGTCCCCCCCTTCCCTTCTCTCCCCCCCCCCTCACAGCCAGCCAACGAGAGCTTGTTTACTCCTTTCGCCTCGGAATAACATGCCAGTCATCTGGCACCACCCCTCGGTGCCATCCCGTTGGTCGCTTTGCAAAGGCCGCCTCTTAACCGCCCCGGCCTTGTCCAGAAGGGGCTGGCTGGCTAGACAGACAGCCGGCCAAGGGCTTTTCTGCCGAGGTCCAAAATCTGCACCCACACCGCAGTGCTGTGGTTCGTAGTATTAAGGGAGGCGCCCGCTTCTCCTCTGGCAGCGGAGGTGGGGGGGGCAGCACTGGCGGAGGGAGGGAGGGAAGCGCTTCCTGTAAACAGGAGAGCCAGTGCAGGCAAAAATCAAAATCAAAAATCAAAGGATTCATTGGAGGAAAGCTGCCTCCCTGATTTGAAGTGGGGGGAAGGCTTTTTCCCGACAAACGCAGGGAAGGAGAGACACCCCCTCCCCACAGAGGAATCCCCCTCCCTCTGGTTCAATGCATGCTTTTAGCAGAAGGCAGTTTGCTCCCTGGCCTTCTATGATTGCTTGGTGATCATTTGCAAAGCGTTCTGCTTTTATATGCCGGGAAAGAGAAGCTGCAGGAGGGATAAACCCACCGCTCGCAGGCAGTCCTCGACTTACAACCACACGATGGGAGCCCAACATTTTCTATTGCTAAGCGAGAGGTTTGTTAAGTGAACCTCGGCCCATTGTACGACCTTCCTGTGCCGCATCTGTTAAGTGAATCACTGCAAGTTATTAAGTTATTAACGCGGTTGTTAAGTGAATCTGGCTTCCCCATCGACTTTGCTCGTCAGGAGGTCGCAAAAGGGGGATCACGTGACCTTGGGACACTGCGACCGTCATAAATATGAATCGGTTGCCAAGCATGTGAATTTGGATCCCGTGATCCTGGGGATGCTGCAAAGGTGGCTGTGAAAAACGGTTGTAAGTCACTTTTTTTCAGTGCTGTTGTAACTTTGAATGGCCACTAAACAAACTGTTGTAAGTCAAGGATTACCTCTATTTTGGGAAGGGACAGGGACAGGGACAGGAGCCGGGCCTGATTCCTTCCTTTCTTGGCTTCCTTCATCTTCTCACCTTCCAGCTGATTGTAACAACAGTTGGGAAGATTAACAGAGTTGGAAGGGACCTTGGAGGTCATCTAGTGCAATCCCCCACCCAAGCAGGAGACCCTACACCATTTCTGACAGATGGCAGTCCAGGCTCTTCTTGAAAGCCTCCAGGGATGAAGCTCCCGCATCTTGTGCAAGCAACCGCAGAACATGGCTTAGCTTAGGTTGGTAGCCTTGTGTAAACACAGGCCTCAAAGACATGAATATAGAACATGTTGGAGGGGATCTCGAAGGTCATCTAGTCCAACCCCTTGCTCGAGCAGGAGACCCTACGCCATTTCTGACAGATGGCAATCCAGTCTCTTCTTGAAAGTCTCCAGGGATGAAGCTCCCACAACTTCCAAAGGCAACTTCTGTTCCATGGGTTGATTGTCCTCACTGTCAGGAAATTCCTTTTTAAGATTCAAGAGCATAGGACATAGAATCATAAGGTTGGGCCTTGGAGATCTTCTAGACCAACCCCCTGTTCGAGCTAATCTATACCATTCCGGTTGTCCAATCTCTTCTTCAAAACCGCCAGTGATGGTGCACCCACGATTCCAGGAGGCTGTTCCAACCCTGGAGGTTTTGAAAAAGAGATTGAACAAACATTGGTCTGAAAAGGTGTAGGGTTCCCTGTTTGAGCAAGGTTTTTTTTTTATTATTTTATTTGATTTATATGCCGCCCTTCTCCGGAGACTCAGGGCGGCTTACAGTGCGTTAAGCAATAGCCTTCATCCTTTTGTATATTTATACAAAGTCAGCTTATTGCCCCCACAAACTGGGTCCTCATTTTACCTACCTTAGAAAGGATGGAAGGCTGAGTCAACCTTGAGCCTGGTGAGATTTGAACTTCCATTAATAGCAGGCAGCAGATGTTAATAACAGTGCTTTAGTCTGCTGCGCTATCAGGGTTGGACTAGAAGACCTCCCAAGGTCCCTTCCAACTCTGTTATTTTCAGTGTCAGGAATATTTCTTCTTAATTCTAGGTTGGGGTGTAGATTGAATAGGTTCTAGATTAGAAGCTGGATCTGGTTAATGACTTCTGTACTGCCACTGGAACAAGCTGGCTTGCTAAAGTTGTGCCCAGGCAAAACATCTGGACAGCTGCAGGAAACGGCTTGTTCTTCCTTCTCCGTTCCAGTTGTACGTTTCACTGCTTTCCAGGTTTTTTTGAAGAAGCCTTTGGAAATAGGAACCGGAGCGTTGTTGCTTTAAAATCCTGTGTGTGTGTGTTTGTGTTTGTGCAGGCACATGCGCGCCCCACATTTACGATGGGCAGCTCTTGGTGTGACCTGAATTACAGTTTGCTATTTCCAGGCGGTAGATAGTGCCTGATTCAAGAAGACATTAGGAGGAGGGGTGGACATGAATTATTGGTGATGAGGCCGCCTGGAATGTATAAAGCGGAGTCCCTATGCAAAGCAGAAGCCTTTCGGTGGTTGTGCTTTGCGATTCAGCTCTTCGTTGTAGGAATGGGTTCTCGGCCAAATTTGATGATGGCGTTGATGAAGATTTATTTGCAGCGATTCTCCTTGCTTGGAAGTGCATCGTTTTTCAGAGAGGAAGAGTCAGTTTCCATACTATTGGATTGTTGTTTGTATAAGAAGGTGAGAGGCAGATGCTTTGGCTCATATGGACTACTGCAATGCTCTCTACATGGGGCTCCCCTTGAGGAGCACCTGGAGGCTCCAGCTGGTCCAGAATGCGGCCGCGCGGGTGGTTATGGGAGCGACGTCGCGCTCCCATGTGACCCCCCTCCTGCGCGAGCTGCACTGGCTCCCGGTGGTCTTCCGGGTGCCATTCAAGGTTTTGGTTACCACCTTTAGAGCACTCCATGGCATCGGACTGGGGTATTTACGAGACCGCCTTCTGCTACCAATAGCCTCTCACCGACCAGTACGCTCCCATAGAGAGGGGCTCCTCAGGGTGCCGTCGGCCAAACAGTGTCGACTGGCGGCCCCCAGGGGGAGAGCCTTCTCTGTGGGGGCACCTACCATCTGGAACGAGCTCTCCCCAGAGATACGGACGATCCCGGACCTGCGCACGTTTCGCCGTGCTCTCAAAACTTTTCTATTTCAGCAGGCTGGCCTGGCCTAACTCTCCTCTTTTAAATTTTTTAATTCGTGTTTATAAATTGGGTGTTTTAATTTGTGTTTCGGCCAAAATATTTAATAATTTTAAGGGACTTTTTAATATTTGTATTATCTGTATTTTATCTTGGCTGTTCACCGCCCTGAGTCCTTCGGGAGTAGGGCGGTATAGAAATTTGATAGATAGATAGATAGATAGATAGATAGATAGATAGATAGATAGATAGATAGATAGATAGATAGATAAATTAAACCAGAGGTCTTCAAACTTGGCAGCTTTAAGTCTTGTGGACTTCAACTCTCAGAATTCATAGCTGGCTGGAGAATTCTGGGAGTTGAAGTCCACAAGTCTTAAAGCTGCCAAGTTTGAAGACCTCTGCTCTATGCCGCGTGCCCAAGTGAAAGACAGGGTGACAAGTTGAAACAAAGAGGTGCGTTGTTGGCACAGGGCTTGGAGGATGGCACAGCATGTGTCCTCTTGCAAATTTTTGACACCCCTGGTTGCAAGCTAAATCCTAAACAGAAGCGCCTTATACTGGCCTGTGCATAATGACTGAGCAAAGTGTTTTTTTTTTTTAAACTTTTTACCAACCTTTTCATGACATTTGCCTGACTTAAGTGGCTCAGTGGCTAAGACACTGAGCTTGTCGATCAGAAAGGTCGGCA
Source organism: Pantherophis guttatus (assembly GCF_059756535.1). Lineage (NCBI taxonomy): Eukaryota > Metazoa > Chordata > Lepidosauria > Squamata > Colubridae > Pantherophis > Pantherophis guttatus. Next base: position 6,177,691 of record NC_142075.1, read on the forward strand.
GTTCGAATCCCTAGTACAGATCTCCTGCGTGAGCAGGGGGTTGGGCTAGATGACCTCTAAGGCCCCTTCCAGCTCTGTTACTGTTTAACATTTGAAGAACCGAAAGGAGTTTCTCAAGTTTGGCAAGCTTAAGCCGGCTTTGCTGGCTGGGGAATTCTGGGAGTTGAAGTCCACAAGTCTTAAAGCTGCCAAGTTTGAAGACCTCTGCTTCTTCAAAGCAGGGGGTTGGGCTAGATGACCTCCAAGGTCCCTTCCCTCCCTGTTACTGTTACATTTGAAGAACGGAAAGGAGAAGAGGTAGTCTCGAGCTGTGTTTGGCAAGCGCATTAAAGGAATGACCCATCGGGATGCCCATATTAAAACACCATACCTTATCATCATCTTCATTTAACGACAACCCCCCGTAATCCCGTCAAAAAAGGTGAAATAAAACACACAAACCCAAATCGTGCAACCATGAAAAAACCATCGTCTCTCAGAGGATGTACTTCAACAGTAGCCCAACTGCCCTGCCCTGAGGTAACGCAACCACCATCCCTTTGGGGGCCTTGCAACAAAGCCGGGCGTCTCTTGTTATAGAATTTGCCTTAGGCTTTTAGCCCAAACAATAACGGCACCAGTTCTCCTTCACAAGGTTATTGTGAAACGCACGGAATATTTGGTGTTGTGTACATTTCCTCCCCTCCCCTCCCCTCCCCCCACCCCCAAACCCTCCCCTCTCTTGGGCGTTCTGGTACTTTCTGTGGAAGATCTGGGTTGCCATTGTGTCTTTTGCAAACTGCAAAAGTCTCTTGTGTGTGTGTGTGTGTGTGTGTGTGGAGGGGCTAATTTTTTAAAAAGTAAAATGAATAAAAATAATAAAGCCGCACAACTGAAGAACGGCATATTTGGGCTGTTTCTTTAGAGCAGGGGTCTGCAACCGTAAACACTCAAAAGACCCATTTGGACTCGTTTCCCACAGAAAAGAAAACACCGGGAGCCACAAAACCTCGGTGGGCGTGGCCAACTCAACATCACTCACTTTTTTTTTTTTAATTTGATTTATATGCCGCCCTTCTCCGGAGACTCAGGGCGGCTTACAATGCGCTAAGCAGTAGCCTTCATACTTTTGTATATTTATACAAAGTCAGCTTATTGCCCCCACAAACTGAGTCCTCAATTTACCTACCTTAGAAAGGATGGAAGGCTGAGTCAACCTTGGGCCAAGGCGAGATTCGAACCTGCAGTAATTGCAGGCAGCTGGTCTTAATAACCAACTTAATAACAGGGTGCCTTAAACCCCTGTACTACCAAGGCTCGTTAACCAACTTCCACCAGTCACATGACCCTCTAGCCACGCCCACCCAGCCAGTCATTAGGGCAGAGAACCGGTTGTTAAAAAACACTGGGAACAACATAACCCTTTTGACATCTCTCCCTCCCTCCCTCCCTCCCTCCCTCCCTCCCCCGTATCTCTCTCTGTCTCTGTCTCTCTCCCCCTCTCTCTCTGTATCTCTCTGTCTCTGCCCTGGCTGCTTCTCCATCACCCGCCGTCGTCCTGACCTTCTCAGGCCAGGCACGGAGTGACTGGGAGGGGAGGGTGAGGGGCGGGGCTAGCCAGTGGTGGGATCACCTGACAGGGAGCCACAGCAGAGGGTCCAAAGAGCCACATGCGGCTCCAGAGCCACAGGTTGCTGACACCTGCTTTAGAGCTTCTATTTCAGCCAGGAATGAATCGTTTAAAGCTGGGACCCGAGCCAGCCTGTCAGGATCCTGAAAGCAAGAGTAAATAGAGGTAGTCCTTGACTTACAACAGTTCATTTAATGACAACATCCCCAGGGTCACGTGATCAAAATTTGCACTCTTGGCAACTGACTCGTATTTACTTGTCCACAGGGTTCAGCCTGATGTCCTCTTAGTTCCCTTCCAACTGTATGGTTTTATACAGGTAGTCCTTGACTTACAACAGTTCATTTAGCGACCATTCAAAGTTACAACGTTGCTGAAAAAAGTGACTTATGACCATTGTTTCCACACTTATGACCATTGCAGCATCCCTATGACCAAAATGTAGATGCTTGGCAGCTGACTCATATTTTACTTGTCCAGGGGGTTCAGCCTGATGACCTCTTAGTTTCCTTCCAACTGCATGCTTGGCAGCTGGCTCATATTTATGACGGTTGCAGTGTCCTGGCGGTCACGTGATCCCACTTTTGCGACTTCTGACAAGCAAAGTCAGTGGGGAAGCCAGATTCGCTTAACAACCGAGTGACTAATTTAATGACGGCAGTGATTCACTTAACAAATGTGGTGAGAAAAGTCGTAAAACGGGGCAAAATGCACTTAACAAATTTCTCGCGAGGCAACCTAAATTCTGGGCTCGATTGTGGTTATAAGTCGAGGACTACCTGTGCCAGGCTACCTGGTTTTTAAAAGAAGCGTTTGTCATTTCTCTGCATTTCATTTCTGTTCTCTGGCATTCCCATTTTACGACACCCTCCCAAAGACCGGCCTTCACCAGATTTTACAGTGGGTTATGAAGCTATAATGGGAGTTTTTGTTCTGTCTAGACTCCTTAAGCACGATGCTGACAGTAAACGAGGCAGGAAAATCTGGTGGATTAAAGACAGTCTGATAACCACAGGAACAAAGGCGGGAGCAGGGTAGCCTTTCTGATTCTTGCAAGGATTCCTGAGTTATTTACCGGGTGGCTTTTGCTAAATTCTGTTCCTTGTCCCTGAGAAATTTTTACAAATATTAAAACAAAGGCTGGCTGGAAAAATTAAATGCTTAAAGTGAGTCAGATCCACGTGGAATGGACGTTTGCAGGCACAACAAATCCCCCAGGATTTTCTTTCTATAAAGCATCCGTTTCTGAGTGGCTCGGGTGCCACTTAATTTTTTTGTTTAATTTTTTTTTTTTAAAGTGGCTGCAAGAATAAAAAGGAGGCTGCTCAGCCTGTACTTAGCATGGCATTTAATTATTTTCACATGTCTCCAAAAGGTTTGCTTTTGCGCGTCAATTAGAGGAAAACTTGAACTGAAGGTTAAAAATAGAAATATTTTTTCTTGCCGGATCGTAAGTGGAAGGGAGAGAGTGTGGATCAAGGACAGTTTTGATCTGGGTACAAGCATCACAATTGCAGAAAAACATTTCCTTACGTTGATGTGAAGGGCCCAAACTGCTACTGACGTCCTTACAACAGCCTTGTAAAATACAGCCTTGTAAGTTAATGACTGCTCAAAGTTACGACACACTTGAGAAAAGTGACTTATGGCCAGGAGTTAAATACTCCCGGTTCAGACCGGATTGCCCGATCCCGTAGCAATGGTGGTGGGTGGTTCGGAGAACTGGTAGCAAAAATCCCTCCCCACTCCCATGCCCAGCTGAGCCACGCAATCATCAGAGGCTTTTTATTTTATTTTTAAAAGCATTTTTTCTACAACCTCTTCGGCCGGAAAATGCTTTTAAATGTAAAAACAAAGCCTCTGCCGATCAGGCAAGTCAGCTGGGATCGTCAGAGGCTTTTAAAAGCATTTTTTACAACCTCTTCAGCCAAAGAGGTGTAGAAAAAATGGTTTTAAAAGTAAAAAAAAAAAAAAGTTGGCCACGCCCACTTAGTCATATTACCCACCACCACCAAGCCACGCCCACAGAACCAGTAGTAACAAATTTTACATTTCACCACTGCTTATGGCCCTTTTTTACACTGACAACAATTGCAGGTCACGTGAATAAAATTTGGATGCATGACAGCTGACTCATATTTATGACAGTCCCAGTGTCCCCGGGAAGGAGGGGAAGGTGTTTATGTGATCCCCTTTTGCGACCTTCTGACAAGCAAAGTCAATGGGGAATCCAGTTTCACTTAATAGCCATGTTACAGCCATGTTACGACCTATAAAATAGGTCAAAAGTTCACTTCACAAATGTTCCACTTAGCCAAAAAAAAAAAAAAAAAAAAAAAAAGGGGGCTCAATTGGGATCCGTAAATCGAGGACTACCCGTGTTTCCCTATAAATAAGACCAGGTCATGGCTTATGTGAAGGGTACCCTTCACATAAACCTGATGATGGCAGATGAGATTCTGTTGAAACGTCGCTTCTACCCTTTTAGGGATATATCCACAATTACACAGGAAGAAACCCGAAATATTAACTATACACACATATATACCCGTGAAAACTTACATAGACACACACACACACACACACATATATATATGCCACTTAAAAAGGCATCAGGTCTTATTATCGGGGGTATTTGTGTCTTCCACCAACTCACCTTGTGGTGGCGGCACTGACAGCCCCGCCCAGCAGGAGCCCGCTACCGGCCCACTTCTGCGGCCGCTTGCGCAAGTCACCTCCAGATCAATCCAGAGCTCTGTTATCGGTTGCAGAGGCCTTTCTTGAAGGCCTCTGACAGTGAAACGGAGACCCGGGGTGACGCACACAAGCGGCGGCAAGCACCTGCAGAAGAAGTGGGCCAGCAAGGCAAGGCCGGTGTTGGGGTGTGCGAGTCCCGTTAAGTAGGGCAGCTCCACCCACCCCCCCATCCCCACCCTAGCTTAATTTTTACCCGTTTGCCTCACTCCATCCCTTGCACCCCTTAACTAGGGCTTATTTTGGGGGATAGGGTTTATATTGGGCACACATGTAAAAATCAAGCTAGGGCTTACTTTCGGGATAGGTTGTATTTTCAGGGAAATGCGATACCGGTATAGAGGTAGAGATACCAAACTTTCGAACAGAGAGGAACAGATTGACGTAAAACGCTTTGGGTATCTTTCCTTCTTCGCCTGCTGTGAAAATTCTCCCACCATAACTGTGTTCCCATCACTCAGTGATGGATGCTCCATCAAAGACCAAAGGAAAGGAAACGGAACTGCCGAAGTACATTCTGTAACAGCCAAGAGTTGGAGATTTGGCAACGGGGCAGCCCATTGTTCTATGCCTTTATAAGATCCTTAGAGTTATGGGCTGTTTGGGGAAAACGAGAGAGATTAGGGAAGCCCTTCACAACTCGAGCAAGTTTGCATTGTCAACAACGGTGATAAAACAATGTTCGCCGATGATTCCAGGGGAGCGCGAGCAGTCTGCCAAGAGTACAGGGAGTACAACTATTTGTTTAATGACACTTTCAACCTAAAACAGGGCCTTATGAGCGGTCCTCTACTTATGACTGTCACAGCATCCCTGCAGCGAGGAGATCTAAATTTGGGCACTTGGCAACCAGCCTGTATTTAGGGCACTTGCAGTATCCTTGGGGGGAGGGGAGTCATGTGATCACCGTTTGCATCCTTCTAGGGTGCAGGGGTATCACACTCAAGGCCCGTGGGCCAGATCCAGCCTGCACGATGCTTAAATCTGGCCTGTGGCTCTGGCCTGGAAATAACAAAGGACCGCCCTGCAGTGTCTCTGGGAGCTAAAATGGGGTGCGGGGGACCTCACGTGGCCCCCCCCTGTGCCCCATTTTGGCCGACAGGGTGCTACAGGAGGCATCCATCCCATCTCCCCCCTCTCCACGGGCTGGCCATGGAGGAGAACTACAATGCTGATCCGGCCCTTGAAGAAATCCACTTTGACAGCCCTGTTCTAGGGGACTTCCAACAAGCGAAGTCAAATGGCAGTCCTCGACTTATGACAGTTTGCTTAATGACCATTCGAAGTTTCAGCAGTTTTGAAAAAAGGGGGTTACCACCATACTGTTGCAGTATCCCCAAGGTCATGTGATCAAAATTCGGATGCCTGGCCACTGACTCATATTTATGACAGAGTCTCGGGGGTCACACGATCCCCTTTGGCAGCCTTCTGAGAAGCGAAGTCAACAGGGAAGCCAGATTCGCTTAACGACGGCGTCACTAACACCTGCAGTGATTTTACTTCACCACCGCAGCAAGGAAGGTGGTAAAATGGAGGCAAAACGGACTTAAAAACCATCTCGTTTAGCAACAGGAATCTTGGGCTCAATTGTGGCCATAAGTCGAGAACTATCCCTAGCGATTTGAAAATCTGAGATATTCATAAAGTTGGCCTGACAAGTTTTTGAGGGTTTTAACCAGGGGTGAAATGCTCCCGGTTCAGACCGGTTCAGCCGAATCGGTAGCGATGGCAGCTGGTGGTTTGGAGAACCGGTAGCGATGGTGGCGCGAGGCTCCACCCACCTGCCTGGTCGTTGTTACTTCCTGGTTAAAACGACTGGGCAGAGGGTAAAAAACAGGAAGTAACTTGTTTTTTACCCTCTGCGCATGTGCAGAGGGTCCAAGCACGCATATGACACGCGTGGGCAGTGCATGCACTTCCGAACCGGTTGGGAAGCTAAGTAGATTTCACCCGTGGTTTTAATGCTTGCTTGTTTCCATTGGACTCCTTCCTCTTGCTGGAGCTGCCCAAAAAAAAAAAAAGGAAAATAGTGGAAGCCGCTTGGCGCAAACGAAACGATCCTCCCGTTTTTGACTTTTGCATAAATTGTTCCCCTCGGACAATGGCGCTTTCTTTGACGCTGAGAGTTGCGTTTCACCGCGGAGCAGAAACGGGACATCGGTTTCTTTTCCCAGCCCCGAGCCGGCAGAACTTGGTCGAGTGAAAAAGCTTCTCTCACAAAGAAATCTTTTGCTTCCTTCAGAAAAGCTTTGAAGAGATACAGGGATCTTTGGCAAACTCCAGGGTCCTTGTGGCTCCTTCGGAAAGAGGGTTGTGTGCCAAAGGCTTTCATTGACTAAAGCAAACTTCCCCGGGTGGGGTTAGAAAAAGGAGGCTGACGTTTTTTGGCCAGTCTTGGTTGTCTGCCTCCAGAGAATCGCGGCTACTTCTCCAACCTCGTGGAATTTGCTGGCCGGCTGGGGTGGATTTCACGCTGCCGTTGTTGTAAAAATCCTGGGCCGGGCAAATTCAGAATCATCAATCTGGAGCCAGTTGCTCTAAGCTAGGGTGGGTGCGTGGGACGGTATGATGGGCAGTAGCACGTCCGCACATCCTCCCGGCGAAATCCTAACACTCCTAGGACGTTACAAAGCAGGGTGCCAGCCTTGGGCAAGATCATCCTTGTTGACATTCCAAGGCATTCTTCAAAGGTAAGTTGGACTTCCTGGAGCTCAGAGAAGGAGGCCAAGAACAGTTGGAAAATATCTATGGAGATTCTCAATCATCCAGATCCTGGTTGCCTTTTTTTTTCTTTGAAAACGACCGATGAAGCTTCTTGGATGAGAAGTGAAACAAACTACTTCTCCTCTTTTCCTTCCCTTTCCTCTTCTCCTTTTTCCTTTTCCTCCTCTTCTTCCCCTCCCCCTTCCACTTCTTTTTCTTCCTCCTCTTCCTCCCCTTCCTCTTCTCCTTCCTCTTCTCCTCCTTCCTTCTCCTCTTCTTCTTTCTCCTCTTTCTCTTCTTCCCATCTTTCCCTTCCTCTTCTTCTTCTTCCCCTTCTCCTTCCTCCTTCCTCTTCCTCCTCCTCCTCTTCCTCGTGTCCTCTTCCCCTTCCTCTTCCCCTTCCTCGTCTTCTTTTTCTTCCTCCTCCTCTTCCTCTACCCATCTTCCTCTTCTTCCCTTTCCCTCCTCCTCCTTCTTTTTCTCCTTCCTCCTCTTCCTTTCATCTTCTCCTTCCTCTTCTCCTTCTTCCTCTTCTTCCTCTTCCTTACCTCCCCCCTTCCTCCATCTCCTCCAGTGGTCCAGTTGCCTTTTAAAAAAAGCACCTTGGATGAAAAGGGAAACTTTTTCACACAAACACACAGACACACAAAAAGAACCCAAGAAAGTCCAATTGCCTTTTGGAGAAAGCACTTTTGGGGTAGAGAGCGGTTGCGATCAATACGCAGCATCCGAAGCAGGCTTCTTGCGGGTCCATTTGTTGATGTGGGGATGCTCACTACGTGCCAGCAGGATTCCATACAGGTAGTCCTTGACTTACAGCCACTCATTGGCCGTTTGAAGTTACAACGGCACTGAGAAAAGTGATTGAGGACCGTTTCCCATGCTTTCGACTGTAGTGATCACGGCACCAAAATTCAGATGCGTGGCCACTGGCATGTATTTATGACGGTTGCAGTGTCCCGGGAATCACGTGATCCTCTTTTGTGACCTTCTGACAAACAAACTCCGTCGGGAAGCCAGATTCACTTTACAACCACGTTACTAACAATTGCAGCGATTCACTGAAACAGCTGTGGCAAGAAAGGTCGTAAAACGAGGCAAAACTCACTTAACAACCTTCTTCCTTAACAGCAGAAACATTGGCTCAATTGTGGTCGTACATTGAGGACTACCCGTAGCAGCCCAAATGTTTAGTTACCCCCCTGGTCCATCACATAGGAAGGCATGAAGAGAGCAGATGCATTTCGTTTAGCGCTATTTAGCAAGGTATCTTGAAAGCATTTTCCTTTAGTGTAAGAAATTTATTTCCTGTATTGAAAGAGGCAATTTGAGGATTCAGGGGAAAAGTTCTCCCTAGAGCACTTTGGATGTTCTTTGGAAGGCTTTCTTCATCTTCTCTTTCAACATTAGACTTCGATGGGTACCGTGTTTCCCCGAAAATAAGACCCTGTCTTATATTTTTTTTGAACCCCGAAATAAGCGCTTGGCCTTATTTTCGGGGAGGTCTTATTATTTTGGGGCGCGTGGAGCAAGACGGGGCTCCTCTTGCCGTCTTACCTGATTTCCAGCTGTGCGTTTAAATATTTTCAGGGAGGGCTTATTTTCAGGGGAGGCTTATTTTAGCGCATGCACTCAAAAACTCGATTGGGCTTATTATCAGGGGAGGTCTTATTTTCGGGGAAACAGGGTAGTAATGAAAAATGATGCAAAATAATGTTAACAGTTCAACAGCAGCTGAAGAGCTGCTGGTTCTTAATTTCCCCCCGGGGTCTTGGCGTCGCTTTACCTTAAAACGTAATTCATATATTTTTCTCAATAATCCTATTCTCAAGAAGGGAGGATTTTAAGTTGTGACCATCATGTTCAGGGTGCTTTCAGCTATAAGAAAATGAGGGATACGCGCCGAGTCTAAAACCGTGTTCAAAAGATTGCAAAATCTTTTTCCTGGATTACATAAATATTATATAACATAATTTTTTTTTTTTAATGTATGCATTGGATTTTAGCTTTTTTTTTTAATTTGTTTGTTTGGCAAGTTTGAGTGTGGCTTGGCATTGGAGGCTAATCTGTAATCCAAGCGGGTGAATACAATTAATGCATTCCTGTAAATTCAAATCTCTTACTTTGAATACGTTGCTTCAATTTAATTTTTGTTTTTGTTTTTTACCACTCTGAAAACGTTCCAGGTTGCGTTCCAGGTACGCCTTTTCTTCATTTGACCCGTTGAATCCCTCCTTTCTTTTTACCTTCAGCCCAATCTCTCTCCTCCTTCCCCCTCCCCCTCCTTGTTCCCCCCCCCCCCCACGGGCATAAGGAACGCTTCTATTCGGTTCCCACCCAGTCATTGCACACCCCGGTGTCTGCAAAAAATTCCTCTCAACTTGGGAACAGATCCTTTAATTCAGAGATGAAAAGGAGGGAGGCTTGAGTGTTTTCAGCTCTGTTTGTATAAAGGGAGCTAAACCTACAAGCAGATAGGATTGGTATGACTAATATTAATTATTCTCAACCACCCCCCCCCCCCATGACTTCAGCATGGGCCTTTTACTGAGGATGTTGTTTCAGTGGCTCCTAATTGTTTGCGAAGCATGTTCTGGAGTTGGTGCTACTTGCTGGTACTTGCTCTGAGCTGCTGGGTGATTTTTTTTCTTTCTTTCTTTCTTTCTTTCTTTCTTTCTTTCTTTCTTTCTTTCTTTCTTTCTTTCTTTCTTTTTTTCTTTCTTTCTCTTTGTCCTTCCTTTCTCTTCCTTCTTTCCTTCCTTCTTTCTTTCCTTCTCTGCCCTTCCTTCCTTCCTTTCTCTTCTTTCTTTCTTTCTCTGTCCTTCTTTCTTTCTTTCTCTGTCCTTTCTTTCTTTCTTTCTTTCTTTCTTTCTTTCTTTCTTTCTTTCTTTCTTTCTTTCTTTCTTTCTTTCTTTCTTTCTCTGTCCTTCCTTCCTTTCTCTTCCTTCTTTCTTCCCTTCCTTCCTTCCTTCCTTCTTTCTTTCTTTTCCTTCCTTCCTCCCACCCTCCATCCCTCCCACTCCCTCTCCCTCTCTGGAGTTGGGTATGTCTAGTCTAGTGACATGGTGGCTCAGTGGATAAGACGCTGAGATTGTCGATCGAAAGGTCGGCAATTCAGCGGTTCGAATCCCTGGTGCCGCATAATGGGGTGAGCTCCTGTTCCTTGTCCCAGCTTCTGCCAACCTAGCAGTCCGAAAGCACGTCAAAAATGCAAGTAGAAAAATAGGGACCACCTTTGGTGGGAAGGGAACAGTGTTGTGAAGCAAGTTTTGCCATATTTTACGACCTTTCTTGCCACCGTTATTAAATGAATCACCGCGATTAAGTTACTAACAACATGGTTGTTAAGGGAATCTGTTTCCCCATTGACTTTGCTTTTCAGAAGGTTGCAAAAAGGGGTCACATAACTCCCAGACACAGCAACCGTCATAAATATGGGCCCAGTTGCCAAGCATCCCAAATTTTGACCCTGTGCCCTTGGGGGTGCTGCAGCGGTTGCAAGTGTGAAAAATGGTCATAAGTCATAATGGTCATAATGAAGAGAAGGACTAGGAGAGACAGGATATCAGTCTTCCGATATCTTAAGGGCTGCCACAAAGAAGAGGGAGTCAAACTATTCTCCAAAGCACCTGAGGGTAGAACAAGAAGCCATGGGTGGAAACTAATCAAGGAGAGAAGCAACCTAGAACTAAGGAGAAATTGTTAAGTGAATCCCTGCAGTTGATAAGTAAGTAACAGAGGTGTTATTCAGCCGGTTCGCCCAAACTGGTAGCGGCGACTGCAGGTAGGCCCACCTACCCGCCCGGACGTAATCCTGTCCTATTTAGCCATGTTTTTGAGGCCAGGCACATGCGCGGAAGGCGTGCGGGTGGGGCGACTCGGTAGTAAGAATATGTGGAACCCACCGCTGGTTAGTAAGTATTATTAATTACTAAATATTATTATTTTTATTACCAGTTGCACAATCAGAAAGGAAAAAGTGGGGAGAGAGTTACTGAGAGTAACGAATGAATGATGTATCCTGATTTTGATGTGGTCTTCTATGAGGCGTATAAACATGCGCATCAACAGTTCCTGGTACGAGGTCGGGGAGGAAACCAGCAGCCCTTTTGAGTTCAACGCGCTGCCTCAGAGTTTCTCTTGCAGATGAGACAGTCTCCGGTTTGTTCTTCTCGGGGACAAACCTGACTTGTTGGGTTTGGAAGCCCTCGTGTCACCCTCGAGCGGAGCCACATAATGTGGAAACGCATCGTACGTCGCCGGATAAACAGACAGTGCAAAATGTAAAACTTGGCTCTCAATTGCTGTGAGGTGCAAGCAACATGCACAAACACTTCAAATAGTTAACCTAAGTTTGTTTATTAGGGTCTGTTTTGCTGAGAAGCATCAGCATGATAAACAAGGATTAATGGTGTATGTCTTGTATGTTTGAAGAGGGATTCGAACCTTTCCTCTCTAGAATAAATACCCTCTCCAGAGCAATGATTTAAAAGGAATACTAAATATCGAGGAAGGAAGAAGCTACCTCTGCCTCCCTTCCTTTAACTTATGAGAAAAGGGTGATGCAAGGCAGTAGTGGGCTTCAATTTTTTTTACTACCGGTTCTGTGGGTGTGGCTTGGTGGGCGTGGCATGGCTTGGTGGGCGTGGCTTGGTGGGCATGGCAGGGGAAGCTTACTGCAAAATCCCCATTTCCTCCCAATCAGTTGGGACTCGGGAGGCAGAGAATAGATGGGGGTGGGGCCAGTCAGAATTTTTCCTACCGGTTCTCTGAACTACTTAAAATTTCTGCTACCGGTTCTCCAGAACTGGTCAGAACCTGCTGAAACCCACCCCTGATGCAAGGGTTGGGAGATGCATGCCGTACAGTAGTGGATTTCAAATCCCGGCGCTACTGGTTCGCTATCGGTAGTGTGCAGGCATGCTTCACGAGTGTGCGGCACTTCTGTGCATACGCAGAGCGTTTTTGATGGCGGGTGGGCAGAGCCTCCTGCCTCTGCTACTGGTTCACCTGAACCAGAGCGAACCAGAAGTAACCCACCACTGATGCAGTATCTATTAAAGGTAAAGGTTCCCCTCGCACATACGTGCTAGTCGTTCCCAACTCTAGGGGACAGCTCACAGCTCATCTCCGTTTCAAAGCCGAAGAGCCAGCGCTGTCCGAAGACGTCTCTGTTGTCATGTGGCCGGCATGACTCAACGCCAAAGGCGCATGGAACGCTGTTCCCTTCCCACCAAAGGTGGTCCCTATTTTTCTACTTGCATTTTTTACGTCCTTTCGAACTGCTAGGTTGGCAGAAGCTGGGACAAGTCACGGGAGCTCACCCCGTTACGTGGCACTAGGGATTCGAACTGCTGAAGTGCCGATCTTTCGATCGACAAGCTCAAAATCTTAGGCACTGAGCCACCACGTCTCCCCAGTATCAATTAGTAAATGCCTTTATTACAGTCAACTGTATATGCCTTAATTTTGGCTTGGAAAGCTAAGAAGATAGAAGGGTTAAGAAAGAGGATTCCCCCTCCCCCCCAATGTTTATGGAAGTCCAGGAATGTTCATGGTTGAACACCTGCATTTTATATTTACAGATACAGGTAGTCCTTGAGTGGTGCAGTGGCCTAGAGGTGGAGCTCTCACCTCACAAGCAGGAGGCTGTGAGTTCGATCCTAGGTAGAGGCAGATATTTCTTTCTCTGGGCATACTGGAAATATATCTGCTGGAAAAAAAAGTCGGCATTGGCGACAGGAAAGGCATCCGGCCAGTAAACACTCAGCTCCATTCAGTTGCCCAGACTTCACCCTGCAAGGGATTATGGGGTTGTTAAAAGAAGATGATGATACAGGTAGTCCTTGAGTTACAAGAGCTCATTTAGTGACCATTTGAAATAACAGTGGCACTGAAAAAAAAGTGACTTACGGCTGTTTTTCACATTTACGACCAAGGTTGAAAATATGAAAAACGGTCACGAGTCCCTTTTTTTCCAGAGCCGTCGTAACTTTGAATGGTTGCTAAATGAATTGTTGTAAGTCAAGGACTACCTGTATTTTCCTCCCCAGGCAGGAAGAGAGTTTGAAATAGAGTCTTTCAGGCTGCGGGAACAGGGAGAAAACATTCTGCAAAACACAAACTCAGCATTTTAACACCGAAAGGAGCTGTTTACGTGGGAGAGCGTGGATTGGCCTGGCAACTGAACTATTTTTTTTTGTGCCTACTTAAAAAAAAAAATCAAAACAAACCAACAAGAAACACCACCCCAAATAAATCGAGTGTGTGGTTTAGTGTGTCCTTGGATGCACCTCCCCTCCAAAATACAAAACCCCCAGAATATGAATTTGTTGCGGTTTGTAGCAAGAAAGTGTGAATCCTCTGTTTGGGTGAATTAAACCAGGAGTTTCTCAAATGGGTGAGCTATTTTCTTTTTAGAAGTTGCAGGAAAAACACTTCTAATTTTTTATTTTATTTTTTTTGGCATAAAGTTTTTTATTTTTTAACATGTCAAAGTTTCATTTTCAATTCAACAGTGTGTTGTCTGGGTATAAATAGTTTGAAAGATAGTAATCGTAATGTTTAGAGCAATATTCCTTATATTGATATTAATTCTATAATAATAAAAATAATAATCATAGTATTTACTTCTCTGTTTTAACAAATCTCCCTTATTTCATTAATCTTTTCCTTATATTTCCATGTTTCTAACTTCTGTTTTTGTTATCTAACCATTGATAAAATAAATCCCATATCATAAAATATTCAGTTTGTTCCTTTTCCTTAATTGCAAGTGTTAATCTATTCATTTCTGCCCATTCTAGTATTTTTCTAATCACATCCTCATGTTGGGATCTCTTCACTTTTCTAGTGTTGTGCAAATACAATTCTGGCTGCAGTTAATACATGTACACTCAAATATGTATTCCCCTTATTATAATTATCTGGTAGAATATCCAACAGAAATATTTCTGGTTTTAAATCAATATGTTGCTTTATCATTTTTTTCCAACCATGTATGTATTTTTGTCCAATATTTTTTTTGCTTTTGGGCATGTCCACCACATGGCTCAGTGGTTAAGACGCTGAGCTTGTCGACCGAAAGGTCGGCAGTTCAGCGGTTAAAATCCCTAGTGCCGCATAACGGGGTGAGCTCCCGTTCCTTGTCCCGGCTTCTACCAACCTAGCAGTTCGAAAGCACGTAAAAAATGCAAGTAGAAAAATAGGGACCATCTTTGGTGGGAAGGGAACAGCGTTCCATGCGCCTTTGGCGTTTAGTCATGCCGGCCACATGTCTTCGGACAGCGATGGCTTTTCGGCTTTGAAACGGAGATGAGCACCGCCCCCTAGAGTCGGGAATGACTAGCACATATGTGCGAGGGGAACCTTTACCTTTACCTATGTATTTCCAATTTTTTTTTGCTTTTGGGCATGTCCTCCACATGTGATAGTATGAACCAAGAATCTGATGGCATTTCCAACATTAACCGACATATCCTCAAACATCTTTGCCAACCTTGAGGGCGAGAAGTGCCATCTATAAAACATATGTTTTTATTTTTAATGGGAGGGGGTTTCTGCTGAAAAACCCCCCGATAAAAAGTAGATTGTCAGCATCTTTTGTGGATCTATCTCTTCTTGCAATCCTCATTTGAGTCTTTCCTCTTCTTCCTAAAAAATTTAGGAATCATAGGTTAGAGGCAAACAAGAAACATGCTTTTTTTTTTTCCTCCTCTGAAATTTTGATGGAAATACTATTTTTAGGAACTGCTTGTGCCAAGCAATGTGTGCCAGATTATGGATTCACAAGAATCCAGAGTATGATTTTAAAAAAAACTTTATATGAGGCATTTATTTGCACAAAGCTCTGTAGTCACATGCACTGTTGTTTTTATTTTGGGCTTGAGTGGAAATGATTTACGTATTTATCTATTTTGCCTTAGTTTCGTTACAAGTGTAAACAGGATCTGGAATTGAAATACATTAGCTAAAAACCCTCAATTTAATGGACTAATGGAGGGAAGGATGGTCCCTCAAAGCAGAAAGTCTGTTAAATCCAAATGAGATTTTTATGCAAGAATATTTTAACTATTTTGTATTTTTATGAATATCGTACTTGCAAAAAAGGGCGAATGGGAATTTATGCTTGCAAAGAAGCAGACGGTGTACAAACAGAATTTGTGTGCTCTTGACTTCAGCTAAAGTGAAATTGGTTAATTCGTTGTTCTAATATATAAACACATTAAAACAACACAATTTATCCCAGCTCTGTTTTATCTATCTTTTCCTCCTAATTTTAATTTGAATTCAATATGATGCCAAGAAACTAAAAGAAAACAAAACTAACATCAAATGGACCATTATTTATTTAAATAATCCTTGATTTACAACCATTCATTTAGTGACCATTAACAGAATAACTGAGTTGGAAGGGAGCTTGGAGGTCTTCTAGTCCAACCCCATGCTCAAACAGGAGATTTATTTATTTATTTTATTCGGCTTATATGCCGCCCTATCTCACAATGGACTCAGGGCGGCTCACAACAATAAAACACAAGCCACAATAAAAATAAAGACTAAAATCTAAAAAATTTAAAATTAACCCATTAAAACCTTTAAAACCCCGTCATCAGACCAGGTCAAGGGATTTGAAAAGCCAAGTTTTTAATTCCCGGCGGAAGGTGCGAAGGTCAGGCGCTAGTCGGAGCTCCAAGGGGAGTTGATTCCAGAGGGTGGGCGCCCCAACCAAGAAGGCTCTACCCCTGGGGGCCGCCAGCCGCCACTGTCTAGCCGACGGCACCCTGAGTAGGCCCTCTCTATGGGCGCGAACCGGGCGATGGGATGTTGTTACTGGCTGTAGGTGGTCTGCCAAATATCCTGGTCCTAAGCCATGTAGGGCTTTATAGGTCAATACCAGCACCTTGAATCTCACCAGGAGGGCAACCGGTAGCCAATGCAAACCACGCAGGAGGGGTGTAACATGGGAGTATCGGGATTCTCCCATCACAACCCGCGCGGCTGCATTCTGCACCAGCTGAAGCCTCCGAGTGGTCCTCAAGGGCAGCCCCATGTAGAGAGCATTGCAGTAGTCAATCCGTGAGGTTTCCCATACTACCCCAGACAAGTGACTGTCCAGTCTCCTCTTAAAAACCACCAGAGTTGGAGAACTCACAACTTCTGGTGGCAAGCTGTTCCACTGGTTACTGATTCTGACTGTTAGGAAGTTTCTCCTTAGTTCCAAGGTTGCTTCCCTCCGTGTTAAATTTAGGACGAGACTTGAATAACAAAATAAGGAACCAGTTTAGGATTTTATTACGGGATAGTCCTCGACTTTACGACCTCAATTGAGCCCAAAATCACCGTCGTTAAGCGAGACATTTGTTAAGGGAGCTTTGCTCCATTTTGCAACCTTTCTTGCCTCCGTTGTTAAGGGAATCACTGCAGTGGTTCAGTCAGTCACATGGTTGGTAGTTAAGGGAATCCGACCTCCATATTGACTTTGCTCGTCCGAAGATTGCAAAAGGGGATCGATCACGTGACACCCGACACCCGCCGGGGACCCTGCAACCGTCATAAATGTGAGTCAGTTGCCAAGCGGCTGAATTTTTGATCACATGACCATGGGGAATGCTGCAACAGTGAAAAACAGTCATAAGTAATCAATTGTTTTACTACAAAGGAACGTGTGTGTCCTAGTGATTTTCAGTAGAAGAGAGGTGTTAAGGAATTCCATGAGAGGCTTTGAAGTGGGATAGAAACAGAATTGGAAGGGACTTTGGAGGTCTTCTAGTCCATCCCTCTGCTTAGGCAGGAAACCCTACACCACTTCAGACAAATAGTTATCCAACATCTTCTTAAAAACTTCCAGTGTTGGAGCATTCACAACTTCTGGAGGCAAGTTGTTCCACTTGTTAATTATTCTGTCAGGAAATTTCTCCTTAATTCTAAATTGCTTCTCTCCTTGATTAGTTTCCACCCATTGCTTCTTCTCCTGCTCTCGGGTGCTTTGGAGAACAGCTTGACTGCCTCTTCTTTGGGGCAGCCCCTGAGATATTGGAAGACTGCTATCATGTCTCCCGTACTCCTTCTTTTCATCAAACTAGACACACCCAGTTCCTGCAACCGTTCTTCATATGTTTTAGCCTCCAGTCCCCTAATCATCTTTGTTGCTCTTCCCTGCACTCTTTCTAGAGTCTCAACATTTGTTTTACATCGTGGCGACCAAAACTGGATGTCGTATTCCAGGTGTGGCTTTACCAAGGCCTTATAAAGCGGTACTAACACTTCACGTGATCTTGATTCTATCCCTGTTAATGCAGCTTAGAAGTCATTTTGTTCAGTCCCGTTGAAACTTTGGATGTTCACTAAATGGTCGAGGACTACCAGTACTCTTTTTTTAAAAAAAGAAAAATTACATATTTGGCAACTTGTGCTGCCCACCTGTGATTGGCACAATGCCAGTCTTGGCAGAGCCAGTGCCCTCTCCTTGCCAGAAACTCACTCTCTCCAGCGGAGAGTTTAATTCACCTGATGGGCTCCTTAATCGCTTCGTTTTAGGAGCAGGAAGCACCACCAGTGATCCAAATTAAGGCTAGCATTTTCAATGACAAGCAATCTATTGATTGATTGATTGATTGATTGGTTTGATTTATATGCCGCCCTTCTCCGGAGACTCAGGGCGGCTTACAATGCATTAAGCAATAGCCTTCATACTTTTGTATATACCTGCTCAGTAGGGCTTTTGCCTCCCCCCCCCAAGCGATGTTCTTTTTTATACAAAGTCAGCTTATTGCCCCCACAATCAGGGTCCTCATTTTACCTACCTCGAAAGGATGGAAGGCTGAGTCAACCTTGAGCCTGGTGAGAATTGAACTTGCAGTAATTGCAGGCAGCTGGCAGCTAAGTGCTACTTAACAGCACTTTAGTTCGCAGCAGCACCAAGTCCTCGACTTACGACCCCAACCGAGCCCGAAATTCCCACCGCTAAACAAGGCGGTCATTAAGCAAGTTTTGCCCCATTTGACAACTTTTCTTGGCCACAGTTGCTAAGTGAATCGCTGCAGTTTTTAAACTAGGGTTAGGGGTTAGGGCAGGGGTGTCAAACTCAAGGCCCACGAGCCGCATCTGGGACGTGGTGTGCTTAGATATGGCCCGCGGGGCTGCCCTGGAAACAGCGAAGGACTGGCCCGCGGGGCTTCTGCTAGGGAAAAATGGAGCTCAGGAGGACCGCGGGCGGAGGATTGCAGGAGGCCGTTGCAACTGAAAACGGAGCTCGGGAGCCTGTTTTCGTTGGCAGAACGCTCGGCCCCCCACAGGCGCCCCCCCGACACGAGTGAAGTCGAGCTGTCTACGCCCACCCTGGCCACGCCCCCTTCCCTTAGGTCAAACATAACCCTTATGCGTCCCTCAATGAAATCGAGTTTGACACCCCTGGATTTAGGGTCTTTTGGAGCAAAAATTAATATAAGGCCCGGTCTTATTTTGGGGGAAATACGGTAGTTAACCTTTTAGTGTCCTGCCCGTTGTCTTTTGGCGCTGAGAAAATTGAATGCTTGCACTTGTTTACTGGAAAAGGTTGCACTTAGCCTTCAGCAAATGGTGTTTTTCTTTGTCAGCATTTTTCTGTGTGTGTGTCGCGCTCTTGTTAGATTTATCGTTTCTGAAGTGTCACTTGAATCAACATTCCCCCAAGATTCTCCCTCTCAAAGTCATCGCTTGGGGTGGTATGAATAACTAGGCAGAAGCTGGCAGCAGGAAACAGCCGTCTGCAAAGCAGAGCACCAGCATACATAGCATTATGGGTAGTCCTCAAAGTTACGGCGGCCCTGACTTATGACCTTTGCAGCATCCCCATGGTCATGGGATCCAAATTCGCACGCTTGGCAGCTGGTTCATATTTATGACCGTAGCTGCGTCCCAAGGGCATGCGATCCCCTTCTGTGACCTTCCGACAAGCACAGTCAATGGGGGGGGGGAAGCTGGATTCACTTAATGACCAGGATACTAACTGAACAACAGCAATGATTTGAGCCAATTTGGAATAGTGGTTAAGGCAGCAGGCTAGAAATCAGGGTGAGTTCTAGTGCTGTGTTAGGCACATATCCAGCTAGGTGCTCTTAGGCCAGTCACTGTTTCAGCCCTAGGAAAAAAGGAAGTGCGATTCATAGAATGTAGAATAACAGAATTGGAAGGGACCTTGGAGGTCATCTAGTCCAACCACCTGCTCGAGCAGGAGATCCTATACTAGTGATGGCTAACCTTTTCCTCTTCGTGTGCCAAAAGCATGCACACGCTTTTTCTCTTTATGTGCCGGCACCTATAATGCAATATGCCCCCCCCCCAATGCATGCGCGCACAACCCCCCTGCCCCTGGCACATGCACACGTGCCCCCCATTCCCCTCACATGTGCACGAGGGGTGGGATTCAAAATTTTTTGTAACCTGCACCATGGTGGGGGGGAGGCGTTTTCGTCCTCCCCAGGCTCCGGAGACTTTCTTTGAGCCTCTGAGAGGGCGAAAACGGCCTCCTCTGGGCTTTGGAGGCCCTCCGGAGGCCGGAAATGGGCCCGTTTCCGCACTTCCAGTACTTCTGGAAGGCCCATTTTCCGCCCTCCCCAGGCTCTGGAGGCTTTCCCCGAGACTCCAGGAGGGCAAAAAGCGCCTCCAGGAGGGCAGAGTCCCTCAGGAGTTGGGCGGCATAAAAATGCGACTAATAAATAAATAAATAAATAAAAACCTCCTCCCTCAGGCTCCGGAGTCCTTCCGGAGGCCAGAAACGGGCCCATTTCTGCACTTCCGGAACGTACGCGCTGCACTCCCCTGTGCTCACCCCCCCTCCCATGCATGCACGCATCTCCTGCCCCCTGTGCATCCCGAAAATCAGCTGGGAGGCGCGTGCGCAGTGGAGCTGAGCTGGGCGACAGCTTGCGTGCCCACAGGGAAGGCCTTGTGTGCCAGCTGTGGCACACATGCCATAGGTTCAACCATCACTGTCCTATACCATTTCAGACAAGTGGCTGTCCAGTCTCTTCTTGACAGCCTCCAGTAATTACCCACAACTTCTGAAGCCCAGCCCTTCCACTGGTTGATTATTCTCATCGTTAGGAACTTTTTCCTCCTTTCTAGGCTGCTTCTCTCCTCGATTACTTTCCGATGAGATTAGATTAGGTTGTTTTAATCTAAATGTCCTAATGATCATTAGGACTTCTGATGCTTGGAAGCACTTGGGGGGGGGGGGAATGGATGTGTCAGTGTCAGAACATATCTGGTAAGATTTGAAGCCTAATCGAAAGTTGTCATCGCTGTTTTGAACTCGGGGTGGGGTGGGGGAGGTAGTTTTGTGCTGGAAATATTTATGAATTCGACCCAGTTTGTGGACTTTCCAGAAAACAACCCAATTCTCACTTAAAGAGCCTTGGTGGCGCAGCAGACTAAAGTGCTGTTAAGTAACACCAGCTGCCTGCAATTACTGTGAGTTCAAATCTCACCAGGCTCAAGGTTGACTCAGCCTTCCATCCTTTCGAGGTAGGTAAAATGAGGACCCGGATTGTGGGGGCAATAAACTGACTTTGTATAAAAAAGAATACCGCTTGGGGGGGCCAAAAGCTCTACTAAGCAGGTATATACAAAAGTATGAAGGCTATTGCTTAACATTGTAAGCCGCCCTGAGTCTCCGGAGAAGGCAGCATATAAATCGAACTAACTAACCAACCAACCAACCAACCAACCAACCAACCAACCAACCAACCAATCAATCAATACTATACTACCAAGGCAAGAGCCTTGGTAGTACAGTGGTCTAAAGCACCCTGTTATTAAGACCAGCTGCCTGCAATTACTGCAGGTTCGAATCTCGCCAGGCTCAAGGTTGGCTCAGCCTTCCATCCTTTCTAAGGTAGGTAAATTGAGGACCCAGTTTGTGGGGGCAATAAGCTGACTTTGTATAAATATACAAAAGGATGAAGGCTATTGCTTAGCGCATTGTAAGCCGGCCTGAGTCTCCGGAGAAGGGCGGCATATAAATCAAATTAATTAAAATAATAATAATAATAATAATAATAATAATAATAATAATAATAATAATAATAATAATAATAATAATAATAAAAAAGTATGGTTCATTGACATTGCAATACCTGGTGATGCACGAATTGAAGATAAGCAGCAAGAAAAAATCACAAAGTACCGGGACTTACAAATTGAAGTTGAGCGACTGTGGAAAAAGAAATCGTATGTTGTCCCGATTGTAATTGGAGCCCTCGGAGCAATACCCAAAGGGCTACCCTGCTATTTAGAAATTCTAAATTTGCCGGACTTGAACATTTTGACTCTACAAAAAACCACCTTACTCGGAACAGCTTACATCCTCCGACGATACCTTAACAGTTCCTAGGTCCTTGGTTAGGACTCGAGCTGCTGAGCTATTAACCAGCCTCAAAGGCTGTGAATCTCACTAAAGATTAACCAATAAATAATAATAATAATAATAATAATAATAATAATAATAATAATAATAATAATAATAATAATAATAATAATAATAATAATAATAATAAACAAACGTAGCTATGTAGCTGTGTCTTTTCTAGTTCGAGGGGTCTCTTTGCCAGTTGGCTACAGATGAATTTGGGAGCGATCCATCGTTCCAAAGCCCTGTCCGTTTCTTATTCTTTATTTAATAAAATGCACGTGGCAAACCTGTAATATTCCTTAGATATGGTGAGCAGAGCCCTTCAGAGGCAATGGCTTTGTCTGATATCCTTGTGTAAAGGGGAAATCTCATTATCATGCTAAATCTTAAGTTTTGGCACTGACGGTGGGGGTGGGGGGGGGAGTCCTCCATCTGCTTCCAAGGCTTACTGTCTGTGGAGTTACTGAAAAAAAATCTCTTAATAGCCTTGGAGACTTCTAATATTTACAGGCATCGAATGAGGCTCATCTCGCTTGGAGGTGAAACAAGTCTGGCGTCTGAGCAAAGAGAGTTCTTGCGATGCGGAGCTAATACCAGCTCACTATTTCAGCCACTTGCTCCAGATAATTCTGGAAACCCTTTCTGGAAAGGAGAGGGAGGAGAGGGGGTCAACTTATTGTCCAAAGCACCAGAGGGGCAGGATAAAGAAACGGTGGATGGAAACTAATCAAGGAGAGAAGCAACCTGGAATGAAGGAGAAACTTCCTAACGACGAGGATAATTAAACCAGTGGAACGGCTTGCCACAAGAAGTTGTGGGTGCTTCCATCCCTGGAGGTCTTTAAGAAGAGACTGGACAGCTGATTCTCTGAAATGGTATAGGGCAGTGATGGCTAACCTTTTTGCCATCGTGTGCCAAAAGCGGGGGGAGCACACCCATAATTCAATGCACCCCCGTGCCCCGCCCCCCGTGCATGCACGTGTGATCCCCCCGTGCTCCCCTGGCTTTTGGCATGCGGTGGGACCGGTAGGCCTGTTTTTCGGCCTCCTCGGGCTCCAGAGGCTTTCTAGGAGCCTGGGGAGGGCGAAAACGCATTGCAATTGCTTAGCGCATTGTAAGACGTCGTGAGTCTCCGGAGAAGGGCGGCATATAAATCAAATTAAAATAAATAAATAAATAAATTTTAAAAAAACCAGACTTTCCCACCTCCGAGAGGCCCTCCAGAAGTCGGAAACGGCTTGTTTTCTGACTTCCAATGGGCCCGGAAGGCCTGTTTTTCGGCCTCCTCAGGTTCCAGATACTTTATAGGAGCCTGGGGAGGGTGAAAACGGACTTCCCTATCCCCCGGAGGCCCTTCAGAAGCCGGAAACAGCCCATTTCCCGACTTCCGATGGCCCGGAAGGCCCGAAAATCAGCTGGGCGGTGCACGCATGTGTACTGGAGCTGAGCTAGGGCAACGCTCGTGTGCCCTCAGATATGGCTCCGCATGCCACCTGTGGCACCCATGCCATAGGTTCGTCATCACGGGTATAGGGTTTCTTGCTTGCAGACTAGGAGACGTCCGAGGTCCCTTCCAACTTTTTTCTGATTGAAATGGCCATTGCTTATCTTTAGCTTGAAATAAAAATAAAAGCCCGAAGCCACTTGCAGCTAGGTTGGTGCGATATCACAATCATTGTTGCTTCTCAAAGGTGGGAAGGGTCAGGAAGAGGCCGCTGGTTCTTTTGCTGTCATGAGCAAACATAGTTTTGCGGTAGAGCGCATGTTTCATAGGCATAAAATTCCTAAGACTTTTATTCCCATATTTTATTCAGTCTTTGGCATCTCTGGGATAAGTAGCTGAAAAAACAAGCAGGGCAGAAAGCATCAGTAGAAGAGAATATTTGCAGTTTAGGATTGAATTTGGGGTCGTTGGTGCGCTCTGAGCTGGGTGGATTTCTTGCAAACGTTTCATTACCCAACTAGGTAACAACATCAGTGGTAGAAGGGAGGGGGAGGAGGAGGACTGGGGCCCATGATGTCTCTGAGCTTGGTTGTTTTCTTGTAGATGCTTTGTTATCCCAACTAAGCAAGGGGTATCAAACTTGCGTCGTCACAGCATCGTCACATGACATATTGGGACTTTCCCCCCTTCACTAAACTGGGCGTGGGTGTGGCCAGCACGTGACACATCCGGCCCACGGGCCACGAGTTTGACAGATTATATTAGGCAATATAATCAATGATAGAATGAAGGGGGGTTTTTGGGAGGAGAAAGAAAGGCTTTGAGGACCACATAAGCAGCTTCTGGAAGATGCTGGAGTCCTTACTGCTTTTGGATGTTCAAGATAAAAGCAAGTGTGTTTTTATTAGCTTTGGTTGCTGTATCAATTGGGATCCAACTTTTTAAACGTGGACCTTCAAAGGATAGTAGTTTTAAATTCTGGACTGATTATTAAAAGTATGTTTTCAGGTTCTTGAAGATATTGTTGGTTAGCATCTGATTATCCTAAGGCAGTGATGGCTAACCTTTTTGCCGTCGCGTGCCAAAAGCGGGGGGGGGGTCGCGTGCGTGTTTGCCCACACCCATAATTCAATGTCACCCCATGCCCCGCGCATGTGCATGCGACCCCCCCCACGCTCCCCACACTTTTGGCCCATGATGGCACGGTGGACCCAGTAGGCCCGTTTTTCGCCTTCCCCAGGCTCCAGAGGCTTTCTAGGAGCCTGGGGAGGGCGAAAACGGCCTTACCCACCTCCCCGGAGGCCCTCCGGAGGCCGGAAATGGCTCGTTTCCCAACTTCCAGTGGGCCCGGAAAGCCTGAAAATCAGCTGGCTGGTGCGCGCAAGTGCGCTGGTGCTGAGCTAGGGCAACGCTTGCATGCCCACAGATATGGCTCCGTGTGCCACCGGTGGCACACGGGCCACAGGTTCGCCATCACGGTCCTAAGGGCTGTCTGGGCTTGCCCATTAGCTGTAGTAATAGCTTGCTTTATCTTGCACCTATTACCAAATACGTCACAAGATTACACTAAGATATTGTGTTTATCCTTGATTTATCGGCTAGGTGTGAGTTTATTCCTCTGTTGCATTGGCTGTTTGAGATATATCTTGCATTTTCTATGGTGAAACTATTACGGACATTCTAGGAGTGGTTGAGAGGCTATATCATTAATTAACTTGATTGATGCAGCAAATTGTAATTAAACGTGCTTCGGTTACACAGTTGTAATCCCATAATCTTCAAATGTACTTACCTTTTGTTGTTCTTTTAACTATTTAGTTGTGCCCAACTCTTATAGGCAAGTATTCTCCATGTTACCCTGTCAAGCACAGTTTCTTTTAATTGTTGGATGTTCAACTTGGTATCAGATTTGATGTGATCAAGCCAGCATGTTCTTTAACCAAATAACAGAGTTGGAAGGGACCTTGGAGGTCTTCTAGTCCAACCCCTGCTCAAACAGGAGACCCTATACCATTTCAGACAAATGGTTGTCCAATCTCTTCTTAAAAACCTCCGGTGATGGAGCATCCGCAACTTCTGGAGATGTTCTAACTGTCAGGAAATTCCTCCTTAGTTCTAGCTTGGTTCTCTCCTTGATTAGTTTCCATCCATTGCCCTGCCTTCAGGTGCTTTGGAGAAAACCTTGACCCCCTCTTCTTTGTGTCAGCCCCTTAGATATTGGAACATGTCAGCCCTAGTCTTTCTTTTCATTAAACTCAACTGCCTTGCAGTGGAAATTTTGGGCTCAGTTGTGGTCGTGGGCCGAAAACTACCTGTAATGTACCTTGTCTTGCCTTGATTTACTACTGTAATAGCGTTACTACTTTAGTGGGGTAATATGTGATGGTGACAATTACACTGTGCATGAGGTCATTCCCTCGACAGCTGAAATGATAAAAGAGGAAGTAAAAAAGAAGACGAGATGGCCGTTTAAATAATATGGGTATTTTGAAGTTTATATGTAACTTTTTGTGTGTGTGGCTTTAGGCGCACCATGGATATGTCAATCATTGTAAGTTGCAATGCATCGGAATGAAACTGGTGGCTTACAGATTTGATAAATATTTCATTCCCTTGGACACCGATGTTTCTAAACTATGTCATATGAAGAGATTGGACTGCCATTCATCAGAAATGGTGTAGGGTCTCCTGCTTGGACGGGGTTGGACTAGATGATCTACAAGGTCCCTTTCAACTCTGTTAATGTAATGTAATCTAAACTAGACATACCCAATTCCTGCAAAGCAAAATTCCTCTTTGCTTGCCTGTTATTTATTGTTTCCCTAACCATTCCTAGTTATCATTGCCTTCTCCAATGAATTGATATGGCCAAAGTAAAGCATATGTGGTCTTATGATTTTACCTTTTTTTAAAATTTGATTGATATGCCGCCCTTCTCCGGAGACTCAGAGCGGCTTACAATGCGTTAAGCAATAGCCTTCATACTTTCGTATATTTATACAAAGTCAGCTTATTGCCCCCACAAACTGGGTCCTCAATTTACCCACCTTAGAAAGGATGGAAGGCTGAGTCGACCTTGAGCCTGGTGAGAATTGAACTCGCAGTAATTGCAGGCAGCTGGATGTTAAATGCTGCCTTAGGAGGCATTAGCCTCCTACGCCACTCAGGCTCTTACCTCATCACCTTCTAGTGATGTTTTGGTTTTATACAATTTAAATACCTCGGTTAGTTACCCTGGCTGTGCATGGTATACTCAGTAATTCACTCTAGCACCACAGTTCAAAGGCATCAACTCTTCTTCAATCAGCCATTCTTAGTGCACATGTTGAGTTATTGCCATAAAGTGTTCTGGTGAGATTTTCACAGGGTAGTTCACCATTGCTTTTCCTAACCCTCCAGATTTTGTGACCAGAATCAACCTTATGATTGGGTTCCTTTTGCAGTTAACTCCTTGTTAAAAGTCTAGTTTTGGGAAACCTTTGATGGCAAGAGGAGCCAAATGGAAACTGATGAACTTTAGCCAAGTTTAAGAGCCCTGGTGGTCAGAATGCAGTAGTGCAGGCTAACTTATGCTCACTGCCAGGAGTTCGATCCTAACCGGCTCAATATTGACTCAGCCTTCCATCCTTCCGAGGTTGGTAAAATGAGGACCCAGATTGTTGGGGGCAAGAGGCTGACTCTGTAAACCGCTTAGAGAGGGCTGCAAAGCACTGTGAAGCGGTATATAAGTCTAAGCGCTATTGCTATTGCTAAAATCATGTCAACTGTTGGTCTTCCCTTCCTTCCAATTTAAGATAGTCTTTTCATGCCTCCTGCTCTGTTCTCTCTCTTTCCAGCCTGTCCCAGTTCCTGTGGCAAACATGCTTGTACAGACCAGAATGAATGCTGTCACCCTGAATGCTTGGGCAGCTGCACCTCACCCCACAACAGCTCGGCCTGTGTGGCTTGTCGCAACTACTACCACGATGGCACCTGTGTTCCTACCTGCCCACCCAACACCTACAAGTTTGAGGGCTGGCGTTGCATTACCAAGGAGAACTGTTCCCGGATCCCTTCCTCGGATCTACTTGGGGAATATGAGAGCTTTGTGATCCATGACGATGAGTGTGTACAAGAGTGTCCCCCAGGATTTGTGCGCAACGATACCCAAAGGTAACGGGGAACGCTTGTGTTTACACACAGGAAGGGCAAGTGCAGGGGTGAAATCCAGCAGGTTCTGACAGGTTCTGGAGAACCAGTAGCGGAAATTTTGAGTAGTTCAGAGAACCGGCAAATGCCGCCTCTGGCTGGCCCCAGAATGGAGTGGGAATGGGGATTTTGCAGTATCCTTCCCCTGGAGTGGGGTGGGAATGGAGATTTTGCAGTATCCTTCCCCCTGGAGTGGGGAGGGAATGGGGATTTTGCCGTATGCTTCCCCTGGAGTGGGGTGGGAATGGGGATTTTGCAGTATGCTTCCCCTGGAGTGGGGTGGGAATGGGGATTTTGCAGTATCCTTCCCCTGGAGTGGGGAGGGAATGGGGATTTTGCAGTATCCTTCCCCTGGAGTGGGGGTGGGAATGGGGATTTTGCAGTATGCTTCCCCTGGAGTGGGGTGGGAATGGAGATTTTACAATATCCTTGCCCCAGGAGTGGGGAGAGAATGGATTTTGCAGTATCCTTTCCTTGGAGTGGGGTGGGAATGGAGATTTTGCAAGATCCTTCCCCCAGGAGTGGTGAAGGAATGGGGATTTTGTAGTATCCTTCCCCTGGAGTGGGGTGGGAATGGAGATTTTGCAATATCCTTCCGTCAGGAGTGGGGTGGGAATGGAGATTTTGCAGTATCCTTCCCCTGGAGTGGGGTGGGAATGGGGATTTTGCAGTATCCTTCCCCTGCCACGCCCACCAAGCCACACCAAACCCGCCAAGCCACGCCCACAGAACCGGTAGTAAAAAAAATTGGATTTCACCACTGGGCAAGTAGCTTTGATTTTTTTTTTCTTGCTGGTGGGGATGAGAAAGAGTCTGAACCCTTAATGGGGGCCTCTAAGAATGTTTCAAATACAGGAAGTCCTTAATTTATGTCCACAATTGAGCCTAAAACCTCTGTTGTTGAATGAGACAGTTGTTGAGTGAATTTTGCTCCATTTTAAAATCTTTCTTGCCACAGTTGTTAAAGAAAGTCACTATACTTGTTAAGTTAGTAAGACGGTTATTAAGTGCATCTGATTTCCCCATTGATTTTGCTCGTCGCAAAAGGGATCACATGACCCTGCGATCGTTGTAAATGTAAGTCAGTTGCAAAGTGCCCGAATTTTGATCGCTGCAACAGTCACAAGTGTGAAAAATGGTCGTAAGTTACTTTTTTTCCCAGTGCCGTTGTAACTTCGTAGGTCACTAAGCAAATGTCTCTAAATCGAGGACTGTAATTTGCTGAAGTTACGTCCTGTGAAATCGACAGAGATTACTAAATTAGTGAATACTGAATTGCTGTTCCCAGGGAAATAAAAGATAGGATTTCTGGAAGAGTCTGGTTACAAAATTTTCATCAACCAGATGAGCCGAGGAGTACCTGTATCCTGTATATCAGGGGTGTCAAACTCAATTTCATTGAGGGACGCATCAGGGCTGTGGTTGACCTCGGGGGGGGGGGGCGCTGGTGGGGGTGTGGCCAACTGGATGGGCAGGGCCAGCTTGACACTACTCCCCAAACTGCTGGCATGTTTCCTCTTTGCACTGGGTAGACCGGGCCAAAGTGACACGGGCAGGGGTAAAATGCACTTACCTTCACTACCGGATCGCAAATGTGAGCACTCGCACGCATGCGCTCACATACAGAAGGTCAAAAACGGGACATGATGACATCCGGGCGGGTGGGCGGAGCCTCCGGATCCTACCAGATCGTGCAAGCTGGATAGATCCGGCTGAATTTCACCACTGGACGTGGGTAGACTGGGCCAGCCCCTTACATTTCCCAGGACGGCCCGGCGGGCCAGATCCAACCACATCGCGGGCCGCATGCAGCCCGCAGGCCTTGAGTTTGTCACCCCTGCCCTGTGAAAAATAGACCATCCAACTTTTAACCAAAACGCCAATGAAAAACGTGCCTCCTGCAGTTACGCCAATTGCAAAAAAATCAAAACACACGAACGTTTCAGCTTATCCACGGGTGGCACATTTTTTTCGCGGGGTTTCGTTTAAAAATTCGCCGGTGCGGCTTAACTCCAGTCTGAACTGATCCGCCAGTCTATCCAAGAATTGATTGTTGTTGCGATGCCGAAATGAAATAAGTGCCGAATCCGCTTTTATCGGCTGCCTGATTAAGAGCCGTCGGCATTCCTGATCCAGGGGTAATTAAAAAGGAAATATTTCTTCTGCAGAGGGAGAATTCCCTGCGGGGATTTTTAAATTGTTTTTAATGACCTGGATGGTGCCTTTTTATTTGGGTTGAGTTGAGCCGGCTGATGACGTCTGGCGTCCCTTGTTTTGTGTGAAGCTGTCCAAACACACCTCTCCTTTTTTTCCTGCCGAAGAATTTCTAGTTTACATACAGGTGCAAAGCAGTGATCTCTGCCCCCCAGCTGGAAAGCGAATGTTTACCTGGAAACGGTGTTTTTCCTCCGCTACTATCTGGCCACTTGTGTTTTCAAGCAATTAAAAGCACTCATTAAAAAAACAAAATAGAGGGGCAGGTGTTTATTTTATCCAAATGGAAAAAAAGAGGGATGGAAAAGAGGGAATGATAGCCAGTATGCTTGTGGCATTTGTGTCCGTGTGTGTGCTCGAGTGTGTTTTCCTGCTCCAGTCTCCCTTGATCGCACACCCATCACTTGCAAACCGAAGGACCAAAAATTCTTAGTGTGCGTCTCAAAAGTTTCTGGCGTGTATCAACAGTGCCTTGTGCTGAAGCATTTGAAATATGAGCTTGTAAATTCATGTAAAGTATCATGGGAGCCACTGGATTGCAAAAATACCATGTGACTCAGCCGGGAATCAGCTGATAGAGGGGGGGGAGGGGGAGAGAGAAAGGGAAGGAAGGAAGGAAGGAGAGAGAGAGAGGAAAGAAAGAAAGAAAGAGAAAGAAAGAAAGAAAGAAAGAAAGAAAGAAAGAAAGAAAGAAAGAAAGAAAGAAAGAAAGAAAGAAAGAAAGAAAGAAAGATCAATCTTGTCCTTGTGGCTTGCACGCTAAATTCGAGCCAAATTTGTCAGTGCAATACAAAGGCAACAAAGAGAAATCTGGATGTGTTGTGCAATATAGAATCAGGTAATTAAAATTCAGACGCTTGGCAACTGATTCATATTTATGATGGTTGCAGAGACCCGAGGACACGTGACCACTTTTTGTAACTTTCTGACAAACAAAATCAATTGAGGAAATCAGATTCACTTAAAAACCTGCATTACTAACTTAACAACCTCAGCGGTTCACTTAACAACCGTGGCAAGAAAGCTCGTAAAATAGGACAAAATTCACTGATAAATGTCTCGCTTAGCAGCAGATATTTTGGGCTCAATTGTGATTGTAGGTCAAGGACTACTTCTGTTGCATTACTTGTACTTCCAAGAGTTCAATTCTGAGCCTTCCATTCTTCTGAGGACCCAGATGGGTGGGGGGGGGGGACCAAATGCTGACTCCGTAAACTGCTTAGAGAGGGCTGTGAAGCACTGTGAAGCGGTATATAAGTCTTAAGTGCTATTGCTCTCCTGGACAAATGACTATCCAATTTTTTCTTGAAGGCCTTCAGTGGTGGAGCATCCACAACTCTGGGAGACAAGTTGAATGACCAAATCGATCCAATTTAAACTCACTTCCAGAGATGTTTCAAATATGATCTTGCAGAAGAGATATGAAACACATCCAGGGGTGAAATGTAAAATTTGTTACTACCGGTTCTGTGGGCGTGGCTTGGTGGGGGGGGTAATGTGACTGGGTGGGCGTGGCCAACTTTTTTTTTTTTAACTTTTCAAAGCATTTTTTCTACAACCACTTCGGCCGAAAAGGTTGCAGAAAAAAATGCTTTGAAAAGCCTCTGACGATCCCAGCTGAGCCGCGGGATCATCAGAGGCGCTTTTTTTTTAACTTTTAAAAGAACTTTTTCAGCCGAAGAGGTTGTAGAAAAAAAATGCTTTTAAAAGTAAAAAAAAAAAAAAAAGCCTCTGATGATCGCGCGGCTCAGCTGGTGTGGTGGTGGTGGTGGCGCAGGGATTTTTGCTACCGGTTCTCCGAACCACCTGCCGCCATTGCTACTGGATCGGGTGACCCGGTCCGAACCGGGAGCATTTCACCCCTGAACACATCCATTCTGTTATGGGTATCTTGTATCCAAAGATACTTAATAAATCATAGAATCGTAGGCCTGGAAGGGACTTTGGAGGTCTTCTAATCTAGACCAACCCTTTGCCCAAGGCAGGAGACTTTACACCATCCCGGACAAATGGTTGTTCAGTTTTTTCTTAAAAACCTCCAGAAATGGAACACCCACAATTTCAAGCAGCAAGCTATTCCATGGATTAATTTTTCTCACTCTCAAGAAATGTCCTTACCTCTAGGTTGGGTTGCCCAATCATACTTTGTTAGAAAGATCCCCTCAGGAGTAGCAATAGCATCTAAACTTATATACCACTTCGTACTGCTTTACAGCCCTCTCTAAGCGGTTTACAGAGTCAGCATATTGTCCCCCAATTATCCGGGTCCTCATTTTACTGACCTTGGAAGGATGGAAGGCTGAGTCAACCTTGAGCCTGGTGAGATTCGAACTGCCAAATTGCAGGCAGCCGGCAGTCAGCAGAAGTAGCCTGCAGTACTGCACTCTAACCACTGAGCTACCATGGCAATAGAAAAGGAATAGGGATAGGGATAAGGAAAGGGATAGGACAGGACAGGACAGGACAGGACAGGACAGGATATCTTAGTCTTAGTCTTAGTCTTAGTCTTAGTCTTTATTTATTGATTAGCCCTTGGGCCATATCAAAAATGCAGAGCTCCAGAAACAATTACTACAAAAATTTGGTAGAAACAAATTAAGATAAAATTGGAATAGGAATAAAACACGATTTAAAATGTGTTCATTTTAAATTTCATTTAAAATGAAATTAGAGTAAAATACAATCTAAAATAAAATCAGAATACAATACAATAATTTGAGATACAAATTAAATAGGATTAAAATTATATTACAATGTCACCCCTGCATCTACCCAATCAGTCTTAAAACTACTACTAGAATTACATTATTAAGTCAAATGCTCTTTCCTGCAATCCTACCCTATTCTGCTGCACCAACTTTGTCCTTTTTTCCATCAATTTTATAGCAAATTTAGCAATCCATTTCACCAGCTGCAAGTTAGAACCTAACAAATAATGTTGCAAGAAGCGCTCTTTAGACTTAGGGGTGTGCTGGCGTAAAAGATCCTGCCAAGATAACATAGCAACAGCAATAGCAATAAGATTTAAATACCGCTTCACAGTGCTTCACAGCCCTCTCTAAGCGGTTTACAGGGTCAGCATATTGTCCCCAACAATCTGGGTCCTCGTTTTACCGACCTCGGAAGGATGGAATCAACCTTGAGCTGATCAGGATCGAACTGCTGGCAGCCAGCAGAATTAGCCTGCAATACTGCATTCTAACCGCTGCGCCACCATGGCTCATGAAAGGGTCATTCATGCTCATCTCTTCCTATCCTTTGTCTTTTACCAGCATGTTCTGCAGCCCTTGTGAGGGACCCTGCCCCAAAGTGTGCGCAGATGACAAAATCATGATGATCGACTCCGTCACCTCGGCACAGACGCTCCAGGGATGCACCGAAATTAGAGGGAACCTTCTTATCAACATCCGCCGTGGGAGTAAGTTTACACTGGATTGGGAGAGCGTAAAGAGTTGGTGAGGGGACGCGGTGGCTCAGCGGCTAAGACACTGAGCTTGTCGATCGAAAGGTCGGCAGTTCAGCGGTTCGAATCCCTGGTGCTGCGTAACGGGGTGAGCTCCCGTGACTTGTCCCAGCTTCTGCCAACCTAGCAGTTCGAAAGCAGGTAAAAAATGCAAGTAGAAAAATAGGGACCACCTTTGGTGGGAAGGTAACTGCGTTCCATGCACCTTTGGTGTTGAGTCATGATGACCACACGACCACGGAGACGTCTTCGGACAGTGCTGGCTCTTCGGCTTTGAAACGGAGATGAGCAGCGCCCCCTAGAGTCAGGAACGACTAGCACATATGTGCGAGGGGAACCTTTACCTTTACCTAAAGAGTTGGTAACCCTGGTTGACTGTGACAACCCCTATATGAGCTTCTAAAGTGCACATTGTTCTAAAGAAACCATGAATGGAGTTTTATGGTTTCCCCAACTGCTCTCACTCCACTCTGGAACACATGGGAAGCGTGTTAAAATGCATACATGATGCCTGGAGGGGACATTCTGAAGCTGCAAGACAGACATACTTAAATAAATGGCAGAGTATGTTAGATATGTCAACCCTGCATTTCATTCATGATCAATTGTAATTGTCCTTTTCCCTTTGGCTACTCAGTGGTTAAAAATACGTTGGGTTTTTTTCAAAACAACAAAACAAATTAAGTTCTTTTTAAAATAATAAAGTACCAGCTTTGGAGAATGCTTTTCACTTCCCATGGAAAACACCTTGTGTTTCGCAGGAGAGGTTTTCCGCAGGTAATCCCAACGAATTCCCAAGGTAGCATTGCAGCAGGATCAGAGTTCCGGGAGGAAAGAGAGAAGAGGGCTTACTGGTAGTCTTGATAAGGTTTAGGGGTTTTCTAAATTTGTATTGTCTCCCTCGTGTTGGGTGGCACATCAGTGAATCTAATTATTTGCCCAGTGGCAAATATTTCTCTGCAGTCTACATGATGCCCTCTTCAAACCCTGGCACCAGACTTCCCACCTTGGTATTTCTCAGGGCTGAGTTGGCCATGTCTAGTACATGTCTTAACAGAAAATGAGTGTTCAGTTAACGATTTGTCAGAGTGATGAGTCACCTTCTGGGAAAATTCCAACTGTCTCTTTCTTTCTTTCTTTCTTTCTTTCTTTCTTTCTTTCTTTCTTTCTTTCTTTCTTTCTTTCTTTCTTTCTTTCTTTCTTTCCTCCTTCCTTCCTTCCTTCCTTCCTTCCTTCCTTCCTTTTTTCTCTTTCTTCCCTCCCTCTCTTCCTTTCCCATCCCTTCCACCCGCCTTTTCCTTCCTTCCCATCCCTCCCAAACCCCTTCCCTGCCCTTTCCCTTCCTTCCTCCCTCCATCTCTCCCTCCCTCCCTCCTTCCTTCCTTTCTTCTTCCCTTCCCCCTTCTCCTCTTCTCTCTCTCTAGCTCTCCCTCCCTCCCTCCTTCCTTCCCATCCCTCCCAACCCCCTTCCCTTCCCTTCCCTTCCCTGTCCTTTCTCTTCCTTCCTTCCTTCCTTCCTTCCTTCCTTCCTTCCTTCTTCCCTTCCCCCTCCTCCTCTTCTCTCTCTCTCTTCCTCCCTCCCTCTCTCTTTCCTTCCCATCCCTCCCAACCCCCTGCCCTGCCCTTCCCTTCTCTGCCCTTTTCCTTCCTTCCTTCCTTCCTTCCTTCCTTCCTTCCTTCCTTCCTTCCTTCCTTCCTTCCTTCCTTCCTACCTACCTACCTACCTACCTACCTACCTACCTACCTACCTTCCTTCCTCCCCATCCCTCCCTCCCTCAGAAGGAACACAGTTGGCCCAACCTGAAGAAGGAGAACATTCATTTGATTTGAAGGCTGATAACGCCCCCATTTCATCAGTTAGAACCCCACAAACGCCACGCAGTTGTCTCTGCCCCTGCTTTGGGGACCCCCTGTTATCCTCTCCTGTTTTAAGTCAAGCAGCCTTGTGGCTCCTCTCTTATGATACCTTCAGACATTTTACAAGGCAGCCTCCCCGAACGTCTTCGAAGTCGTTTCCCTTCTCATCCAAGAAGCTTCTTCGGCTCCGGAGAAGCTTCTTGGATGAGAAGCGAAACGTCTTCAAAGAAACGCCAGAAAGTCCAGTTGCCTCTTGGAAAAAAAGCGCCTTTGGGACGCCCGTGTCCTGGATGACCGAGAACCTCCGTAGACTTTCTGAGATAAGGTTCTTGCTTAGAAATTGGGCCTGGTTGCAAAGTCAGCAAAAAGAAGGCATTCTTGTTGGCTTGAGTCACCTGAACCCACCCAAAAATAACTCCGTTCGGATTTTCTTTGAAGTTCAGTGCTGTAGCGAAAGTTTCTGGGAAACTTAAAATGCCTGAATTCCTCAAAAGAACTTAGTCCTTGAAGAAACAGGCTGATCCTTTTTAAGAGGCTGGAAGGAATGTCTCCTCTCTGTTCAGCTGCCTGCTGTAAACATTCCCCCCATGGGCCGCCTCCCGTTTATTATGAGTTTGTTCCGATTTCCCCAAAGAGGCCCCTCGGATGGTTTAATCTCGGTCGAAACTTTATTCGACGGAAAAGGATTGTATATCACACAAGCACTTAGGCTCGGCTTGCTCCGTTGAGTACGGACAATGAGTGAGTTGATGCTGGTTGGTTTTTTCACTTTTGGAGGCAGAAAGGACGAAGAGAGAGGTCTTCAAACTTGGCAGCTTTAAGACTTGTGGACTTCAACTCCCAGAATTCTCCAGCCAGCATAGCTATGCTGGCTGGAGAATTCTGGGAGTTGAACTCCACAAGTCTTAAAGCTGCCAAGTTTGAAGACCTCTGGACTAAGAGATCTAGACACTTCAGGGACCTTCTAGCTTTATCAGGGACAATCTACTTCTAATTTATTAAACAATGTGAGTTAACAGGAAAAAGATATTGCAGAATAACAAAGTTGGAATCTATGCTGGCTGGAGAATTCTGGGAGTTGAACTCCACAAGTCTTAAAGCTGCCAAGTTTGAAGACCTCTGGACTAAGAGGTCTAGACACTTCAGGGACCTTCTAGCTTTATCAGGGACAATCTACTTCTAATTTATTAAACAATGTGAGTTAACAGGAAAAGGATATTGCAGAATAACAAAGTTGGAATCTATGCTGGCTGGAGAATTCTGGGAGTTGAAGTCCACAAGTCTTAAAGCTGCCAAGTTTGAAGACCTCTGGACTAAGAGGTCGAGACACTTCCAATTATGGCTTGCTTTATGGCATGTGTGAACAGGTCCTTCGGCTTGTTCCCGTTAACCCTTCTTCGTTTTGGCCTTTTTGACTCTGGCTTTTTTGGAGGAGGACAAGGCAGAGTTAATAGTTCGCTATATCACGATACAGCACCGACTTTGTTCTCGAGCCAGCCAGGCCCATTAAGTAGGGAAAATATGCAGGGACGAACGAGTGTTAAATATGAATAATAAGAGTCTTCTTGACTAAGGGAGAAGGCTAAAGAGTTCTGACCTATTATTGCATGCAAACGCACCTCGAGGAAATGTTAGCTTTGAACCTCAGTTTGCTCCTGGTTTCTAGGCCATAGATAGAATTTAGAATAGAGGTTTTTTTTTTATTGGCCAAGTGTGATTGGACACATAAGGAATTTGTCTTGGTGCATACGCTCTCAGTGTACCTAAAAGAAAAGAGACATTCGTCAAGAATCCTAAGGTACAACAGTTAATGAGAGTCAGGGTACAAATAGCAATCAGGAACCAATATCAATAGTTAAGTAGACCCTGCTGTTATCAGGGACAATCTACTTCTAATTTATTAAACAATGTGAATTAACAGGAAAAGGATATTACAGAATAACAAAGTTGGAAGAGGCTTGGAGGCTTTCTAGTCCAACCCCTGTTCAACCAGGAGACCCTATAACCGTGATGGCGAACCTATGGCACGCGTGCCCAAAGTGGCATGCGGAGCCATGTTGCCTGGCACATGCAGCGTCGACCATTCCTCTTCTGGGTTTCTGGCACGTATGTGCGCGCAACGATAAACTGGCCTTCGTGTGTGCAGCAGTGCCGGAAACTTGATGAGCTGTTTTCCAGCGTGAGCATGCGCGTCAGCCAGCTGATCATCGTGCACGCATGCATGCCAGTAACTGGAAGACTAGCTGGCTGGTGCACATGCGTGTGCCGAAAAATGGAAGTTCATTTTCCAGCACGCGCATGCCCCCTGGGCAACTCCTCTTCTGGGTTTCAGCCCAGAGACGTGCGCATCACTGGTTCGCCATCACAGCCCTATAACATTCTAGATCAGGGGTCCCCAACCTGTTGGCCACTGCCCACTACTTGACTGTGGCCTAATCGCCACTGGGCCACGTGAGCAGCCAGCCAGTGCGCCTGTGTTTGCGTGTGTGCATGGCCCTACTTGCGTGTCGCCACAAGCATATTGGGCAGTCCAGCCCCACTCACATGAGCCTCAGTGCAAGCACTTGTGGCCCCTCTTGTGCAAGCATCGCCGCCAACATCACTGGCACACGCATGCACCTGCCTCTCCAACAAAATCATCCCCTCTTTTCCCCGTCCCCTTGCTCCGGGCCACCAACCCGGAACGGTTGGGGAACTCTGTTTTAGACAACACTCTGGTTGTCCAGTCTCTTCCTGAAACCTCCGAAGATCGAGCACACACAATTTCTGGAGGGAAGCCATTCCACTGAATAACTGTTGTCGCTGTCTCCTTAATTCCAGATTGGATCTTTTCTTTGATCGGCTTCCGTTTGTTAAATGGCTATGGAGATTCTCAATCATCCAGGTCACAGTTGTGCCAACGATGGTTTTCAAAAGGCAGCGGAACTTCCTTAGTTTTTTGCTTGAAAAGGTTTCGCTTCTCATCTGAGAATCTTCTCCAGTTGTCTTCAGAAAGCGAAAAAGATGCTTGGATGAGAAGCGAAACGTTCTCCATTGTGGTGGAGATAGCATCCAGGAATGGGTTGACTTCGTCCGTTAGCTGATTGGACTGAATCAAAAGCTATCTCCACCCAACGAGAAGGAGCGTATCAGATAAGACCAATGCCCCTTTTCAAAGGAGGAAAAAAAAACCCCAAGAAAGTCCAGTTGCCTTTTGAAAAGCACTTTTGGGACTTCCATCTGTGACTTCTTGTCCTGAGTTTCCAGAGGCGTCTGAGAAGATAATGATGGGCATTTGTTTTGAGCTTTCCATTCGTGGAAGAAGAAAAATACTCTCTTATCTTGCCTAAAATGGTCAGGCTATCTTGAGGCATGAGTTGAGGTTCTCCTCAATGGGACAGTTTTGGCTAGCAGTAACGTTTACATCTGTCACTGAACATCACAGGAGCTGTGGCTTCCTGAAGGCTTAGATTTACAACTGCCCAAGAGAAACTTGCCAAAACATCAGCTGTTGAAAGCTCAGAATGCGATGCTGGCATTAGCAGCCAACGTTCAAGGGAGGCGGACGGCCATTGGACCGGCTGAAAAATTAACTAGATTAAATTGAAGTGGCATTTAGTTTGGCATTCCGGCTGCCTGGCTTGCCTAGGTGTGTTGTACAGCAAAGAGTTGACATTTTCAGAAGGCCGCTCTTAAGCCAATGAAGCTAATTGTGGTGCAAAGAAAAATCTCGAAACTATGAAGATTTATCACCTCTTCCTGTCTTCGATTTTTTCTCCCTCCCCTGCAGACAATATCGCCTCTGAGCTGGAGGACTTCATGGGGTTGATAGAAACAGTGACTGGATATGTGAAGATCCGGCATTCTCATGCCTTGGTGTCCTTGTCGTTTTTGAAGAACCTGCGATATATCAACGGAGAAGAACAACTGGAAGGGTAAGGGTAGCCTGTTTCTTATATAAGAAGTCATGTCGTTGAACATAACATTGTCGGACAAGCGGTTCTTGGAAGTTCTGGTTAGAGAATAGAGTGTTTCTCAACCTTGGGAACTTGAAGATGTGTGGACTTCAACTCCCGGCTGCCTGGGGAATTCTGGGAGTTGAAGTCCACACATCTTCAATTTCCCAAGATTGAGAAACACTGTCTTAATACATAAGCTGAAGACCATGTCATGGTCACCTTGGAAACCTGGTCCCTCCACCTCTCCCTTCTTCAGCTTCACGGCATTGAATAACAACTCTGGAACTTTCCGTTTTTATATGTTCTGCTCCTCCTTCAAATATGGCCCTTGGTTTCAGGAAGGTTGCTAGATTTTTTTTTTCCCTTTGTTGTCCTCTTGTGGATGGTTCAACAGCTCTGCCTGAAAATCATCTACGGAAAATTTCAACCAAAAGGTGAACTTTGGGTGTGTTAAGATGTCTATGAAATGTTTTCACTTGTCGTCCTGGTCAAAACTAGATTTGCCATCTTGTGTTTGCTCAACTGAGCTGAAAGGATGGTCCTGTTTTTTAGGGGGATAAGGTGTCTTGTGTTCTTTAACACAGAGTAAGCATCTGACTTCATGTTGTTTTCACCCTTCCCTCCCAATTCAGTGGCCTTCTGAAGACTATTGGGTTACAACACCCATCTTTTTCCCTTGCCAGGCCTACTGGATGGTAGAGTTCCATTTCAGATACCTCTGAGAAGACACCAAGATAGAGAAAGGCAGGGACAAGTCGTCCTTGACTTACAACCACAAGGGAGCCCAACTTTTTTTGTTGCTAAGTGAGACAATTGTTAAGTGAATTTTGCTGGTCAGGTCACCAAAGCTGATCCCAGGACCCTGCCACCGTCATAAATAGGAACCAGTGGCCAAGCATCTGGATTTTGATCACGTGACCAGGGGGATTCTGCCAGCAGTCGTAATTGTGCAAAAACGATCCTAAGTCACATTTTTTTCAGCACTGTTGTAACTTCGAACGGTCACTAAATGAACTGTCGTAAGTCGGGGACTACCTGTACTTAAAAGAACGGAGTTACATCATTTTTGAAGGACGTACAGCTGGGGGAAAGTCGTGGTGGTCATCAGACTTAACGGGAGGGGAGCAGCATTCTGACCTTCGTCCTGCCATGTTTTTCTTCGGACGCTTTCTCTGCTTCTCTTTACCTCCAAGCGAAAACCCTTCTTTTCAGATACCGGTTGCATCACTAGTTAATAAACAGGAATTTGGGGTGGGGGGGTGGGGGTGGAAACTGTTTGAACAAGGCCAGGGCAAGGTCATGAGACCAGCCCTCATTGTGTCCGATTTATCTGGCCTGAAAGGATTATCTTACAGGATGAGAGTAGATTCTCAACCTCGGTTTTTCCCCCCTCCCGTCCCTCCCTCTTCCGGCTGCGATTTGGTCAGCTTTGCATTCTTAAAATTCCAGAGAGTGATGGAATATATGTTGTAAAGGGCAGTCGTTGCTTTCTTCCACCCTGGAAAGTTCCTCTTGTCTCTCAAGCCATAGAACCATAGAATCGTAGGCAGGGGTGAAATGTTCCCGGTTTGAACCGGATCGCAGGATCCGGTAGCGATGGAGGTGGGTGGTTCGGAGAATCGGTAGCAAAAATCCTTGCCCCCCCCCATTGCCCAGCTGAGCTGCGCGATCATCAGAGGCTTTTTTTTATTTTTAAAAGCATTTTTTCTACAACCTCTTTGGCTGAAAAAAAATGGTTTAAAAGTAAAAAAAAAAAAGCCTCTGATGATCGCGCGGCTCAGCTGGGATCATCAGAGGCTTTTAAAAGCATTTTTTCTACAACCTCTTCGGCCGAAGAGGTTATAGAAAAAATGTTTTTAAAAGGAAAAAAAGCTTCTGCCGATCAGGCAACTCAGCTGGGATCATCA
This sequence comes from Pantherophis guttatus, assembly GCF_059756535.1. Lineage (NCBI taxonomy): Eukaryota > Metazoa > Chordata > Lepidosauria > Squamata > Colubridae > Pantherophis > Pantherophis guttatus. The sequence goes on from NC_142075.1 coordinate 6,218,160, forward strand.
GAGGCTTTAAAAGCATTTTTTTTACAATCTCTTCAGCCGAAGAGGTTGTAGAAAAAATGGTTTTAAAAGTAAAAAAAAAAAAAAAAAGTTGGCCACGCCCACCCAGTCATATTAACCCCCTCCCCACCAAGCCACGCCCACAGAACCGGTAGTAACAAATTTTACATTTCACCACTGATCGTAGGGTTGAGGGACCTTGAAGGTCTTCTAGCCCAACCCCCCCAACCCCCTGCTGCTGAAGCAGGAGACCCAGACAAGCGGCTGCCCTGTCTCTTCTTAAAATATGGTTGGACCTCTTCATATTCCAAAGAGATTTAAAAGGTTTCCAACATATATATATGTATGTATAAATGTCTTGGCCACCCACCTTACCACAAGGCAACTCTAGGTGTTACTACACTCGTATCATTGTCCAACGGTAAATCAAGCTGAGTGATGGAATGTATGTTGTAAAAGGCAGTGTTGCTTCCTTCCACCCTGGAAAGTCCCTCTTGTCTCTTAAGCCACAGAATATAGAATAATAGGGTTGGGAGGGAGGTTGAAAGACTTCTAATCCAGGGGTCTGCAACCTTAAACACTCAAAGAGCCATTTGGACTCCTTTCCCACAGAAAAAAAAACACCGGGAGCCACAAAACCCTTCCTGTGCCTGATTATTTCTTGAGCGGCCACAAAACTAGCCTATGTAGTTGAATTAAACGTTCTGTTTTCTTCTGAAACTTTTCTTTTTTTGGATTTATCCATGGTTGGCCTACCGGGGGTTGAAAACCTCAATAAATCAGGTGTCACACATCGGTGGTTGTGACATATAGTTTGAGTGACAGGGAGCCGCAGCAGAGAGGTGAAAGAGTCACATGTGCCTCCGCAGGTTGCTGACCCCTGTTCTAATCCAACCCACTGCTGAAGCAGGAGGTCCTGTAGCATTCCGGACAAATGATTGTCCAGTTTCTTTTTGAAAACCTCCAGTGATGGAGCACCCACAACTTCTGGAGGCAAGCTGTTCCACTGATCGATTGTCCTCACTGTCTAAGTCAGTGTTTCTCAACCTTGGTAGCTTGAAGATGGGTGGACTTCAACTCCCGGCTGGCTGGGGGATTCTGGGAGTTGAAGTCCACCCATCTTCAAGCTTCCAAGATTGAGAAACACTGGTCTAAGTAGTTCTAAGTTAGATAAACTTCCACCCCTTGCAGTGTTTTGCCCTGTAAAAGCACCATCTGCGCATGACCTGGGACCTCCAAAACGGTTACCAAATTAAATTTGTTAATGCTTCAGAGAGGAAAGCTACTAAATATGATCGGTGGTGGTAGTTGTGATCATACATATTAATTAAAATTACATTAAAAGCGGGATAGAAATCCGTGGTGGGTTCCTCACGGTTCGGCCCGGTTCGGCTGAGCCTGTAGCAGTGACGATATGACGTCACCGAACCGGTTCTCCTTGTTCGGGAGCTGCCCCCCCCCCCCGCATTATTCTTACCTTTTATTTGGCCCCGCCCCCAATCTATTCGTTGCCTCCCGAGTCCCAGCTGATTGGCTAGAAGGAAAAAAAAACTGTTTAAACTCTTGCCCCGGGGCTTCAAAGGGCCGCCCTACAGCTGATCAGTGTTAAAAGGCAGTGTGGTGGTAGACCAATGCGCTCGAAAAACAAATGAATAGACCGGTGCCTCCAAATGGGTAGACCAGTACAGCTCTGTAAGCAGTTAAAAGCCTGGTAGACCAGTACCTCTGCTAAATCCTAAAGAATTGTCACATGACCATCAAACCACGCCCACAAAATAAGCCACGCCCACAGAACCGGTAGTAAAAAAAATTAGAACCCACCCCTGATAGAAATGAAATGTAGTTTTGGCCCTGTGGCTCAGCAGACTAGATTGATAGAATAGCCTACCACAAGCGTGTCCAGTCTCGGCAACTTTAAGACCTGTGGACTTGCAACTCAGGAAATTTCTCCTTAGTTCTAGGTTAGATCTCTCTTTAAAGGGCTTCCACGCACCGCTTCTTGTCCTGTCCTCTGGTGCTTTGGAAAATAGGTTGACCCCCTCTTCTCTGTGACGGCCCCTCAAGTACCAGAAGATAGCTATCATATCACCCCTTATCAGGGGTGGGTTCTAAAATTTTTTTACTACCGGTTCTGTGGGCGTGGCTTATTTTGTAGGCGTGGTTTGATGATCATGTGACAAACAATTCTTTAGGATTTAGCAGAGGTACTGGTCTACCAGGCTTTTAACTGCTTGCAGAGCTGTACCGATCTACCCATTTATTTTTGCAGGCACTGGTCTACCACCACACTGCCTTTTACCACTGATCAGCTGTAGGGCGGCCCTTTGAAGCGCCGCGGCAAGAGTTTAAACAGCTTTTTGCCGCTCTGCCACCACCGAGAGCATCGCAAGAACCGGGGAGAACCGGTAGCAACCCACCACTGCCCCTTATCCTTCTCTTTGTTAGATTAGACATCCCTCAATCGTTCATCGTATGGTTTAGCCTCCAGACCCTTAATGGTTCTTATTGCTCTTCTTTGTGCTCTTTCTAGAGTTTTCTTTCTTTTAAAGGATTTCTGGTTCTGGAGAAGACGGAGCTGAAACCAACAAGGGCTGAAGATTGTTTAAGGCTGAAGAAGTTTATCACTTCTTCAGCCTTAAAAGCAACGACAGTTTCCAACTTACAACCTGGAGACCTCTTAGGTCCATTAACACGCCGCTGAGGTTCTTAGGGATGGCCTTGCTTCTTTTAACACTTTGCATGAGATGTTCCATAGCTGCCATTCTTTTTTTTAAAATCAAATCTAAGGTTTCGGTCATCGTGCGAATTTTATTAAGGGCACCCCAAGCAGAATGAAAAATCCGTGCCTTTTGTTTACATGGACTGATTTTTTTCTTCTTCTTCTTCCAAACATTTCCTTTTTAGGAATTATTCGTTTTATGTGCTGGACAACCAAAACTTGCAGCAACTGTGGGACTGGAGCCATCATAACCTGACCATCAAAGAAGGGAAGATGTACTTTGCTTTTAACCCTAAATTGTGCGTTTCGGAGATTTACCAAATGGAGGAGGTGACGGGAACCAAAGATCGACAAAGTAAAGGCGACATCAACCCGAGGAACAACGGGGAAAAAGCATCCTGTACGTGAGGATATTATTGTGTTGGGGTGGAATAACCAGAAATGGAAGATGGTTTTTTTTTTCCCCTGACCTTAAATAACAGGAGGTTTGTAGTGATTCAGACTTGAGATGGAAAAAGGTTATTTGGAGCATCTAATCCTCAGCATCTTTCTCCTTTTCCTCAAGTCATTCCAGTTCTGGATTGCTCCATATCCCTAATCAATAACGTTTTTTTTTCTCTTTCACCCATTCCACAAAAAATTTCTGTTCAACTAACAACTAAGAAGTCACATGGAAAAAAACCCCAAAATAGAAACTAAGGCATTTAAATGGCGGGAGTTTGGGATGTTGAGGGCTTTTTCCTGTTGTATCTTTTAATAATAATAATAATATAATAATAATAACTTTATTGTCATTGTACGTGTATACACAGTATACCCATACAATGAAATCAGTGGTGGGTTTCAAAAGTTTTTACTACCGGTTCTGTAGGTGTGGCTTGGTGGGCGTGGCTTGGTGGGCATGGCAGTGGAAGGATACTGTAAAATCTCCCTTCCCCCCCAACCCAATCCAGGGATTTTTTACTGCAAAATCCCCATTTCCTCCCAATCACCTGAGACTCGGGAGGCAGAGAATAGATGGGGGCATGGCCAGTCAGAATTTTTACCACTGGTTCTCCGAACTACTCAAAATTTCCGCTACCCATTCTCCAGAACTGGTCAGAACCTGCTGAAACCCACCTCTGAACAAAATTCATTTAACACCCAAAGACCAGGTCCAACACACATAACAATCCCCAAACACCCCCCCACCCACCCACCACAAATTCCCCACCCCTAAACCACCCAAATATCCAGACAACAGACCAAGTAATGCTGTCCAACAGCTCACTGATTGTTTTCATTGATGGTGTGGGTTTTTAGTCACTCTTTTAATTCAGTCGATCAGTTTATTACAGTCTTGGACCAGAGACCAGAACAAATAAAAACGCTCAGTAAATACACAATTAAAAATTCTAGTATAAGATAATAAATAGCAACTAAAATCTATAATAAAATCCAGTCTGTCAATTATACTTATAGTATATATATACATATAGTATATAACTAGTGTATACTAAAATTGAAAGGTGTTGAAAGATGTCAATTTTTTGAACACCTTTCATATGGGCTGTCTCCGACGAATTCTTGGCATCACCTGGCAAGACAAATTTCCAAATAGCGCAGTCTTGGAAGGTGCTGGAATTCCTAGCATGTATACACTATTGAAACAGCGACGTCTACGCTGGCTGGGGCTAGTTGTGAAAATGGCTGATGGTCAGATTCCGAAAGTTCTTCTGGATGGAGAATTAGTGCACCTCAGAGGGAGACCACAGCTGCGATATAAGGATATCTGCAAGAGGGACCTAAAGGCCCTGGCAACTGGGAAACCTTGGCCTCCGATCGTTCAGCTTGGAGGCTAAAGACACAGCATGGCCTTCTCCAATTCGAAGAGACGCTTGAGGCAAAGAGGCCGTCCCGGAACCAGTGAAATCTGGGGGCTGGCGGGGGACAGAATTATCTGCCCTCAGTGTGGAAGGGATGGCCACTCTCGAATTGGCCTTTTGAGTCACACTAGATGCTGTTTTAGGACCTCTTTCCAGAGCACGATACCGTAGTCTCTTGAAACTGAAGGATGCCAATGATTGATACTAAAATTACAATCCATAAACTGTGCAGCCTGTTGTAGGTTCAACGCTAAAAGGGAAAGGACTTAAGCAGTGCAAAGGGTTTGCCACATATGTTATATAACATAACTATGATGGAGAAGACACGGGTTTGTGACGAATCCCCAGTGCGGCTGTGCAGAATCTGGCCACCTGCGCTGTAGTTATGGACTTTTCGTCCTTAAGCAGCCACTGAAGATAGGTAGTATCGGAGCGGCCAGAATACCTATTGGCAGAATATGTTTTTTCCCCCTAATCTCTGTGTAAAAGGAACATCTAAGGAGGATGTGACCCACACTCTCCACCTCTCCTGAGCCGCCAGAACAAAGTCTTTCCGTCAATGGTATCCTTTTATACTTGCCGTACAGGACGGCCGATGGAAGCCCATGGCACTCTTAATTTGCGCTCCCAACATTTTGCACATACCCTATTTCCCCAAAAATAAGACCTCCCCTGATAATAAGCCCAATCGGGCTTTTATGCACAGCCGGTCCCCACCATTTCCTCTGGTTTCCTCCACGCACCCCAAAATAATAAGACCTCCCTGAAAATAAGGCCAAGCGCTTATTTCAGAGTTCAAAAAAAATATAAGACAGGGTCTTATTTTCGGGGAAACCCGGTAGTCCTTCAATTAGAAAAAATAGATGGGAATTATTTGGAAGTCAGATGTGGGGCTCAGAAAATTAGCTTCTTTAGAAGAACCTGGAAAAAAAAAATCAACGCCTTATCCTCATTTGTAGAAACAATGTGCTTGTTCAATGCACATCCTGCACGCATCTGATCGGTGATTGGTGAGCAGGCTATGGAAATGGTCTCCTCTCCATCTCTGGCATCCAAAATAGATCTTCGGGATGTTGTTTTTGTAAAGAATTTTCCCTTTTTTTCCCCTCCGCGTATGGAACTGGGATCCGTTTCCCAAATACACATGTTGGCATGTATTCACACCAAAGGGGCATCACCCACATCCATTTGTCAGCTTTGGAGATGTTGTAAAAGCTTTGGCCCGTCTCTCCTATGTTACCATCAAGGTCTGGGCTAGGTTTCACTTGTTTCTTTATTATTCTTCCAAAAAGAAAAAAAGGGGAGGAAAAAAAGCTTATTTGTCTACATGGACTTTAAAATGTGTGCAGGATGGAAGCGGGTTGAAACATTTGGCAAAGTGTTGTATCCAAACAAAAAAGCAACTGAAAAATCCAATTGTATGCTGGATTCCCAAGCCAAGAATTAAGCTTCTCTAAAAACAAACACCCACAATCTACAAAACAAACAACTATTCAAACTTGCTTTTGAAGATAGGAAGATCCGACTTGGCTTTTGAAAACAGATTCAGCCCCATTAAAGCCAGTCTGTGTGAAGTTAGATTGGCTAACGGGCTTTGGCTAAAATTGAGGAGGTGTCAGCCTCCTCTGCAACCACCTGTGCTCCGCCGAACAAACACTACACGCTGACACTCAACAGGAGGGGGGGGGGAAGGGTTGCAGAAATCTATTGTGCCTAGGTAAGATTAAGTCACCTGGTTTTTTTTCCCCCTGTGGATGTAAGAAAAAAAGCTCGGAAGAACAAAATACCGTCCTTTCAAGGTTCAAATGTTGTTACGTAAAACGTCAGACTGTGCCATTTGCTGGATGGTGTGACAATTTTTCTTGCTCAAAACATTGTGAAACGCTTCCTGTTGTTTACTATTTGCTTTTGGGAAAAAAAAAATGAAATTAAAAGTGCTTCCTTGATGGTACATTTTGCATGACATATATTATGGTTTTTTTTTTTTTAAAAAAAGAAACAATCCTGTGTAGGGGAAGGAATGGCAGAACCTGGGGGTGGAATTAAAAGAGGAATCGGCTTAGAATCCCTTCGTAGCCACAAATGAACTAAATCCCCAACCCCACCCCACCCCTTGAATTCAAACTAACTCCAAGCAGGTGCTAACTAGGGGTGAAATCCAGCAGGTTCTGACAGGTTCTGGAGAACCGGTAGCGGAAATTTTGAGTAGTTTGGAGAACCGGCAAATACCACCTCTGGCTGGTGCCAGAGTGGGGTGGGAATAGAAATTTTGCAATATCCTTCCCCCAGAAGTGGGGAGGGAATGAGGATTTTGCAGTATCCTTCCGCTGGAGTGGGGTGGGAATGGAGATTTTGCAGTATCCTTCTGCCATGCCCACCAAGCCACGCCCACAGAACCAGTAGTAAAAAAAATTGGATTTCACCACTGGTGCTAACCCCCTAGTTGAGAAGATTCCTGTGCATAGGCACAAGTAACAATAAATCAGTTTAAATGGACCTTCTCTTCCGGGCCTGACACCTTGGTCTTGAAATAGCTGCCTCCCGTATCAAATCTGGATCAGCTGTGTGTGTGTTAGTGGCAATTCAGCCATGTGTGCTGCTTTTGTGTTTCAGGTGAAAGTCACATCCTGAAATTCGTTTCTAACACTACGATGAAAAATCGGATCAAACTGACATGGGAACAGTATCGGCCTAAAGATTACAGAGATTTGATTAGCTTCACCGTCTATTACAAAGAAGCGTGAGTATCCAGAACTAGATGATTACTCCAGACAAAGTGAAGACGTGTATGTGTTTTTAGCAGTATTAACCAGCCTTTGCAGCTTCCAGGTGTACTATATCAGGGGTTAGGCTTAGGGTTACTCTGCCCGCAGGTCTGGAGTTCGATCCTGACCTGACAGGGATCAAGGTTGACTCAGCCTTCCATCCTTCTTTTTTTAAAAAAAAATTTTAATAATATTTTATTATGACACATTATAACAATCACGTAACATACAACATATAAATATCTCCTCTTTTTAGTTCCGTTTTGCGTCTATCCTCCCTTATCTCTATTACTATTTCCTTTTCTACATTGTCCCTTTTTCTTTGGTTACGTTGTATTTTCTAACACTAATAACCTTAATTTTTTTTTACATTTCTATACATTTATTATATACATAATTTATACTTTTAAATTCTTCCCTGTATTTATTATTCTTTATTTTTAGACTCAAGCCATTCATACCATTTATTCCAAATTATATAATAATCTGTTTCTTCTTTTTCTTTAATTTCTTTTGTTAATTTGTCCATCTCGGTATATTCTAAAACTTTTTCTATAACTTCTTAGTCTGTTGGTGTCTTTTCCTGTTTCCAATTTTGTGCGTATGTTATTCGTGCAGCAGTTACGATATGTAGAATCAGATATTTTATTTCTTCGGTGTATGTTCTTGTAAATATTCTTAACAAGAATGTTTCTTTCAATTGGTTGATCTATTATTTTTTCTAGCCATTTCTGCCCACAGGTCTGGAGTTTGATCCTGACCTGACATTGACTCAGCCTTCCATTCTTCTAAGGTCGATAAAATGACCCAGATTGTTGGAAGCAATATGTTGACATTGTAAACTGACTAGAGAATTCTGTAAAACACCGTGGGGCTGTATATAAGCCTAACTGATATTGCTATTTCCCACCATGGAATGATGGGAAATGCCCTTCACTTTTCAGCAATTCTGATCATAATAGTAATGAGTTCCCCTCTGGGAGGGGGTATTTCGAAGTATTTCTAGCAGGACTACCAGATTCTGTAACAGCTTTGTTCCCTAGGCCATCCACCTGGTAAACTCGCAAGATTCGGTTTTTCTCGCCATAAACATGTATGCATCTGAACTAAACTGTGTTGTTTCTCTGTGTCATATAATATATGTGGGTATATGCGTAATTTTTTATTTATTTATGTATCTTGTCACGTTTGTGTAGTGTAAAATTGGAGGTGGTGACCCTGTAAAAGCTCTATGCAGCAAAATTTCATTTTTAATGTATGCCAATTAGTGTACATTCAAAGTGACAATAAAGTTATTCTATTCTATTTCTATATCCCTATTGTATTCTATTGTTTTCCATTCTATTCCATTCCATTCCATATTTTCTTTTCTACTCTACTCTACTCTACTCTACTCTACTCTACTCTACTCTACTCTACTCTACTCCACTCCACATTTTCTATTCTATTCTATTCTATTCTATTCTATTCTATTCTATTCTATTCTATTCTATTCTATTCTATTCTATTCCATTCCATTCCATTCCATTCCATTCCATTCCATTCCATTCCATATTTTCTATTCTATTCTATTCTATTCTATTCTATTCTATTCTATTCTATTCTATTCTATTCTATTCTATTCTATTCTATTCTATTCTATTCTATTCCATTCCATTCCATTCCATTCCATTCCATTCCATTCCATATTTTCTACTCCACTCCATTCCATTCCATATTTTCTATTCTATTCTACTCCACTCCACTCCACTCCACTCCACTCCACTCCACTCCACTCCACTTCACTTTGTTCCATTACATATTTTCTATTCTATTCTATTCTATTCTATTCTATTCTAGTCTAGTCTAGTCTAGTCTAGTCTAGTCTAGTCTAGTCTAGTCTAGTCTAGTCTAGTCTAGTCTAGTCTAGTCCAGTCCAGTCCAGTCCAGTCCAGTCCAGTCCAGTCCAGTCCATATTTTCTATTCTACTCCATTCCACTCCACTCCATTCTATTCCATTCCATATTTTCTACTCTACTCTACTCCAGTCCAGTCCAGTCCAGTCCATATTTTCTCTTTTACTCTACTCTACTCTACTCTACCCCACCCCACCCCACCCCACCCCACCCCATCCCATTCTATTCTATTCTGTTCCATTCCATTCTATTCTAATCTGTTTTATCAGACGGACATGTCTTAGCTCCCTTGCTTGTCCATTCCAGAGCCTTCAAGAACGTGACAGAATATGACGGGCAAGACGCCTGTGGTTCTAACAGCTGGAACATGGTTGATGTGGACTTGCCTTCAAATAAGGACGACAATCCAGGGATTTTACTGCAGCCGCTGAAACCGTGGACCCAGTATGCAATTTACGTCAAAGCCGTCATGCTCACTATGATGGAGAACTACCACCCTCATGGAGCGAAGAGTGAGATTGTCTACATCCGCACGAAGGCTGCAGGTAAGAAGTCATTAGACTTGGTGAAGATAAAATTAAAAAAAAAAAAATGAGTTGTGTTTCTGTCTGGTGGCCTTGATTGGGCAAGGAGGACTCCAGCATTTGGAAAAGTGATTCATGATGTCTTGTATGAAATTTTAAACTAGCCATAAATCTTTAAGTATTTTGGCATAATTAGTTTTTGGCTACAAGCAAAGATACTAGGATATAAATCTGCTTTGTTCCTAGGAAGTCCTTGTGGGACGTTCTTAATAAATCTGTGCCGTAGCTTCAGTTTGTAGCTTGCCATCTTTTATTGGGATGGGAAATTTCGCACAGATTTTTCCAGCAGATGGCCAGAAAACGCAGCTCGTTTTCCAATGTATCCTTCATCCAAGCTTTGTGTAATTCCAAAATTCATAGTTTGGAAGAAAAATGTAGTGGTAGATGTATTAAAAAAAAGGGGGGGGGGAAATTAACCGTTGAGTTTTAGAATCATTTGCATTAGCATCATGGTTTATCAATCTGAATGATGAATGCTATCAAAACTGGAGTGACTCCAGAATCGGGGGGCATTGAAGGGCCAGACAGGACACCCCAAAGACTTTGCACATTTTGGGGAGAGGGTCCTTCTCTTGTGAATCCTCTAGATTGATGAGGACTCAGTGGAAGTTTGCAGGCTCCATCAGAGGCTGTATAGACCGACTCCACTTACAACTGTTCATTCAACAATGGGCTTGGAACTGGCATTATCCAGTACAGGGAGTCCTCGAATCACAACAGTTCATTTAGTGACAATTTGAACTTATAACAGCACTGGAAAAAGTGACTTAGGACCGTTTTTCACACTTAATGACTGTTGCGGCATCCCCGTGGTCACATGATCAAAATTCAGACACTTGGAAACCAACTCATATTTATGACGATTGTGGTGTCACAAGATCTTGTGATCCCCTTTTTGCCACATCCCAACAAGCCAAGTCCACGGGGAAGCCAGATTCATTTTACAGTCGTGTTACTAACATAACAACTGCAGCTATTCACTTAACGACGATCGCAAGAAAGTTCGTAAATTGGGGCAAAATTCAGGTAACAAATGCCTCACTAAGCAATGGAAATTTTGGGCTCAATGGTGGTCGTAAGTCAAGGACTGCCTGCATTTGCAAACTGATAGGAGGATAGTATTGCATAAATCAGGCCTCACCTGGAATATTGCTGCGTTCAGTTCTGGTCACCACGATTCAAAAAAGATGCCAAGACCCTAGAAAGCGTGCAGAGAAGAGCAACTAAGATGACAAGGCATCTGGAGGCAAAACTATATAGTGAACGGTTACAGGAAGAAGGTATGCCTAGCCCAGTGATGGCTAACCTTTTTGCCGTTGCGTGCCAAAAGCGGAGGGAGCATGGGGGGTCACGGGTGCGGGTGCCCACATCCATAATTCAATGCGCCCCGCCCTCCCGCGCATGTGCACGTGACCCCCGCACACACACACTTCCCCCTGCTTTTGGCACATGATGTCCTGGTGGGCCCAGTAGGCCAGTTTTTTCCCCTCCCCAAGCTCCAGAGGCTTTCTAGGAGCCTGGGGAGAGCAAAAACAGCCTTCCCCATCCCCCCGGGGGCCTTTCAGAGGCCGGAAACAGCCAGTTTCCCAACTTCCGGAGTTGGAGACCGGAACTTTCAGACCAGAAGGCCTGAAAATCAGTTGGCCAGTGTGCGCATGCGCGCTGGAGCTAAGCTAGGGCAACACTCGCGTGCCCACCAATATGGCTCCACATGCCACCTGTGGCACTCGTGCCATAGGTTCGCCATCATTGGCCTAGCCTATAAGAGCCACGGTGGCGCAGTGGTTAGAGTGCAGTACTGCAGGCTACTTCTGCTGACCGCCAGCTGCCTGCAATGTAGCAGTTCGAATCTCACCAGGCTCAAGGTTGACTCAGCCTTCCCTCCTTCCGAAGCGGGTAAAATGAGGACCCAGATAGTTGGGGGCAAGAGGCTGACTCTAAACCGCTTTGAGAGGGCTGTAAAGCACTGTAAAGCGGTATATAAGTCTTAAGTGCTATTGCTATTGAAAATAAGGATTAACGGGGACACGATAATTGTCTTCCAGTATTTTGAGTGTCTCTCACAGGGAAAAGGGGGTTGACCTATTCTCCAAAACATCTGAAGGCAGGTCAAGAAGCAATTGGTGGAAGCTTGTCAAAGAGAGATCCAACCTGGAACTAAGGAGAAACTTCCCTGACGGCGAGAACAATTAATCAGTGGAACAGCTTGCCTCATGGAGTTGTGAATACCCCCTCCCTGGAAGCTTTCAAAGATAAGAGTGGACCGCCATTTGTCTGGGATGCAATCAGGTTCTCCTGCCTTGGAGCAGGAGATTGAACTAGAAATCCTCCAACGTCCCTTCTAGCCCAATGATTTTATGACCTGGACCTCTTGAAGTCATCCACGCTGAACTTGGAGAGTGTTTGGTGCAGAAGGGGGGAAATGAGAGGGCGCACTCGCCATCATATGGAATTGATTTTCAGTGGCAAAGGGTTTTAATGGATGAACGGTTGTTCTTGGCGTTCGTCCTTTTCAGTTTGCTTATTTGGGATCTCTGTTTCTGGTTAGCCTATCGAAAAAAAAACCCTTCCAAAGTTGATGGCTGTTGGTAGCCTACTTCTGCCTGCCAGGATTTAATTGCCTCCAAAGTTGGGCACTGCGGAGAGGTGATAATTGTCCGATTAATCAACCCAGGGAAATATCCCACAGCATTTAATCATCTTGAATGAAGTTCTTTCTGAGGGTGGGAATAATATTTATTTATTTGCTTAAGGTCATTCGTATGCCACCTAACTGGCAAACTCCGAGGCGGCTTAGAATATAATATCTGCCTTGGTGACAGAATTATAGATCCGTTCGAACTGAGCCAAGGAGGCCTGTTGGAATGGGATTCAAACAGGGATATGTAAAAAAGGGGGGGGCTTCTATTGAGTGTTTTTGGAAAAACAACTGCACGTATTAATGCTAAAATGTTGAGGCCTGCTGCAATATGGTTAGGTGTAGCGTTGGCTATATAGATATAAAGGACAAATTTTGCAAAATCAAAAAGCAGAACGTGGTTCGGTTGTGAACCGAGTTTCTATTTTCTGATCGGTAGCAAAAGCCAAAGGTTTATTTTTCTCGGGTATCTCTCATTCCTGTTCAACTTAGCTGACAATGATTTGAGTCAATTTAGCTGACAATGATTTGAGCGTTCTCCAAAATTTAGGTTTTGAGCCTGCTAGTTTATCCCTTTGGATACTAGGTGATTTAGTAAGCTACCGTATTTTTCGGAATATAAAACGCACCGGAGTATAAGACGCACCTACTTTTTTTGGTGAGGAAAAGAAGAAAAAGAAATCTCCCTCTGCCTCTGAGCAATTTTGCCTCATTACAGCAAACAGCCTGCTTTACTTTCATTTTTCGTTTTCAGCATAGCTTGATTAGCACAAGGAAAAAAATAATCTGCTCCAGCAATTTACCTCTTTGCACCAAGCAGCAGAGCCCTGCGCAAAACAGCTGAGAGCAAATCAGCTGAGAGTCGGGAGGCAGATCCAATCAACTTGTGCTAACTAGGCTGTGCTGAAGCTGAAAGGAGCTGTTTTTTTCTTGCTGTTTGCTTGCAAGGAGGTAACTGCTGCGAGGCAGAGGCCAAAGGGTGGAGGCAATGGGTGGGCGGGGCTACATTCAGTGTATAAGACGCAACCCCTTTTTGGGGGGAAAAGGTGCATCTTACACTCCAAAAAATACGGTAATTGGTGTAGCCCTGATGCCACGGGCTGTGGCTTTGAAATATTCAGTCTCTGCACAAAATCTTGAGCATTTGATTGGCTGGGAAAATCCCTGTTCAGGTAGCCCTCAACTTACAACAGTTAGTTTAGCGATCATTCACAGTTATAACGGTACTGAAAAATGTGACTGATGGCCGTTTTTCAAAGTTAAGTGATCTTTCCAACATCCCTGGGATCGTGAGATCAAAATTTGGATACTTATCCAGATTCCCTTAACAATTACAGCAATTGGCTTAATAACTGTGTCAAAAAAAAAAAAAAAAGATTGTAAAAATCAGGCACAACTCACCGAACTTCCTCCCTGCTTAGCCACAGGAATCCCCGTCCTAATTGTAGTTGTAAGTTGAGGACTATTTCTCCTGCCCCTGCAGTGCATTTATTTACGTTTGATTTCTAATTTCCAGTTGACCTTACACTGTCCGGAGAGGGACAGCCAAATGGCCAGATATGGCCTGGGGACCATAAAATGCTCTTTGTTTCTGGGATCTATTCAAGGATGTCACCAGAATAGAATGGAAGAGAGTGCTATGCACTGAAAGTAGAATGTTATTATTATTATTTTTTTGATGGACTTCAGTTCATGATAAGTTCTTTGCAGAAACACATTAAAAGGTCCATGGTTGACTTGCTTTTCTTCTAGTGCCGTCCGTCCCTCTGGATGTCATCTCGGCCTCCAACTCCTCCTCACAGCTGATTGTGAAATGGAACCCTCCCACTTACCCCAATGGCAACCTGTCCTACTATATTGTAAGGTGGCAGCAACAGCCTCAGGATAGTTACCTGTACAGACACAACTACTGCTCCAAAGGTAAGACCGACACGGAGGGATACCTGCGGGCTTTGCGGTAGCTTTTTCCTCACCTTTAACCAGTTTCCTAAATTCATGGTAGATCACCTCTTCTAGTCTGGAACCCTCGGGATATCTTGGATGTCAACTCATCTGCAGGGCACTAAGTGAGGGAAAGGTGATATGGGGTCTCTACCACTTCAAAGTTCAACAACAATGGATCCAAGCCAGGGGTGAAATGCTCCCGGTTCAGACCGGATCGCCCGATCCGGTAGAGATGGCACGTGGTGGTTCGGAGAACCAGTAGAAAAAATCCCTGCGCCCTCCCCATGCCCAGCTGAGCCGCACGATCATCAGAGGCTTTTTTTTTTTTACTTTTAAAAGTATTTTTTCTACAACCTCTTTGGCCGAAAAAATGCTTTTAAAAGTAAAAAAAAAAAGCCTCTGATGATCGCACGGCTCAGCTGGGATCATCAGAGGCTTTTCAAAGCATTTTTTTCTGCAACCTCTTGGCTGAAGAGGTGGTAAAAAAAATGCTTTGAAAAGTCTCTGACGATCCCAGCTGAGTTGCCTGATCGGCAGAGAGGTATTTTTTAAAAAATACCTCTCTGCCAATCAGGCAACTCAGCTGGGATCGTCAGAGAGGTATTTTTAAAAAAGCCTCTCTGACGATCCCAGCTGAGTTGCCTGATCGCCAGAGGCTTTTCAAAGCATTAGAAAAAATGCTTTGAAAAGTTAAAAAAAAAAAAAAGTTGGCCACGCCCACCCAGTCACATTACCCCCACCACCAAGCCACGCCCACAGAACCAGTAGTAACACATTTTACATTTCACCCCTGATCCAAGCTTAATTTATGCATGCAGTCCCTAGTCAAGATTGGAAACCAGTTAGAAGAGTCACGCAAAAGGAAGACAAGTGTAGGTGTGTCACACACACACACACCACCTTCCCTAGTAACTAGATTGTTACTTCCTTGGTTATGAGGAGCTTGGGAGATGATTACAGATTGCAACCACGTTGATTAGTTTAGTTTAGTTTAATTTATTATATTTGTATACCGCCCTTCTCCCGAAGGACTCGGGGCGGTGAACAGCCAACAGATAAAATACAAAAAATACAAAATTTAAAACAGTATTAAAATCCAATTAAATTAATCTAGTAACTCAGTTCAACAGGAGAATAGAGAATAGTGTTTCCTCAACTTTGGTGACTTTAAGATGGGTGGATTTCAACTCCCCAAATTCCCTAGTCAGACTTAACTGGCTGGGGAATTCCAGGAGTTGAAGTCCACCCGTCTTAAAGCAGCCAAGTTTGAGAAACACTGGGAATAGATGATCAGCTTCTGCAGCAAGACCTGAGGCCAACCACCAATTTTCTCTAGAAATTTTCCAGAAAATTGGTCTGGAAAGAGATCCGTGCAAGCCACTGCCTGCCAGTTTATCGTTGTTTGAGTGGTTGGGAATCCTGGGGTTTTGAAGACATCTGGAGAGACCTAGGTGGAAGAAGGATGAAGCTGATTTCAGTGGTCTCGTTTGGAGTTGGCCCTGCAGAAAGATGCTTTGGCCTTCCTAAACTCCACGGGTATCTTTCCTGCCTCTTTATGCAAAGCTCGTCCCTAACGTGGCCATGGCCATGGATGGAAAGGGAAAGCTGGAGGCAAAACCTCTTCAGCAGGAACGTCACAGCTGCTGGGTTAGTCCACCAACCTCTTTTGATTTTACCTTTTCTCCTCCTCCTCCTCTTCCTCCTCTCTTTTGCCTTCCAAGATAAAGTCCCGATTCGGAGATACGCTGATGGGACCATAGATACCGAAGAAGCCACGGAACCCACCAAGGCGGAGGGCTCTGGCGGGGAGAAAGGACCTTGCTGCAAATGTCCAAAGACTGAAGCAGAGAAGCAGGCTGAGAAGGAGGAAGCCGAGTACCGGAAGGTCTTTGAGAATTTCCTCCATAACGCCATCTTTTTGCCCAGGTGAGTGGGGGTGGGTGGGTGGGGGAGAAATCCTTGCCAGCATGCCTTTCACAAGCGAACGGGATCCAGGGGGATGGCATTTATTTCTTGGAATAAAGTCCTTTTGTTTTACTGGTCGTAATTCTTACGTTCCACGAGGAGAATAAGAGGCTAGAAGGATTTGGCAAAGACATCCGCAGCTATGAGTGGGGTGAGGAGCCTTTGAAGAGGAGTTTGGGCATCAGGTGTTGCTTGAGAGGGGCTGATGGCCTGCTGAATTTAACCCTTTCTGTGACATGTGAGCACAGCTTCCTCCCTCCCTCCCTACCCTTTTTTCCTTCCTTCCTCCCTCCTCTCCCTCCTCCTTTTCTTTCCTTCCTTCCTTCCCTCCCTCCCTCCCTTTCTCTTTCTTCTATCCTTTTCTTCCTCCATTCCTTCTACCTTCCTTCATCCCCCATTCCCTTCCTTCCTCTCTCTCCTCCCACCCTCTCTCCCTCCCTCTCTTTCCTTCCTTTCTCTTTCTCTCCTCCCTCCTTCTCTTCCTCCATCCCTTCTACCTTCCTTCCTTCCCTCCCTCCTCTCCCTCCTTTTGTCTCATTTCACCCAGTTTTGTTCCTTTCTGATTCCTTACCCACTCTATCTATTCCTTAATCCACCCCCATCCTCTTTTCTTCTTCTTTCTCCAAATATCTGTTTAGTATGTATTTGTGTATGTGTCTGTCGGATGGGCGGGCGGGTGACAGAGAGAGAGAGAGAGAATGAATTGTTGGAGCTCCCTTAACTTTACAAGCAGGGTATCTTACAGGGAATTCATTTTAACTTAATAGCTGCCAATCCAGTTCATATGGATTTTGTTTTGGTCCGGTCCCTGCTTGGGAGGGAGGAGAGGATACGGCTTCTGGTGTGATAGGTAGGCATCCATATTCAAGTGGCAATTCTGTACCCCCATTTCCTATGTCAGAGGAGGCCTTCTCCTCCACCCAACACATTCTGGGGCCATTTGGACTGTTGCTGAGCTGAGCCCCTTTCAAAGATCTCTTCACCCCCAAGAGTCTCTCTGTTGAACAACGTTTTGTCCCCCCCCCCCCCCCGTATTCATCTCTATGCTTTGACAGGTGCCAGAATGACCCAGGAGAGAATTGGCTGGCTTTAGGGAGATTTGGAAAAGCAACTTTCCCAATAAAACTGTTAATATTTGAGTATAGGCTCCTGAGCGAGAGAGCATCGCATAAACCTCTTTCTACGCTGAGCTGGATTAACACCGCTGACCGATACGCTTAGGGTCATCGCTGAAATCCCGATTCTTCCTTCCGAGAGACCATCTCCTCCTCCTTTCTGTTCCCCTTTGCCATTTCCCTCGACCATTCCCCTGATTTTTCTTTCCTGTCTTGCTCCGGGGGAAACTTAAGAACGGCAAAGGATTCCAGGGCAGGTCCATCAATTACCGTTCAACGTTTTGCAACGGGAGAACAGAGCCTGCTCCAAAATAGATGCCGTATTTCAGAAAAAGGCTTAATTTGGGAGCAATATGTGTTAGCCGTGTGACTCTCTTTAATTGACCCCTTCGTGCCTGGGTGTGTGTGGGCGCTGGGTGGAACAAAGGGTTACTAGCCTCAGAAGCTTCTCCAATCCAGAGGAAAGAGCTGGCATATGATTAGCCTTCTTAGCTTTTGATAGATTGCAGCTTGTAGCAGGGGTGGGTTCTATTTACCTTTACTACTGGTTTGCAACGGGGCCGCGCGTGTGCTCTTCTGCACAGAATTTCTACGCTGATGATATTCTGATGATGTCGGGGTCGGTGGGCGGAGCCTCCCGCCAGTTTTACTACCGGTTCTATACAACTGGTCTGAACCAGGGGCAACCCACCACTGGATTTTAGGGAAATATATAATTGGCAGGTTTCCCGAGGCTGCCCTTGACTGCCTGGGCTTCATTTCCCCCATCTTGGTTCAGCTTGCATTCATAATTGCTTTTTGTTTAGGCGCTCTAAGAACTATTTGAGAGCCAATTTGGTTTAAGGGTTAAGGTGCTGGCCTAGAAACCAGGAGATGGTGAATTCTAGTCCCACCTTAGTCATAAAAGCCAACTGTGGGTGATTTTCGGCCAATCATGAGGAGACTCTGAGAATCTTGTCCTGTCTTAGGCATGAAAGCTGGTTAGGTGAGTTTGGGTCAATCACCAGGAGACTGTGAGCTCTAGTTCCAGTTTAAGGACAAAAGCCAGCTGGGTGACTGGACAATCACAGGGGACTGTGAGTTCTAGTCCCACATTAGTCTCGAAAGCCAGTTAGATGACTTTGAGTCAATCACCAGGAGACTATGAGTTCTAGTCCCACGTCAGGCACAAAACTCAGCTGGGTGATTTTGGGCCAATCACCAGGAGTCTGTGAGTTCTAGTCCTAGTTTAGGCATAAAAGCCAGCTGAGTGATTTTGGGCCAATCACCAGGAAACTCTTGAGTTCTAATTTCATTTTAGGCATGAAAACTGACTGGGTGACTTTGCCTCAGTCCCTCTCTCTCTCTCTCTCTCTCTTTCTCTTAGCTCAACCCACCTCACAAGGTTGCTGTTTTCGGGAAAATAGGAGGAGGAAGGAGCATTATGAATGTCTGCTACCTTGAGTTACCTATAAAATAATAAAGGCAGGATTTTTTTTAAAAAAAAAAAATCAAATAAATGATATAAATATGGGTGGAGTTGTAAATTCACTAAGCCAGTAAAACCATTACTAAGAATCCCAAATGTCAGGGAAGAGTGACATTACAACATTAAATGAGATTTCGCTAGGGGCCTTATCTCTGTCCGTGACCCAAACTACATATTTCACTTCCACACACCCCTCCAAGGATACCAATTTGTCTCTCATCCCGAGTGCCACATTGTGGTTTCAGTCTTCTTTGGAAATCTGTGACTCAGTTTATTCATTGCTCTCATTCCTGGTTTGTGTCGTTATGGTCGAAACAGATCCAAATTGGCTGGGGGCACAGGGTACATTAAGCTCTGAAACGTGGCTTAGAGGGGCCAGTGGCTAGTTTAGGTTAGGGCAAAATGGAATAAACCCCACCAACTATTAAACAAACTTAACCATGCTTCTCATTACGCTGTTGTGAAAGGAACAGAAACTTTGTGGTGTGAGCTTTCACTTACTTAAGTGTTTTTGTTAAGGATATTATTGTTGTGTTACCAACCAGCAGAGTGTAGAGCACAGAGAAACGTTGCTGAGAGCAATGAAGAAGAGATGTGCAAACTGGTTTATCAAAAGTTTACTTTATAGTGAAAAAACAATCTCATAGTCTTTAAATCAATCCAAGTCTTTGCCAGTAAAATCAGTCCAGTGATACAAAAATCTTCTTACCACACAAACAGTAGTTGGTTAGAATAACAAACTCACTCTGGTTCACAAACCACGATGATAGCAGATCCATCCAACCGATGATAGCACAATGGTTGCAACTCCACACACAATGGTAGCTTATCATCAACTGAATACGTTACAGTACCTTCCTTAAATATGTTCACAACCAGTGATTATCTAATTACAGCATGACTCAGCATTACAATGAATCAGCAGTAAAACTTGAAAGTCACACAATACATATTCATATTAAAGTCACAGAACACATATATTGCCTGGACAACTTGTTAGGCTCAAACCATATCCTAACAGTTTTAATAATTCACTGGACTGCCATTTGCTTAGAAAAGAGCAGATCTGTCTCTTCCACAGGGAGCTGTTGCTGATGAATTTTTCCTGCCACTTAATCTTGTTATTTTCCATAGTTACGTCTGCATCATTCTCCTGTCTCATTTTGGCTTTTCTTTCTAGTAAATTGCCTCTCTTTTGGGTTTTGCTAAACTCCATCACCTTTCCACTTGACTCGGGAGTCAACCTGAATCCACAGAGCTGGTTTAGCTCTTGAACCCTATTTTTTGGTGGGTCCTGGAACATCACCCCCAAATCATTTTGAGGCAAAGATGGCACACAAACTGTACCAAAACTCATAACTTTGGCTGAATGCACCTTAAAATACAGTATTTTTTTTGGACTATGATGCACTTTTTTTGTCTCCCAAAAGCAGGCAAAAATGTCTGTGTGTCTTATAGACCAAATATTGCCGAAGCCCCGCCCACCCACCCGCCAGCCATTTTTTGGCCTCCGCACGCCCTGTGCAGAGCGCTTTTCAGGCTTTTTTTGGCCCATTTTCGAGGCTTTTTTCAGCCTGTTTTCAAGGCTCTTTTTTTGCCCTTTAGGGCTTTTTCAGCCTGTTTTCAGGGCTTCTTTCGGCCCATTTGGGGGGCTTTTTTCAGCCTGTTTTTTTGAGGATTTTTTTGGCCCATTTTTTTCAGAAAAAACAGTCCGGAAAAATCCTCGAAAATGGTCAGAAAAATTCCTCGAAAATGGCCCGCAAAAGCCTCAAAAACTGCCCCAAAAAGCCTTGAAAATGGGTTGGAAAAGCCTCGAAAATGGCCCCCGAAAGCCTCAAAAACAGGCCAAATAAGCCCTGAAAACAGACTGAAAAAAGTTCAAAAATGGGCTGCAAAAAGCCTCAAAAATGGATTGAAAAAAGCCTTGAAAACGGGCCGAAAAAAGGCCCGAAAACTGACTGAAAAAAAACTGAAAAAGGCCCGGAAAAAGGTGGCCAAAAACTTTTTTTTTGTTGTTTTCCTCTTCTAAATTTAGGTGCGTCTTATAGTCCGAAAAATACGGACTATAAGATGGGACGTGTGATAATTTTAAAGTGTGACCTATCTCTGATTTAGGGTTATTTTGACTCAGGCTGCATGCAGGGAAGCGGTATACTTTTTGCTTTTTAAACCCTTTAATAACTTTGGGTGCTATTTTCTCTGAAAATATTGTGGCCTTGGATGTGCAGATTTGAGTGTCCGAGAGATTAAAACCTGGTGGTGGTTTTTGTTTTTTTGTCCAGACCTGATCGGAAGAGGAGGGATTTGTTCCGCGTCGCAAACACAACGTTTGCCGCTAAGAACAAGACTGGGAACCCTCCAGAACACCTGAGCAACGGGACCGACGTGGAGGAGGGTGAGGTGGAGTTTCCCTTCTACGAAGCGAAGGTGGAGGGCAAGGAACGGACCCTCATCTCCCAGCTCCTGCCTTTCACCCTTTATCGGATTGACATCCACAGTTGCAACCACGAAGCGGCACGCCTGGGCTGCAGCGCTTCAAATTTTGTCTTCGCCCGGACGATGCCTGCAGGTACAATCTCTCACCTTTTATTTATTTATTTGTTTTATTTTATTTGTATACCGCCCTTCTCCAGCAGGACTCAGGGTGGTGAGCAGCCAGAATAAAACAGAACATACAAAATTTAAATTTAAATTTTAAAAACAGTTTAAAAATAATTAAATATTTTGGCCGCAATTTAAAACAACCCAATTAAAATCAATTAAATTTAACCAAAAACAGTGGGATCAAGCCAGCCCGGCTAGGTGAAATAAATAAGTTTTCAGGGCCCGACGAAAAGTCCAGAGGTCTGGTATTGTACGTATCTCTAGGGGGAGGTTGTTCCAGAGGGCGGGCGCCGCCACAGAGAAGGCTCTCCCCCTGGGGGTCGCCAGCCGACATTGTCTGGCGGACGGCACCCTGAGGAGGCCCTCTCTGTGCGAGCGTACTGGCCGGTGGGAGGCTACCGGTGGCAGAAGGTGGTCTCGTAAATACCCTGGCCCTAAGCCATGGAGCGCTTTAAAGGTGATCACCAACACCTTGAAGCGCACCCGGAAGACCACCGGGAGCCAGTGCAGGAGAGGTGTCACATGGGAGCGCCCCGTCGCTCCCATAATCCCCCGCGCGGCCGCGTTCTGGACCAGCTGGAGCCTCTGGGTGCACCCCAAGGGGAGCCCCATGTAGAGACCACTTTTATTTAGTTGTACGTGTAGCTTAAGAAAGCATCGCAGTCCAATCCGGCGCGTAAACTCCCTCATAGTTTGATCTTAGAAGTGAGAGTTGATGAAGGAAGAGGGCTGCAATATCATTTGAGTCAGGCTTTCTGTTGATTGACATCCTGTGTTCTGTGGGCCCGGGATAAATTCAACACAGTAGTTCATAAAATTTAATAGTATTGGTAAGATCCTCCCGCAGGACTTAAATCGTTTTCCTCTTCAGCCGCTTTAAACATTTCACTTTTGTCAGTAAGTTTTGAAAGGATTGTAGCATGCAACCAAAATACAATTTGCAGATTTTATAAGCAGGATTAGGAGAATAAGGTGTTCAGTAAACAGCTAAAGAGCTAAGCGCTTAGGAGCTACTGAGAGTTCCTGAAACTCCTTGATGTAATGGTATAAGGTAATGATAATGGTTATCCTATTGATGCATTCTCATTGTGGTCTTTTGCCTTATTTTACTTCAGTTTACGCGCTTTTCATTTCTTCCTTTTTATTGCTGTAAGCTGCCTAAAAGTTCCTGTTTTTTAAAAACTTCCTTTTTTTGGCTAAATATAGAACTTCCAGGTCAAATTGGTTCAAAGTTATAGTATCTTAGAACTCAGCTCTGATTTAGAGTTCAATCAAAGGGCCACTTTGGTCTAGTGGTTAAGGCACTGGGCTAGAAGGCAGAAAACAGTGAGTTCAAATCCTGTTTTAGCCATGAAAATCAGCTGGGTGACTTTGGGCCTATCACCAGGAGACAGTGAGTTCTAGCACTGCCTTAGTGTGATGACCCAGAGCCAGAGAACAGGTCTAACTCCCTTTTATTGCTCCATCTTTGCCCCCAAACATTCCCATGTTTACTACAAGTCCTGGAGCAAAGCTCTCACATGCACTTTCAATAGCCTATGGCTGTGAGTAGTCCAGTAAACCAGGTTAGCCAAACAGTAACCAGGGCCAAGCAAACTGGGCAAACTGGGCAAGCCACAAGACAGAGTACAGTAATCTCCAGGCGTTGGCAAGTGCACACAAGGCTCCATAGATTCAATGCTTGTTCCCGACAAAAGCCCCTCCCACCGGCATCTCCTTACAAGGTGTGCCTTGTGAAGGGGGGCGGAGCACTCTCCTCCCTTGTAGCCAGCTCAGTCTGCGTTGGTCTCGCCTTCTCTCTTCTCTCCGTGCTCTAGGATCAGGAGGGGGTGGTCCTTGCTCTTTGCCTGAGCTCTCGTGCTCCTCCCCCAGTTTCCTCCAAGGCCAACGGAGCCGCCCTCTCTGTCTCTGTCGGCTCTTGTTTCAGCTCATCTTCCCCCCGCAGATTCAGACTCCAACAGGGGCATGACACTTAGGCAGGAAAGCTGGCTGGGTGACTTTGGCCAGGAGATTGTGAGTTCTCGTCCCGCCTTAGTCATGAAAGACAGCTGGGTGACCTTGAGTTGTTGTTGTTGTGGGAAAAATAGGGATGAGGAAGTGGGGGGGGGATACAAATAAATGAATCGTCTCTTGTGCTTGCTTTCCACAGAAGGGGCTGATAACATTCCAGGAAGTGTAACGTGGGAAGGGAAGGAGGAAAACACCATATCCCTGAAGTGGCCCGAGCCGGTTAACCCCAATGGATTGGTTTTGATGTACGAAATCAAATATGGACAAAATGGAGAGGTAAGGAGACTGATGACTTTGTTGGTAGTCCTCGATTTGCAATCGTTCATTCAGCGACTGTTCAAAGTTACAACATCACTGAAAAAAGGGATTTTAGAACCTGTATTCACACTTGAAACCGTTGCAACATCCGGTTGGTCATGTGATCAAAATTTATAAGCTTGGCAACTGGCATGTACTTGTGACAGTTGTAGTGTCCTGGGCAGGGGTGAAATCTAAAAACTTTCCCTACTGGTTCTGTGGGCGTGGCTTAATTGGTGGGTGTGGCTTGGTGGTCAGGTGACCGGGTGGGCGTGGCCAATAATAATAAAAATAATAAACAAAGTACACAAAACAATAAGAGGTACCAAAAACCAACTTTTACACTTTACACACAGCACAGCACAACTGACTCACACACAATGTAAAAGCAGCTGCACTTGACCTAAATTGGCCCCTGCAACAAGCAGGAACCTCACACAGCCACAAAAAGCTCAAAAACCAACTTTCACACTTTTCCCACGCAAAATGCCACATACAGCTTTGTGAGATTTTGTGTGTTTGTGTAGTTAGAGTGAAACACTACAGAAACACACCAAAACTCAGAAAGCTGCACAAATATTTTATTATTTCGTTTTATTTTATTTTATTTATATTTTTAGATAAAAGCAGCTAAATTTAAAACTTCCTTAATTTTAAAGTGCTATGTCTAAAAAAAAAAAAACTCCTTAAAAAACCCCCAATTAACTATTTTTTAAAGCTCTCCTCCCCCCCCAAAAAACCCCAGTTACTTACTAAATTGAAGGCACAAGGCAGGCAGATTGAGTTGCTCACCGATTGGATTGATTGCAGGCAGGCACATTGAGTTGCTAGCTGATGCAATGGATTGCAGCAGCCAAAGTAAGGCAGGAAAAGCGAGCGAGCCCAAAAGAAGCAGCAAGCAGGCAAGTGGGGATGGGGCAATAGGGTGAGCATATGCAGGGGGAGGGGACAGGGATTTTTGCTACTGCTTCTCCGAACTACCCACCGCCATCACTACTGGATCGCCCAATCGGGTCCGAACCGGGAGCATTTCATCCCTGGTCCTGGGGTCACGTGATCGCCATTCATGACCTTCCAAGATGGCTTCCAACACGCAAAGTCAACGAGGGAAGCCAGATTCGCTCAACAACCATGTGGCTCACTTAACCGAGTGAGTCACTTAGCGACCACGGCAAAAGAGATCATAAAATCGTGCACGGCTCCCCTAACAGCTTAACGCTTAACGCATTGTAAGCCGCCCTGAGTCTCCGGAGAAGGGCGGCATATAAATCAAATTTAAAAAAACAAAACAAACAAACAAAAAAAAAAACATCTGCTTTGCTTAACGACGGAAATTCTGCTTCTAACCGTGTTTGCAAGTCAAGGATTGCCTGTTATTTGGTTATATTTCCAAATCAGGAATTAAAAAGTCCTCCGGTTCAAACTTCCTGAATGCTTACATAACACCCAGGCACGAAACCTTTACAGAGAATATTGGCCCCAAGCAATGGAATATCAGATATCAGGATAAGATCTTAACCCAGAGGTGTATCTTGCAACAAAGGTGGACAACACAACACAACAGGGTAGATCACGTTTCAAGAAAAGATGCTGGAAAGGTTTAGCGAAAAGGCTGGTCATCGGCTGGTTGTGACCGTATTCCTGGTGATTATCATGCTGTGCTAGGTTTTTAAAAGTAAGATGTCCTTTCATTTAATTGCGTCTTAGTGCTTTGAGTCCCCATTATGATTAAGGCAAAGTTTCTCAACGTTTCTAAACTCCAGGGCTTCAAATCAAATCTCGGAATTTCACAGCCGTCATGGCTGTCAGTGAGAATTTTGGGAGTAGAAGGCTATCCACCTGGAAGTTAAAACTTTTTTTTTTTAATTTGATTTATATGCTGCCCTTCTCCGGAGACTCAGGGCGGCTTACAAGGCATTAAGCAATAGCCTTCATACTTTTGTATATTTATACAAAGTCAGCTTATTGCCCCCACAAACTGGGTCCTCATTTCACCTACCTTAGAAAGGATGGAAGGCTGAGTCAACCTTGAGCCTGGTGAGATTCGAACAGGCTCCAAGAAAGCCTCTGGAGCCTGGGGAGAGCGAAAAACAGGCCTACCGGGCCCACTGTGCCATCATGCCAAAAGTGGGACGAGTGCCGGGGGGGGGGTAATGACCGCATGCGCAGTGGGGGTGAATTATGGGTGTGGGCACACATGTGCGCGACCCCCCCCATGCAACCTCCGCCTTTGGCACGCGATGGCAAAAAGGTTGGCCATCACTGCACTAGAACATAAATTGAAAGCAATCCCTCATCCTTACTGGCACTGATGATGTTACCTAGTTGGGTAATGAGACATATGCAAAACCACCAAGGATCTCTCAACCCAACAACTGTTATTGTTTCGTGTAGGTATTTGTGTGTACAGTTTAACTGCAGCTTCCCATTTATTCGCATTTGTTATGACTTGTTTTTGATAATTAAAATCTATACGAGACACCCAGATTCGAAGTTCCAACAGTGGGGGTCCCCCCCAGCACAGTCAAATGACCAAACTTCAGGCACTCAGCAACCAGGCCAGGGATGATGGGCATTGTAATTCTACCATGCAGGAGAGACCTGTGTTAGGGAGCGAATCAATTTCTGATTTGGTAAGGCCGTTTCCTGAGGGTTTTTTTTTTTTTTTTTTGGTGAAGTCACTTGATGGAACTGTGCCATTTTGGGAAAACAAAGCAAGCAGAAAAGCAGGTTTCTCTGTTTTCACTGTCAAAACTAAATCTTAAGAACAGCATTTGTACAATGTTCTCTTTTGTTCTTCGGACATCTGTTTAAATCAAGCCAGGCAGCCTCCTGAAGGATTGGGTGTACCTTTTAGCATGTTTTTTATATTGCGAGTGAACATACACAAATTGCCTTGCAAAATATTGTACAAGTTTGCTCAGATTGTATGCAATTGGGAGGAAAAACTCCCAATTGCACACAATTGGGAGTTGTGTGCAATTGCAAAGGAAGACTCTGTTATATAGGCAGTCCTCGACTTAACAGCAGTTCATTTAGTGACTGTTCGAACTTACAACTGGAAAAAAGTGACTTAAGATCATTTTTCACACTGATGACCATTTTTCACACTTATGACCGTTGCATTATCCCCATGCCATGTGATTTACATTTGGATGCTTGATAAATGTGAGTTGATTCACATTTATGACGGTTGCAGTGTCCCGGGGTCATGTGATCCCCTTTTGCAGCCTCCTGACAAGCAAAGTCAACAGGGAAGGCAGATTCACTTAACAACCGTGTTAATCATTTAAGAACGGCAGTGATTCACTTAACAAATGTGGCAAGAAAAGTTGTAAAAGGGGGCAAAACTCACTTAACAAATTCCTCACTTAGCAACATAAACGTTGGGCTCAGTTGTGGTGATAAGTTGAGGACTGCCTGTGCCTGTGCTTATATTGTGTTTCCTCTTATGTAATGCTTCTTTTATTCATTTATTTGGTTGCATGGAGCCTCAGGGCTGTAATAAAGAAATTTGAAATTGAAATGCAGGACGGAGAAAGGAAAAAAAGTAGTTGGAGAAGATTCCAGAGAAACTTGAAGTCCTTTATTAATTGTTTTGCCTTGCAAAAGATAGATGAATTTAAAAAAAATGCGTTTTAATGTGTTCTGTTCTGTACTTTCTCAACTTTGCAGGAGAAACGGGAATGCGTTTCTAGGCAAGAATATAAGAAACTTGCTGGAGCCAAACTGACTCATTTGAACCCGGGAAACTACACGGTTAGAGTGCAGGCCACTTCTCTAGCTGGGAACGGATCCTGGACGGAGCCCATCTCGTTCTACGTCCAACCTAAACGTAAGTATTTTTGGTTACCCTGGAAGTGAAAAACAGATTTAGGAGGAAAAATGATATTATGATGAACTGGGTATGTTTAGTCTAACAAAGAGAATGTTTAGGGGAGGCATGATAGCCGTCTTCCAGTATTTGGGGGGTTGCCACAAAGAAGAGGGGGACAAGCTATTCTCCAAAGCACCTGAAAGCCAGATAAGAAGCAATGAATGGAAACTAATCAAGGAGAGAAGAAACCTAGAATTAAGGATACATTTCCTATCAGTGAGAACAATTAAATAAGTGAAATGGCTTGGATGTTGTGGGGGCTTCATCACTGATGGTGATGGTCCATCATTTGTCTGGAATAGTATTTTTCCTGTGATGGCGAACCTATGGCACGCATGGCACATGGAGCCATATCTCTGGACACACGAGCATTGCCCTAGCTCAGCTCCAGCGTACATGCGCATGCCGGCCAGCTAATTTCCGGGCCTTCCAGGCCCACTGGAAGTCGGGAAATGGGTCGTTTCCAGACTCCGGAGGGCCTCCAGGGGGCTGGGGAAAGCCGTTTTTGCCCTCCCCGGGCTCCAAAAAAGCCTCTGGAGCCTGGGGAGGGCAAAAAAACAGGCCTACTGGGCCCACCGTGCCATCACGTGCCAAAAGCGGGAGGAAGTGGGTGTGGTCGCATATGCAGGCTCGGGGGGGTGGGCGCATTGAATTATGGATGTGGGCACGCACGTGCACTACCCCCTCCCCACCGCACTCCCTCCGCTTTTGGCACGCGATAGCAAAAAGGTTAGCCGTCCCTGGTATAGGCATTTGAAGAACGGTTGCAGGAATTGGGCCTGGCCAGTCTAAAGAAAAGAAGTAGTAGGAGTGACATGATAGCAATGTCCCAAAATTTGAGGGGCTACCACAAAGATGAGGGGGGGGAGTCAACCTATTCTCCAAAGCACCAGAAGGCAAGACAAAAAGCCATGGTTGGAAACTAACCAAGGAGAGAAGCAACCTGGAACTAAGGAGAAATTTCCTGACAGTGAGAGCAATTAATCAGTGGAACAACTTGCCTCCAGAAGTTGTGAATGCCCCAACACTGGAAGTTTTTAAGAAGATGTTAGCCATTTTCCTGAAGTTGTGTAGGGTTTCCTGCCTAAGCAGGGGGTTGGACTAGAAGACCTCCAAGGTCCCTTCCAACCCTATTACTCCATGTTCTGTAATCCCAACCCCCACCCGTTATTTCATATATTTATTAGGCACCAGCTGTTTTGATGGGAATTTCCTCACTGTAAAATTTTTAACAAGGGAGAAATTTTTTTGAGTGGTCCCAGGTATAGTTAAGAGTTTTGTTCCGGAACATGCAAATGATCCCTTCTCTAAACGGCATTTTTTTGACGTGTTGGACTACAAGTCCCATATTCCCCAGCCAGCACACCATCTTAAACATAGAATTGAATAGTTCAACACAGTCCCGAGAGGTATGTACAGGTAGTCCTCGACTTAAGAACAGTTCATTTAGTGACCATTCAAAGTTACAGCAGCACTGAAAAAAGCGACCGACGGCCACTTTTCACAGTTACCGTGAAGCCATTCCCATGATCGCATGATCTAAATTCAGACATCTGGCAACCGGTTCATACTTATGACCGTTGCTGTATCCCAAGGTCATGTATGATTCCCCAAGTCAACGGGGAAGCCAAATTCACTTCGCAACCACATTGCTAACTTAACAGCTGCAGTCATTCACTTCACAGCTGGGGCAAGAAAAGTGGAGTAAAAGGGAGCAAAACTCACTTAACAAATGTTTCCCTTAGCAACAGAAATGTTGGGCTCAATCGTGGTCGTAAGTCGAGGACGGCCTGTGTTAGGACTGCCTCTGAAGGGTAATCCGTTTGGTGAAAGCATCTCAAAGTATACAAACGATGTTGCATTTTTTAAACTCTGGGTATTCTTCGTTGCAGCAGCAGACTACGGAAATTTCTTGCATCTGATCATCGTGCTGCCAATTGCAGTCCTGCTGATCATTGGTGGGCTCCTCATCATGCTTTACGTCTGCAACAAGAAGAGGTGAGACTGGCAGAAGGGTGGGTGGATCGGGCCCTGTTGCAAAGCACGGTTTATTACCCCCAACCGGAGCGCCTTTTAACCTGACCTCGATTCGGTGCCTGAGATTGCAGAGAGAAGGGAGTCTTATGAAACACTTTATGGTTATATAATATCTCTCTCTCTCTCTCTCTCTCTCTCTCTCTCTCTCTCTCTCTCTCTCTCTCTCTCTCTCCCTCCCTCCCTCCCTCCCCCCCCCCCCTCTCTCTCTCTCTCTCAATCTCTCTCTCTCTCTCTCTCTCTCTCCCTCCCTCCCTCCCCCCCCCTCTCTCTCTCTCTCTCCCTCCCTCCCTCCCTCCCTCCCCCCCCTCTCTCTCTCTCTCTCTCTCTCTCAATCTCTCTCAATCTCTCTCAATCTCTCTCTCTCTCTCTCTCTCTCTCTCCCTCCCTCCCTCCCTCCCTCCCCCCCCCCTCTCTCTCTCTCTCTCCCTCCCTCCCTCCCTCCCTCCCCCCCCTCTCTCTCTCTCTCAATCTCTCTCAATCTCTCTCAATCTCTCTCTCTCTCTCCAAGCAAATCCCAGAGAATGGAATAAATAATTCTGAACAAACATTATAGGCAATATTAAGTATTTCAAAAGTACAAGCAGCTTCTTCCTATCCTTCCCACCCCCCCGCATTTTAAGCAGTTCTCGTGCTTCTTTCCAAGCTTTTTTGTTTCATTTACTTGGCATAATTAAAATGAACAAAGGCAGGTCTCAGGGTATCTTGTATCGGGTCTAAGGCAACTCGGCGCAGTCAACTCACTGTGGCCATCTTGCTTCGGCCAACTGGCCACGGCCAACTCGCTGTGGGATGAGAGTTACAACAATATCGAGGAAATGGTGGAATAGAATCATTCAAGAAAGGATGGTGAAGGAGGGACAGAATGACATGGGAATGACAAAAATTAAAATTATTTTTAAAATTATTTTAAATAATTAAATTGAATTGTCGAATTTGTCCCGCAGCGAGTTGCCCTGGGGTAAGTTGTCTCATGGTGAATTGGCTGTGGCAAGTTGTCCCATCCCGATCTTGCGTCATTCATCCTTCCTTCACGGAGATGGAATACAATTTTCTGAAAAGTTGTCACTTTCTCCCGAGAGTTTTCGTCAAAACATTGGCAACTGTCAGTTTTTTCTACTATGAATTGAAGATTTCTTTCAAAGCTTCTGGAGTGGGATAGGTGGATGGGGAATAGTTAGAGGTAGACTTCAACTTATGACTGATTGCTTAGCGACCATTTGAAGTTATGACAGGCCCCCCCAAAAGTACTTACAACCAGTGGTGAAATCCAAATTTTTTTACTACCAGTTCTGTGGGCATGGCTTGGTGGGCGTGGGGTGGCTTGGTGGGAGTGGCTTGGTGGGCATAACAGGGGAAGGATATTGCAAAATCTCCATTCCCACCCCACTCCAGGGGAAGGATACTGCAAAATCTCCATTCCCACCCCACTCCTGGGGGAAGGATATTGCAAAATCTCCATTCCCAGCCCACTCTGGGGCCAGTCAGAGGTGGTATTTGCCAGTTTTCTGAACTGCTCAAAATTTCCGCTACCAGTTCTCCAGAACCTGTCAGAATCTGCTGGATTTCACCCCTCCTTACAACCCAGATTCAAACTTGTGATTGCGAGGGAAAGGAAGAAAAGGTGCCTCAGTTTTTCCTCACAGAGGCCTGTGTGAAAAGCTACGTTTACGCAACTCCAGAGATCAATTTTAGGAAATAAATATCACCTGAAAATGCAAATTTAAGGGATTCACCATTGCATAAGACGTAGGAAGTAACACATCGGATTCCTCGCACCTCCGTATAGCATGCTAAAAGTAGTTAGTGGGGTGTGGGCGTTTTTAACAGCAAGTCCCAGAACAGAGCGCCCAGGTGAGAGGCCCAAAATAGTGTGAAGATTCTGTCCTTTTATTTTATTTTTATTTTTTTTTGGTGAGAGGTGAGTATATCAACGTGAAGAAGTAATTGCTTATATTTTAACAGGAACAGCGACAGGCTTGGAAACGGAGTGCTTTACGCTTCTGTGAATCCTGAATATTTCAGCGCTTCGGATGGTAAGTTGGCTTTTGACGCTCTTCAGAAGCAAAGCCTTGGAGGTGGAGTTTGGCAGAAGGGAAGGGAAGCGTTCGCTCTTCTTGTTGAACAGAGAAGCAGTTGCTCAAGATGAAGTCATCTCAATCTCCTCCTCCTCCTCCTCCTCCTCCTCCTCTCTGCACCCTGCACTCCTTTCTAGCAATGTTGATATTACCTAGTTGGGTCATGAAACATTGCAAGAAAACTACCAAGCTCAGAGAGCATCAAGAACCTCACAATCCTCCCTCAACTCCTCCTCCTCTCCTTCTCCTTCTCCTTCTCCTCCTCTTCCATTTCTTTTTCATCCTCTCCTCCCCCCCCCACTTCCACCCCGCCTCCCCCTTTAGAATGATCCAAGTTGCTGCTTCAAAGCTCCCTGCTTTTTTTTTTTTAATTTGATTTATATGCCGCCCTTCTCCGGAGACTCAGGGCGGGCGGCTTACAATGCGTTAAGCAATAGCCTTCATCCTTTTGTATATTTATACAAAGTCATCTTATTGCCCCCACAATCCGGGTCCTCAATTTACCTACCTTAGAAAGGATGGAAGGCTGAGTCAACCTTGAGCCTTGGAGAGATTCGAACTTACTAATTGCAGATAGCTGGAGTTAAATTACAGTGCATTAGTCTGCTGAGCTATCCAGGCTCCTTTTGGCTAATGAGTGAAATAGCTCTCCTTCAGATGTCAGGATTTAAAGTTACCTTCGTAATTTTAAGACCTATGGACTTCCAACTCCCAGAATTCTTTTAACCAGCATGCTGGTTAGGGAACTCTGGGAGTGGAAATCCACACATCTTAAAGTTGCCAAGATTGAGAAACACTTGAAGAGTGGAGGATTAAAAAAGGATGCATCAAAAGTTCCCCCCCCTTTTTAAATTATTATTTATTATTATTATGAAGAACTGAACAAAATAAGCTCCCCCCCCCCACCTCTTTCTCTGTCATGCATTTCAGAATGTAGATTCTGTCGCCCAAGCTGGGGATTTTCAGGTTACAAGTTTCGATTTAATCTTGGGAGGGTCACTTCACCGTTAACATCGGAAAGAAGCAGGAGAAAGAAAGAAAAATGAACACTGCTGTTAAAATCTTGATTTTGTTTTTATTCTTGAAGTCAAAAAGGCTGGCTGTTGTGGCTCATTTTAAAAAGCCATCTCAGGGTTCAGGAGAAAACAAATGGCTGAAACATGCTGATGAATGTAATCTGAGATATTTTTATCTACCTGAGCGGTCATTTGTTCCCAACGGACTTTTAACCAACTTTGCATTATTTCACGTTCAAGAAGTACAGTTCAGATTCTAATTGGAGTATTCTTCTCCTTCCTTAAGATGTTTTGATGAGGTGCTGTGAGGCCAAATGTTAAATTGTCTGGTAGTTCAGATCCTGAAAATTTTGGCCTCCTACGATTCCCCTCATTATCTGCACATTTTCCTCTGGATCATCTGGAGGTGTAAATTGTGATGCTATTTTCCTAGATTCACTGATTTGTAATTGGAAACTTTAGCCATAAAGTTACGCATGATAAGTTTGGGTTAGGTGTAGGCTTAGCATGTTGTGAGAATGCAGGCGTTGTGGGTTCCTTTGCTAAGCTGTGAGTAAAGAAACACAGTTCAGTGTAACATGTCAACACCGTCGCTTTATATTCTTGGATTTCATCCATTCCTAACCTCACAATTTAGGGGCAGGATTACAACAGGATGGCGCCACACAATAGTTTCAAAGCATGTTATGTTTGAACGTAAACATTGGAAGAGTGTAAATTCGAAGAATGTAAACATTGGCCTTTTATAGTTATATTATTCCAGGAAAAGGAAACTTCCTTGTCTCTAAGGCTGTCAGCTTGTACTGTGGCTTTCATATCAGAATACAATAACAGATGTGATGGGACCTTAGAGGCCTTCTAGTTCAACCCCCTGCTCGAGCAGAAGACATCTTTTTTTTATATTGTGGCAATCAAAACTGGAGTGCAATCTTACCAGAAAAGTATAAAATGATACTATAACTTTACATGATCTTTTTTTTTTATTGGAAAAGTTTTACAAACAACAAATTTTTCCCCCATTTTCCCCCCTCCATCCCTCCCCAACCCCCCCAGACCCTCCCTCCCCATGACTTCCCCAAGGTGAATTCCATCCACATTATATTATGTCATACTTTACCACCCCTCTATTCCCCTCCCTGTGCACTATAAATTTTTACATCACAATAAACTATTTCACCCCTTATAAACTATACATTTCTACACAACATTTAGCTAAAAACTATCTGGTACTTCCTTGTTTTGTATTTATTCTGCACATAAGCTATCCAATTCTTCCACTCCCATGCATAAGTCTCCTGAGTCCGGTCTTTTAAATATGCTGATATCTTCGCCATTTCTGCGAAACTGGCCATCTTCAAGGTCCATTCTTGAGTTGTAGGCACATCAACTCTTTTCCAATATTGACCAATCAATAACCTGGCTGCTGTCACCATATACAATATCAATTTTGTTTCACCCACTGAAAAACCCTTAACTATACCCAATAAGAACAAATGAGGAGAAAATTGAATTTTTTTCTTTAGAACATTTTGCATAACCCACCAAATTTTTATCCAAAAAGAAAAGTATAAAATGATACTATAACTTTACATGATCTTGATGCTGTCCCTCTGTTGATGAAACCCAGGATTGCATTGGCTTTTTTGGCAGCTGACGCACGCTGCTGGCTCATATTTAAGTGGTTGCCCACTAGAACACATAAATTCCTGTCACAATTATTAGTGTTGAGTCAGGTGTCATCTATGTTACAATATCTCAGGGGCTGCCACAAACAAGAGAGAGTCAAGCTATTCTCCAAAGCACCTGAGGATAGAACAAGAAGCAATGGGTGGAAACTAATCAAGGAGAGAAGCAACTTAGAACTAAGGAGAAATTTCCTGACAGTGAGGACAATGAACCAGTGGAACAACTGGCCTCCAGATGTTGTGAATGCTCCAACACTGGAAGTTTTCAAGAAGAGATTGGATAACCATTTTTCTGAAGTGGTGTAGGGTTTCCTGCCTGAGCAGGGGGTTGGACTAGAAGACCTCCAAGGTCCCTTCCAACTCTGCTATTCTATTCTATTCTATTCTATTCTATTCTATTCTATTCTATTCTATTCTATTCTACTCTACTCTACTCTACTCTACTCTACTCTTTCCTATTCTATTCTATTCTATTCTATTCTATTCTATTCTATTCTATTCTATTCTATTCTATTCTATTCTATTCTATTCTATTCTATTCCTGTGCTTTTGGTTGCTACCTAAGTGTAAGACCGTATGATCCTACCACTGAACCAGTGGTGGATTGCTACCAATTCGCCCCGAGTCAGGTGAACCAGTAGCAGCGGCAGCGGGAGGCTCCGCCCACCCGCCTGGAGGTCTCTGTGCACATGCAGAAGCATCATGTGTGTACGCACCCACGAGCGAACTGGTAGTGACGGGATTTGAAACCCACTACTGCACTGAACCTCATTTTTGGGGATATGGCCCAGTCTCCAAGTCTATCCAGATCCTTCGGGATGTTGAGCCTATCTTCTTAAGCAGGGGTGTCAAACTCAAGGTTTAGATCTGGCCTGTGGGGCCGCCCTGGAAACAGCGAAGGACCGGCCCATGGTGTCTCTGCCAACGCAGCCCTCCGGAGCTCCATTTTCACTGGCAGAGTGCTCGGGCCACCACAGGTGCCCCCAACACAAGTGACGTGGAGCCGACCACACCCACCCTGGCCACGTCCACCCAGCGGGCCCCCCCCCCCCCCGAGGTCGAACACAACCCTGATGCGGCCCTCAGTGAAATAGAGCTTGACACCCCTGTATCTCAAGCGTGGGCTGTTTCTCCCCAGCTTGGGGTCCTCTGCAAATATAATGAGCTCCCCTTCTTTCCCCTCCTCACGCACCGCGGTGATTTTCACAAACTACTTTTGTGATTATTATTATTATTTTATAGTGTATGTGCCAGATGAATGGGAAGTGCCCAGAGAAAAGATTACGATGTGTCGGGAACTTGGACAAGGCTCCTTCGGCATGGTCTACGAGGGAGTAGCCAAAGGGGTTGTGAAAGACGAGCCAGAAACCAGAGTGGCCATCAAGACCGTCAACGAATCAGCAAGCATGAGGGAGCGGATCGAGTTTCTGAACGAAGCTTCAGTGATGAAGGAGTTCAACTGCCACCACGTTGTAAGTGACTGAACTCTGCCAAGCTGTGTTGATTTCTCGACTTCTTTCCGCCATCCCAGACTTACATGTACATTAGTGGTAGTCCTCGCTTACCAACCATCTTTTCAGTGACTGTTTGAAGTCACAACAGCGCTGAACTTGTGGTATTTAACAACCAGTCCTCAAAGTCCCAGCAGTCCCAGTGGCCACACAGTCACCTGATTGCCATCTAGACATTGGACCCAGGGGTGAAATCTTGTTAAGGAATATGCGCAGAGTAACCCTTGAGTAGCAAGGTTGTGCACATGAGAAACGACTGAGAGTGATTGTGAATAAGCACTGTCAATACACAGACACACTGAATTGTGATATTCTTTTACTTTTAGGAAAAAGCAAAGCAAAGTCCGATAAACAATCCAGGTCATACACAGATAAAGATAGTTAATTTGTCAATCCAGGGATATTCCAAAAACAAAGTCTTCTTACCAGTTGTTTAGTCATATGCAATAAAACAGTTCTTTTTGGAGTTGCAAACAGGAACAAGTACAGCAGTAAAACAATCAGTAAAACAGTAGAAAACAACAAGTAGCAATGACCAAGCAGTGATCATGCAGAGAGAACAGGCAGAAAGGAGCAGAGGTAGCAATAATAATGTAATCAGAAAAATAAGCCATGATTCAAGCTTCCTGTTAAGTACATTGGCTACAGAGCTAGCCAAGTATGATGCAATACAGCATTACAGTCTTAAAGCTATACATTACATTTTGACTGCAAACATGCATTGATGGTTTATATATATTGCCAACCCAACCAGTTAGGCTATAGCCATTCCCTAACAAATCTACTTACCTTCCCTACCGGTTCACTGTGGGAACGTAATGACTCCAGTCTATTCCTCTCTTGACTCCACCAGCAGGCTCGGCCTGTCCTTCTGCTACAAAGCATCTAATTTGCTTATTTCTTCTGTTAGGTTCGGCTCCTTGGTGTTGTCTCTCAAGGTCAGCCCACTCTGGTCATCATGGAACTCATGACCCGAGGAGATCTGAAGAGTTACCTGCGGTCTCTCCGCCCGGACACGGAAGTATGTTTGTGGTAGGGGTGTGGGAATTGCATGTGCTTTGTGAAAAGAAGATGGCTTCCCAAGTAATATAGGGTGTTCAACGAAGTCTAGTCCTTTGAATTGGACTAGAAGACCTTCGGGGTCCCTTCCGACTCAGTAATTCTCTTATTCTGAATTCTTAGGCAGATGTTTTCCGTGTTGCTACAGCTACCGTGTTTCCCCAAAAATAAGACCCTGTCTTATATTTTTTTTGAACCCTGAAATAAGCGCTTGGCCTTATTGCCATGCGCTCAAAAGCCCGATTGGGCTTATTATCAGGGGAGGTCTTATTTTGGGGGAAACAGGGTAGATCCATCCTATTCTGCTAGCCCATGGTTTCCATAAACTTGATTTAAGGAAGCCACCACTTTTTCCTTAACTGGTTATGTCGTGATAGGAAAGAGTTAAGATATTCTGCAATAGGCATGTTCAATTTTTGTGAGCAGGTAGGCAAGTATGAAGATGAAAAAAAGCTACTCGGTGTACAGAGATGCTCAATATTTAAACAGCAAGAAGTATTCCCTTCATTTACCGCGGCTTTTTCATTCTTCTTTTTTATAAATAACAAAACGGCAATCCTCTAGCCATTTTGCCCACCTAATTGTAAATAGCTGCACACGCCTTCCTTTGTCCCTGCTGCTTACTCAGCTGGCTGCTGGGCCTCTGTCTGAAATGTTTCGCCCTTACTTTTGACTCTGAATAAGCCAAGGATGGTTGTTTAGTGTAAAACAGCCCTGCTAATTGCTCGTGACTCTCAGTACAGCAGCCACCGTTCCCTTTTGCTCTTGCCTTGAATTATGAATGAGTTTTTGCAACAAACACTAATATTTAGTCATGCGGTTGACATTTAATATTCACGCTGGCAGCAGAAGATCAGTAGTCACCCTTGTGTGTGTTGTCACAAGTTCCAAGTTAGGCAGGAGAAAGCGGCTGGGGGGGGAGGGGAGAGTCCTCAAAAACCAAATAAAAGTGAAATTAGGGCTGGCAGATCTCGTTGTGTTCTTCCCTTCTCGCCGTCTTTGTGGATGGCTTCTGTTGTAAATAATTCATGGGGAGATAGTAGAAGCATCTGGTGTGTTTGTGAAGATGAAAGTGTGACTGTAAACCAAGCAGCGTTCCTTGAGCTGAGATACAGAAATGTCTTGGCTTCTAAAAACATGATCGTGGAAACAACCTTGGGGGCTGAGCGTGGACGACGTATGAACTTTTCTGTTTCTTTCTTTTCTCTCCCGTTGTACTATTGTTGTCTTTCCTCTCCCTTGTTGGATGTGAGAAAACATAGAGCTTTTGTTGGATGAAAGAGAACATGGAGCTCTTGTTGGATGAGAGAGAACATGGAGATCTTGTTGGATGTGAGAGAACATGGAGCTCTTGTTGCATGAGAGAGAACATGGACCTCTTCTTGGATGTGAGAGAACATGGACCTCTTCTTGGATGTGAGAGAACATGGAGCTCTTGGGTGAGAGAGAACATGGAGCTCTTCATGGATGTGAGAACATGGAGCTCTTGTTGGATGAGAGAGAACATGGAGCTCTTGTTGGATGAGAGAGAACATGGAGCTCTTGTTGGATGAGAGAGAACATGGAGCTCTTGTTGGATGTGAGAGAACATGGACCTCTTCTTGGATGTGAGAGAATATGGACCTTTCGGCACACGTTTCAAGAGGGGGTAGTTAGTTCCTTTGGACAGCCAATGAAACGAATGGCCAGCCGTGACATTAAAAAATGAGCCAAGTCTTGAGGTTGGAATAAGGAAAGAAAGCTCAACTTTCTTTATTGACTTGGTGGCGATCTCCATTTTTTCCTTAGAACAACCCCGTTCAGAATCCTCCGCCTTTAAAGAAGATGATTCAGATGGCTGGGGAGATTGCAGATGGCATGGCTTATCTCAACGCCAACAAGTTTGTCCACAGAGATCTGGCTGCCAGGAACTGCATGGTAGCCGAGGACTTCACTGTGAAAATTGGAGGTAGAACTTCATTACTACATTAAAAAAGGAACCATTTAATATTGTTGTAGACCCAACAGGCTGAAAATGTACAAGCAAGACTTGGTGACCCTTCCAAGAAATAGATAGGGAAAAAATTTCCAAGTTTGGTATGTGTGTGTGTGTGTAAAATCTTGAGTTCTTGATAGGCTTCATGTCCATTGGATAACCATTTGTCTGAAATGGTACAGGGGTTCCTACCTGAGCAGGGAGTTGGACTAGAAGACCTCCAAGGTCCCTCCATGAGTTTCTAACCAGTTCCAATCAAAACACTGGAGCGTAGCCACCAACTTTTAAGTGTTTTTGGAACTCATTTTGCAACCCGTATATAGAAGGGGATGGACATAACCTTGAAAATGAGAATGCAAGGAGAGTTACCTTCGTCTTAGATTTAATTTGATTCTAAACTTGACTGTAAAAACTATGATTTTTGTAATAGAGTTGTCAAAGTCTGGAATGCTCTACATTATAGTATTTCCTTGCAGTAGCTCAGGGGATGACAAAAGTAGACTTCCAATAGACTTTTAGTAGCCTGTTTTGTGCCTTGGCCCACCTTGAAATTATGACACCATAGGAGACGAAGAGAGGTTTTTGTAATAAAGGTGACATTAGAGATTGATACCTGATTTTGGAACCAAAAAGACCAGAATACATCTTCCCCAGCAACTAACTGCCAGATAAGCAGGGATTAACCCCAGACAAATAATCAAGCAGAAAACAATAGCCAAATCAAGGAACTACCAGAGAGAAAAATCACACTCCTGCCAGTAACAATCACGGGGCAAGCTACTGTATATAAACAGGAAGCAAACCCTACCCTTCTTCGCATTGATGATGTTACCTAGTCAGGTCGTGAAAGGTTTACAAGACAACAATCAGAGAGCACCGAGGACTTCATTTGTAGCCCAGCATGCTTTAAAAACAACAACAACAACCCTCACTATCTTTAAAATAATAAATAAATGAAGCTGAAATCGATAGGAAACGTAGTGGCCATCTCATTTCCCTCTCAATCTTTGTGATTGCAGATAAAATAAGGTATTTTAGTACGTTCCCAGGGGCGCTATAAAGCAGAAATAAAAGTTTGAGCTAATAGAGCTACACCACCGAAGTCTGCCGGCTAAACTTGGTTTTGCTGTTATTTTGATTTCTGCTTGAACTGCAATTTGCTGAGCGCATACTTGCCTGTTGTATGCTGTGTAGATTTTGGCATGACGAGGGATATCTACGAGACTGATTACTACCGGAAGGGTGGAAAGGGACTTCTGCCGGTCCGCTGGATGTCCCCAGAATCGCTGAAGGATGGCGTGTTCACGACCCACTCGGATGTTTGGTAATAAAGAAAATTATTTATCAAAGCACTCTTTGATTGCTCTTTGCCGGTCCCTGAAACTTGGGTTTTGATCAGGATTTCCAAACTTGGTAACTTTAAGACTTGTGGACTTCAATTCCCAGAACATACATTACAATAAAAACCTTTTAACACATTTTAAAACAATATAAATAGTAAAAAAAGAAAGAAAAAAAGAAATCTGGAGTTACCAAGAGTCTCTGATGCAGTGTTTCTCAACCTAGGCAACTTTAAGATATGGGGGGCTTCAACCCCCAGAATTCCCCAGTCAACATGGTGGCTGGGGAATTCTGGGAGTTGAAGTCCACAAGTCTAAAAGTTGCCAAGTTTGGAGATCCCTTGGTTTAGATCAGTGTTTCTCAACCTTGGAAGCTTGAAGATGGGTGGACTTCAACTCCCAGAATCCCCCAGCCAGCGCTGCTGGCTGGGGGATTCTGGGAGTTGAAGTCCACCCATCTTCAAGCTTCCAAGGTTGAGAAACACTGGTTTAGATAGATGTGGCTTTGAAGATACTCTGCTGTGAAAGCTGTAAACATCTCAGGGTGGGAATTCTACTTCCTTAGGGAAGCTTTTGTCATGCTTAACACCCCACCCCCACAAAAAAGTTCAAACTGTTTGGTTTTAAAACTGGTCCATTTCTCTGATTAGGCAGGATCCCTTACAGTAGATGTAACAGGAAGAACCAAATACAGGTTGTCCTCCACTTACAACCACAATCGAGCCCAAATTTTCTGTCGTTAAAAGTGAACTTTGCCTGTCCCATTTTACCCTGTACCTTTCTTGCCACCATTGTTAAGTGAGTCTGTGAAGTTTCCGAAAGATGCCCTAATTAATTCATGAGCCATGAGCCAAACTTCAAAAGAAATACAGTCATTTATTAGGAGCACCATTTCGGCAATATTCGGACGCAGTTAGGACTAATCCTCCGTAGATTTACGTTCCCCTATGACCCTGTCTCTCCCCTCCTCCCTGCCCATGTCATAAATCACATTCTCCAATTAACCACTTTGGCTGGCTGTGAAACCCAACACTCTCCTACTGATTGCCGTAAGAAAGCATCTATGGAATGTAGCTTCAGTTAGGGAAATCAATCAGCTCTATCAGTTCTCCCTCCTGCTCATGGCAACTTGAAAGCTTTGCAAGTTGACAGAGTCACTGCAGTTGTTAAGTCAGTAACGCGGTTGTTAAGTGAATCTGGCTTCCCCATTGACTTTGCTTGTCAGAAGGTCGCAAAATGTGACCGCATGGCCCTGGGAAACTGCCACCATCATACAGTAAATATGGGTCAATTGCCAAGCGTCTGAATTTTGATCACGTGACCTCGGGACCCTGCAACAGTCATAAGTACATGCCAGTTGCCAAGTGTCTGAATTTTGATTAGGTGATGGTTGTAAGCGTGGGAAATGGCCGTAAGTCACTTTTCAGTGCCGTCTCAACTTCGAGCAGTCACTAAATTTGTAAGTCGAGGGCTACCTGTGCTGGAATCCACTTGAGAGTGAGTTCCTCAATACGATGGCTTCCAAGTTGTAAGAGTTAAAAATGGGTGTCATCGTTTTTCCGTGCTAGTTTCCCACAGCCCCAGTGAAGCTTGTTAGATCTCCAGGCTTGGCAGGCTTGTAACAGCATGGCTGTTACATATAGATTTGTATATTTTGGGAAACCCGCTGCAGAATTTGGCTGCCGGCTGCAAAATTCTTGGGATGGAGAAAGCCATTGCTCTCTTGCAGTCCAGCTTTCTGGAAAAGCTAACTTTGGAGCGGAGCTGCCTCGTTTTTATTTTAGATTCCGCTGACGGAATAAAAATAAACACGGCAGAACTGAGGTTGTCGATGAGAGCTCATTTGGATCCAGATCCCAGAGTAAACGACATTTTGGTTACTATCAGGAGTTCCATAAGTGAATTTCAATATTTCAAGAGTTGTGGAGAATTCATAACATGCAGCAAATATGGCCTCCCTTTGGATAACGGTTTTTTAATGAATATTTTGAATGCGGCAGATATGTACAACTTGGAATATAACAGCCACTTTGGGTTATGTGGCATGAATAAATTAAGCAGGGATATTAAACTTCTGGCCATTTTTTTTTTCTTCTATAAATCTTCCTTAGATTTTCCTGTCACCGAGGCTTTCCTTTGTTCAAATGGGGCTCCAGGCATCTAAATATGGTGTCTTCTGAAAGAGCCAGCCATGAGGTCGGTCTTTCTCAACCTTGGCAACTTTAAGTTGTGTGGACTTCCAACTCCCAGAATTCCCCAGCCACCATGTTGACTGGGGAATTCTGGGGGTTGAAGTCCCCGTATTTTGGAGTTGCTTAGGTTGAGAAACACTGCATGATTAGATGCTCTTGGTAACTCCAGATTTCTTTCTTTTTAATGTTTCTATTGTTATAAAATGTGTTAAAAGATTTTAATAGTAATGTATGGTCTGAGTCAGTGGTGAAAACCAATTTTTTTACTACCGGTTCTGTGGGCGTAGCTTAGTGGGCGTGGTGTGGCTTGTGGGCGTGGCTTGGTGGGCGTGGCTTGGTGGGCGTGGCAGGGGAAGGATACTGCAAAATCCCCATTCCCTCCCCACTCCTGGGGGAAGGATATTGCAAAATCTCCATTCCCTCCCCACTCC
Organism: Pantherophis guttatus; assembly: GCF_059756535.1. Taxonomy (NCBI): domain Eukaryota; kingdom Metazoa; phylum Chordata; class Lepidosauria; order Squamata; family Colubridae; genus Pantherophis; species Pantherophis guttatus. The sequence continues at coordinate 6,261,224 of NC_142075.1, forward strand.
AGGGGAAGAATACTGCAAAAACTCCATTCCCACCCCACTCCTAGGGGAAGGATATTGCAAAATCTCCATTCCCACCCCACTCTGGGGCCAGCCAGAGGTGCTATTTGCCGGTTCTACGAACTACTCAAAATTTCCGCTACCGGTTCTCCAGAACCTGTCTGAACCTGCTGGATTTCACCCTGGTCTGAATTGTGAGCAGCCCAAAGTCATTTGCTGAGATGGATGGCTAGAGAAATCAAATAAATATAATAAAAGGTGACATGATTTGACCATGAGCAGACAAAAGAGCATTGGGAGCAGGAGCAACTTCTGACTTCCTGCTGATTTCCCCATTGATTTCCTTGTGAGACTCTAGCAGAAAACATCAAAAATCTCCTTTCCCTTCCCTCTTCTCCCTTCCCAGCAGGATGGTAAACAGCCTGCTGGGAAGCTGTTTACCTGCCTGCTGGGAAGGGACAAGAGGCAAGGAGTAAGGGATTATGAGACTGGCTGGGAAACTGTCACAGAATGTTGAAAAATAAGGTCTCATAAGTGTAGCAGCAGCTAACACCATTGAAGCAGCCACAACCTCTCCAAATTTTGATCTCTTGGGAGTCCTGGGTCCTGAATTTTTGACACATTCTATATGTTAGCCCATTTAAGATGCCTTGGTTTAAAAACGGTTGCCCTATGATGCCATTTTATCCAGTTAATGGTCCCAACAACAAGAATTTTAATAGTATACAGATCCAGAATGCATTCCATAACCAAAGTAGCAAGTTAATGTTGAAGGGAACATCAATATTTTAAACTTCTTTTTCCACATGATCCAATATAATTAAAAAAAAATTGGGGGGGGGGAATTTAATTATATTGGAGAGGAAGGGGCAGTGGGCTTTTTCTTGGTGGATTTTGCATCAAAAGTTGCAGTTGCCACCTGAAGATGCTGTGTTCGAATGATGCTTTGGGAGGTCTCCATATCAGGTTTAGATGATCAATTTTTTGAATTTGGGCCATTATTTCTGTCTTCTGCACTCTGCTTACTGATTTATATTGTATTTGAGCTTTTCTTCCAGCCTCTGACCAGGGATTCAATAAATAGAATAAAATAAATCAACTGAATATGCTTAAAGCATGTTTAAGTGTCCCATTCAAAGCCGAATTTGGGGATTACATTGGTTGACTTAAAATATTTACAATTGAGTCGGATTCAGCGTGGCAGCCACACAAAGACAGGAGATAAAAGCTTCCAGTCTGTTTGCAACAAATCAATTTATTACCTTATCCAAAGTGTAGTTTGTACAATTGACTCCAAATTAAATTTCACCAGATCAGACCCTATGGGCTTTTTATTTTTTGGGAGTGCATAAAAAGAGCAGTGGCTGTTATTATTATTGATTCAGTTTGTGCCTACCCTTTTAGCCTGTGTTAATTTATACTTATAATTGCAGTATTATTCCCTAGTTGTATTACATAACACTGCCTTTTTATAGCAAAGTTCACACGCCTGTTAAAAAAGAACTATGATGGTGCCACACTGTCAACATAATCATAACGTATGTAAGTGACACAGTTGTTGTGACGCAGATACACAAATTTGTGGGATGTCGTCACTGCGGGAATTGTCTGCCGGTTGCACGTGCCCCTTTCTCCAATACCCAAGTGTTTCTGTAAGTTTTTATCAGTACAAGACCAGGCCCACATGGGAAGGTTCAATTAAACTGATTTATTGCTAAATGCCTATGCACAGGAATCTTCTCAACTAACAGTCAACACTTGGTTAGAATTAGATAAAGGCCAACAGTACTCAAAGGGGGCTGGACTTGGTTTGCTTGTGGCGATGTAAGGATGCTAGGCTGATGCCTGTTTTCACTCCTCCTCCATGTTCGGCCATTCCTTCTCCTGCATCTCTATACACGTTTTACTTTTGAGTTCCTCCAGACAAATCTTAAGCTTGAGGTGTCTCTTACGTTTCTTAACCTTTTCCTTGTAGGTCTTTCGGCGTTGTCTTGTGGGAAATTGCCACCTTAGCGGAGCAGCCTTACCAAGGCATGTCCAATGAACAAGTTCTACGTTTCGTGATGGAGGGAGGCCTCCTGGAAAAGCCAGACAACTGCCCAGACATGCTGTACGTATATCCAGACCTTCCCTGTCTTTGCCTGCCTTGTCCTCTTCACCTGACTGCTGTGGGATTGGCCCATCCCACTCGTGCCAGCAGAGGAGGCATGCTATGGGTCCCATCAGCCCGATTATTCCAGCTGGCGGGATCCAGGAGGAGGGCCTTCTCTGCTGTTGCTCCTGCCCTCTGGAACATCTGGGTCCCCCTAATGTGAGGTTGGCCCAAATCCCCCTATCCTTTCGTAAGGGCCTTAAAGATGTTAATCCACCAGGAATTCTGGGAATTGAAATGCACAAGACTTCAAGTGGCCAAGGTTGGAGGCCCCTAATCTAGTTCACATTTTTGAAATAAGATAGGGATCTCAACGTACGACTCATTCGACCGATCCTGGCTTAAATTTTCCACTGGAAATTTCCAGAAAAGAAACGGCTCCTTGTTAAAAGTTTTTTTTTTCCTTCTTCTTCTATCAAAGCAGGATTTTTTTTTTCATCTTTTGAATTCAACTGGGGACCCCCTCCTTCATTTTTCCAGAGACCCAGACTTTCCACCTTATATATGTTTTCCGAAGCTTTACGATGATTTTGCAAACCCGATTGTGTCGGGCTCGGCTCGGAGTTGGCAAATACAGAACTTGTGTGAATAGTGGCTTTCTGGAAGGAAAAAACACTATTTTGCTTGCCTTTCCCCCCCCCCTCCCCTTTTTTGGTTCGAGGCCCGCATGAGGGATGCAACTGCTTAAGGGGCCTCAGCTGTTTGAGATTCTCAGGAAAAGAGCTTATTTAGCCAGAGGGCTTAGACTGGTATCAGGTGACAGTTCAACCTTGTTTTGCTAGCTCGCTAGCTGGAGTCGGGCAAAGGAGGCGGCTGTCGGGGCGTTGCTAAGGAACTGAATTCCCCACCTTATTTTTATTTCCCCCCCCCCTCCTCAGAATGGGAAATCTCCAGCAAGCTTTGAAATTCTGCTAAAAACAGAGGGGAATTATTTAACCAGGCCAGCCAGGGGGGAACGGAGGGGGCACGGATGTGCAGATTTGCAAAGCAGAAAAGATGTTCCAGTCTGAATTTTCATGGGCAAAGAGCGTTTATTAATAAATCAAGACCTCCCCTGTTTTCCCCCTCTAGCAATTGAAAACGAAAATGATGTTTAAGCCCGGGTAATTAAGGTTGGGGAGATTTGTCTGAGGATAGCTTTTAAACTGCCGTTTAACGGGGGAGAACTGCTAATAGGTATAAATTGACATAATTTCTTGGATGAAGAAATGTTTTGGGTCCCCCCGTCCCCTGTAAGCTGATCAAATTACTCTCAATGGCTGGTCAGCTCTTCCAGCCTTCCCTTTTAGAAAGCGATAGATGAAAGCAGAAAAAGCATTTCTGCTCCAGTCAATAGCTCTTGAAGGTGTTTTCCTAACCCAGCCCCTCCAGGGACGGTGAAATCCAGCTGGCAGGCAGAGCTGTTGGCACACAGGTAGTCCTCGACGTACGACCACAGTTGAGCCCAACCTTTTATGTTGCTACGCGAGACAATTGAGTGAGCTTCGTCCAATTTTGCAACCTTCCTCGCCACAGTTGTTAAGTGAATCCGTGCAGTTGTTAAGTTAGCCATAGGGTTGTTAAGTGAATTGGCTATGGCTAGTCTAGAGAAGGACTGGGGGGGGGGGGGCGCGACCTGATAGCAATGTTCTAATATTTGAGGGGCTGCTACAAAGAAGAGGGAGGACAGCCTATTCTCCAAAGCACTTGAAGACAGGACAAGAAGCAACGGATGGCAATGAAACAAGGAAAGAAAAGAGGAAAAAAGTATAATTCCCAAGAGAGAGAGATGCAGCTTTTCCTCCCGTGGAGCAACGCCCCAACCTGAGGGTTGGTGAGGCTTTGAAGAAGTGGCAAGGAATTCCCCAGGACAAAGAGAAAGAAAGAGAGAGTGGGAGGGAGAGGGAGAGAGACAGAGGGAGGGAGAGGGACTGAGAGGGAGAGGGATAAAGAGGGAAGGTGGGAGGGAGGGAGACACAGAGGAAGAGAGGGAAAGAGGGAGCGAGAGGGAGGGAGAGAGACACAGAGAGAGGGAAAGGACACAGAGAGAGGGAAAGGACACAGATGGACAGAGGGAAAGGGACACAAGAAAGATGAGAGGGAGGGAGAGAGACAGGGAAAGAGGGAGAGAGGGAGGGTGAGAGAAGGAGCGAGAGGGACACAGGGAAGGGGAGAGGGAGGGAGGGAGAGAGAGGGAGAGGGACACGAGGAAAGGGAGGGAGGCAGACAGAGAGAGGGAAAGAGGGAGTGAGAGGGATAGAGACAGAGAGGGACAGAGAGAGGGAGAGAGATAAAGAGAGAAGGTGAGAGAGGGAGGCAGGGAGACACAGAGGAAGAGAGAGGGAGGGTGAAAGAGTGGGAGGGAGCCCCTTCGGCCGGAAATCAAAAGGGCAGCAGCTCAGCAGTTGTTGTTTGTCCTGCTTGCAAACGTCACTGCGTGCCAAAGGAAGGTGCCGTCAGAGACGCCTTTTCATTCCTCCCTCGTGATCCCCGTAGCTCCCCGTAGCAAACCGTCTCCCTCTTCCTCCCATTTCTGGAAGAGCCTTCGGGTTTCCGAGGCCTCGTCAACAAGGCCTTCGAACCCCCACCGGCTGAGGGAAACTTCCTTTTATGGCAGGCTGGTGGAATGGCCTCAAAGGAAGTGTCACATGGGCTTGCTGGCACATGTGTCCCGCTGGCCTCTTTGTGGTATCTCTTCCGCGTTTCCCTTCAGCCAGCCGGGCAAGGAGCTGCTGCTGCTCTCCCTGTCCTTGGTCCCAGCTGGTTGTTTTTAGACAAAGAGGCAGCTGGGGAAACGGACGGGTGTGAAGTCAGCGAAATGGATCTTGGTTCGTTAGATCTGGGGCAGATTTCTGGCTGGGTTGGGCCAGCCTGGCTCTTTGCAAATAAAAGAGGAAGAGGAAATAAAACCCAACATCTCCGGAACCTGGTTTTGTCTTTAAGACGGAGGGGCGGCATTAAGCAAAAATCGGGGAATGTTTATTTCTAATTCCTTTATTGTACAGATTAACAAGAGTTGGAAGGGACTTTATAGGTCCGTGATGGCACACCTATGGCACGCCTGCCACAGGTGGCACGTGGAGTCATATCAGTGGGCACGCAAGTGTTGCCCTAGCTCAGGTCCAGTGCGCAAGCGCGCCAGCCAGCTGATTTTTGGGCCTTCCGGTCCCACTGGAAGTCGGGAAACTGGCCTCGGGGGGTGGGTGGGGAAGGTGGTTTTCGCCCTCCCCAGGCTCCTGGAAAGCCTCTGGAGCTTGGGGAGGGTGAAAAATGGATCTTCCGGTCCCACGGGAAGTCGGGAAATGGGCCGTTTCCGGTCTCCGGAGGGCCTCTGAACTACTCAAAATTTCCGCTACCGGTTCTCCAGAACCTGTCAGAACCTGCTGGATTTCACCCCTGATCCAGGTCGTGGTTGTCACAAAGGTGCGTTTTTCAAGAGGCAACTCTGGACTTTCTGGTTTTTCTTTGAAAGCGTTTCGCTTCTCATCCAAGAAGCTTCTTCAGCTCACAGGGTTGTTCTTTTTCTTCTTCAGAAGGAGAGCTGAAGAAGCTTCTTGGATGAGAAGTGAAACGCCTTCAAAGAAAGACCAGAGTTGCCTCTTGAAAAAGGCACCTTTGGGACATTTTTTAGGCCGATCAAAAGCTAAACCCAAGTCTTTCTCGAATGAGACAATGTCTGCTGTCCTCTCTTCTCTTCCCAGCTTCGAACTGATGCGCATGTGCTGGCAGTACAACCCCAAGATGCGCCCTTCTTTCCTGGAGATCATCGGCAGCATCAAGGACGAGCTGGACCCAGCCTTCAAAGAGGTCTCCTTCTTCTACAGCGACGAGAACAAGCCTCCTGACACGGAAGAGCTTGACTTGGAGACGGAGAACATGGAGAGCATTCCTTTAGATCCTTCCTCTACCCTCCAGCCTTCTGACAAACACTCAGGACACAAAGCTGAGAATGGCCCGGGTGTCATGGTCCTCCGGGCCAGCTTTGAGGAGAGGCAGTCCTACGCCCACATGAACGGGGGACGCAAGAATGAACGGGCCTTGCCTTTACCCCAGTCTTCAGCCTGCTGACCTTGAGAAAACAGGTTGTTGGGTTTTTGGGGGCGTTTTTTTTTTGTTTTGTTTTGTTTTCGGGGTTTTTTTTTTGCAAATGCAGAAATAACACGGCTCGTGCACCTGAAGGGGGGTGAGCTTGGGAGGAAGGCGAGAGCAAGCGAGAAAATAACAATATATTCTTCAAAAGCCGACTGTACCTCAGTGGATCTTCAAGAACTGTCATTAACTGCACACAGGAGAATCCTCTCTTCGATTTCGAAGTCGAAATGACTTTTCTTATTTTTTTTCTTTCTCTTTTTTTGTCGTTTCAATATGCAAAGCAGGAGATCGCTTCGAGCAACAGAACTCTCTGTACATGTGGGGCACAGTCAGCCTTCTTAAAAAAAAAAACACTTTGAATTATTAACACTTAATAGCAACAGAAAAACAAACAAACAAACTTGAGAATCTGATGTGTGTCTCCCTTTTCCTCTCCTTTCTTTCTGCTTCATGATGGGAAACATGTCTGTGTGAAGTTCAACTCGATTTTTTTTTTTCGTTTCTTAAAATTTTACATCCGAGGAAAAAAAAACCGACAGGCCTACCAGCTCTCCTACTTCCCTTCCCTGCCTGACACTCTATAGGTGGTTACAAAAAAGAGAGAGAGAGAGAGAAAAGACTAGATTTTTTTTTTTTTACTATGATTCCTTAAAACTTTCTAGGATCACACAAAAGACCGAAGGATCATAACTTTTTCCAGCGCTGCCAAACTTTGCCAAAAAAAAAAAAAGAGAGAGAATTTTCTTTTAGGGTTTTCCTTGTTTTTGTTTTATTTCGTTTTTGGATTTTGTTTTTTTTTTTCCAATCACACATCCCCGTTGAAACAAAATACAGACCAATACACTCCCGTATCTATCATACACTGGCATTTTTAGAAAAGCTTAACAAAAAATTATTATTATTATTATTATTATTTTTTGACTGGACGAAAGAAAAAAACAGTTCTCTCTCTCTTCTTTTTTTAAAAAATAAAAAAAAAGAAACACGGTGGAGAACATAAGGGATGGTTGTCGAGTTAGCAACCCTGCCCGTTCATTCTGGATACAACTGGCATTGAGGATGCGAGCAACGAGGGGAGGATAGAGATGCTTCTTGTGCAGAAATTTCAACCCCGGCCCTCCAGAATGGAAATACAGACAAGCAAAACAGGAAGCGTTGCCATGAGTTGTTTCTTCTGGTCTTTGGCAGGCTTGCAAGGGGGGAAAAAAGAATTAAATGAAAAAGAAAAGAAAAAACTTAGAGAAACACTAAAAAAAAAAAACCCACACACACTCACAGGAGAAGAATGGGCAATTAAACCAGATTCAGGCCTCCGACTCTTCGATGACTTTTTTTCCCCCCTCTGTTAATAAGACTTCAAGGGGTCTTGCAGTTCTATGTTAGACCATGGCTCATTTGCATACACATTTGTCTTTTTGTGTCACTTTTATAACTTTTTTACAGTTCAGATACTCATCTATATGTCTGTACAGAAAAAAAAAAGCTGCTATTTTTTTGTTCTTTATCTTTGTGGATTTAATCTATGAAAAAGAAAAAAAATCTTCAGGTCAACCCTCTTTCCTCCTTCCTCTCCCCTCCGCCTGCCCCCCCACTTCCCGTCCTTCCATTTCCGATGAATTTCTTCCCTCATGCTTTGTACTATATATATAAAGTTGGACCTTTTCACCTTCATCCTGCCACCTCTTTTCCCGAACCGCCGTACCTGGATTCGCGATTTGCCATCGATGGTTTTAACACCTTTGAAAGATTTTCCTGGTTTCGTTTTTGTTTTTTGCTTTCTTTCTCTCCTCTTCTGTCTTCTCCTTTCGGGTTTTTTTTTTTTTTGCTTTGAAATATATCTATCTATCTATATATATTTATGACCGTCTATTTGGGTTAAAGCACGCTTTGTGGGGCTGACGGGAAAAGTACGTTGCCAATCGATGTTCATGCCCGGTTATGTATTATGCCCTCTTGAATCACCATCCTCTCTCTTGGCGCATACCCAGGTCTGTTACAGTGCGAGGTAGGATGGAGACTCAGGTCACAAAAAAAGAGAGAAAAAATTAACTATTCAATGCAAGGATGGGCAACTATGGCAGTTTTATGACCCGTGGACTTCAACTCCCGAAATTCCTGTCCCAGCATGGAATTCTCATTCAGGACCGGCTCAGGGATTCTGGGAGTTATTAATCCTTGATTTAGCATGTGGGTCTGCTTTTAGCAGTGTGGCATTGCCTCGCCCTCCTTCCCGTTGGCCCTTTCAAGCTTGGGTTGTCTCTCGCAAACCACCACAACATCCCGAAGTACATCAGATGTAGGTGAAAGGCTGCGTGCGGCCTTGTCTTTCCAAGCATCAGCCTTTCCATCCTAGGAAACAGCACGCATTTCATGCTTCGCCAGTGGTGAATTTTTGCAAGGTCGCTCAACTTTTCCTCTGATTTCCGGGTATCTTTGGCCACTGCTGCGTCCAAAAAGAGGAAATAGAGGATGGATAGAAGTTTTGGAGAAAAGTGATAAGGGGTGAAACCGAATTAAGGTGTTGCAATGGGTTTGGTTGAAAAAGAGGAGAACTCAAGAAGTTGTTGATAACTGGCTAAATCCAACTGTAGCCCGACGTGGAAATTCTGTGTTAGCACTGATTAAACCAAAAAAAGAAAAATATCTGGCAGCAGATGAAGGTTTGTTCTGGGTTGGAAATATTGATTCCTCTTCTTTTTTTAATATATATATATATATATATATTATATATATATTGGCCAGGGGTTTTGTGTTTGACTAAGAACAAAGAATTAAAATATAAACTGCTAGATTGTGACTGGAGATTATGAAGTTATGTTTGTAGTGCTTTCTTTCTTTTATTTTTTGCTTGTGTAGCTTCAGTCCCAACCATCTTTTCGCCTCCTCCATAGTTAACTATTTCCCCCCTTTTTTGAGAAAAAAAAAAAGAGCAAGAAAAAAAGAAAAAAAAGTATTCTATGTAGGATTCTTTTTATTTATTTTAAAAAATTTTGTGCTCTCAGTTTAAATCACTGTAGAAGTGCCCCATAATACATTTTAAATACTGAAATAAGGGTTTGTTTTTCTGAGTTATGACGGGACAGTTTTTATTTCGTTTTTTTTTTCAAACATTTTATCTACCTCACTCTTTTTTTTGTGTGTATATATATATAAAAATATACATCTCACGTTTTCTCAGCAGCCGACAATATACTGTTGAATACTGGCGACCTCATTTGTTATACAAACCACATCCTCCGGGTTTTTAGAGAAGAAGGTCACTGCTGAACACACCCAGACACACACACACACACAAAATCCCTTGGAGAAGAAAGTTGTTGCTGCTTTACACTCACAAATGCTTTTGTCTCTGTGGTGTGTTGTGGATTGAAAGCAGTTTTCACTTGGTTTTGAGTACAAATGAAAAGCTCCTGTCCCTCTAGTTAGAACAGGCAGGTGAAAATCCCAGGGGTACCATTTGGTGGAGTCAAACCAGGTTATCTGCTGGGATGAAGTAGGGTTTAAAGATGGGGAGCATTAACAGGTTGGCTAGCTCCTAGTCACATGTCGAATGTGGATGCAGAAGAGGTGGTCTAATCCTTTTGAAGTTCTCCAGGTGCCTCCAAACCCCTGAAAGAGATGTTGGAACCAAGTGACATCTACCTGAACATGAAGTAGACCTTTATTTCTCTGGCAGATCGGTGAAATGGGGTTCCCTAAAACCAACTTGGTGTAGGATTGGAGAGAGGAATGAGCTGGTAGGAAGACATGGTGTGTGTTTATAGGCTGAAAAACTGTTTTGACAGCTCGGATTGTTTTTCCTGAACCTCCAAATGATGTTTTGCGGTTGTGAAAACCATCAGGTGACGGAGTCCTGGCCTTCACTGATCTGCTGGTCAAGTGGTGGTTCTCCATTCTGGCCACTATTCATACCCACAGAGCTTGTAATCGTCTCCCTCGGTTTGGGAGTCATCCAGCTGGGTTGAATCTGGATTCTCAGCCTGTATTTGGGGGTGTGCGTTCTTAGCACAATCTGGAGACTCCAAGTTAAAAGGATGACTTCTGAATTATGTCATGCTCAACTAGATGATAGAAAAACTTAATTGTGTCAATATCCACCAGTTGGCCTCTAAAGAGATGAAAGGCATCCTAAGGCCGTGCTTGATTCTAAAATGGGTTTTGGTAGGCAGCAGATCCTGGCTATTCTTTGCTTGAGGTCCTTCTGTTCTTTCAGGTGATGTGTCTGTGTGTTCAGTGGTGGCCTCTCCTCTCTTGCACATACTAATCTCCTGTTTAGATCTTCAGATCTTTCAACTGGTTTAAGAGGATTTCCCCCCTCCCCAAACTGTCCATGTTATTACTTTTAGTTGTACGTAGGTGGCTTAAAACAGGGGTCTCCAACCTTGTCAACTTTAAGACTTGTGGACTTCAACTCCCTTTGCTGGCTGAGGAATTTTGGGAGTTGAAGTCTTAAAGTTACCAAGGTTGGAGACTCCTGGCTTAAAATATTAGGAAAGAAAACTAACATTGCAATGCCCATCAGGACATACATTTCATAAGCATTCAGAAGTAAGGCAGTTGTGTGATTAAACGCGTAGGCCTGTGTAAAAAGGTTGGGCTCACCTCAATCAAATCACCTCAATTCTTCCATAGTGTTCGGCATTCATATTTCATTCAATACCCATGTTGGTTTCCACAGATGTTTTGTATTGTTATTGCAATTTTTTTTTGCACGTTGCCCCGATGACATTATCTAACTGCCTTTTTTTTTTCTCTCCATACTGTCTTTCTGTTGATAGTGAACTCATATTGTCTATGCATGTCAAAAAAAAAAAATTGTGTTGGCTTGATATTGGGCACAAGGCTGCAATTTTCTGCAGGGTTTTTAAGAGATGGGAGAATTTATTTTACTTTCTGGATGGGTTTGGATTGAAATGATAACAACCTCAGTCGCTGGATGTCATTGATCAAAGCATAGAAACCCGAATTGGCTTCACCAAGGAGATCAGAAAGTTAGGCCACTTGCTCCATTCATTCACAGAAGTCTCAAAAGAGCTTTTCTAAGCCCAACCACGGGTCCATCTGTTATAAATCCTTCATTCAAACTATGCCCCCCACCCATACCCCAGATCTCCCGGTACTTGGATGTAACAGCATTTCCAGTTTGCAATGGACAAGCCATGCTGACTGGTACACCTGTTGTGCAAATCTAGAAGTGCTTAGCTTGAATGGCCAAGTTAGTGTAGGAAATTGTAGTCTCAATGCAACTAAAGGAGGGACTTCCCTGGTTTAAGCCATTGGTCCTCTGTAAACCACTTTTCATAGCAGGACCACAATCCAGAGGTTGGATCTGTTACTATTCGATCGCATTGGGTGATCTTGAGGTCTTGCCATTATGAGGAGAAGGCCTTCTCTTCCACCATATTCTCTACAACAGGGGTCTCCAACCTTGGCAAGTTTAAGACTTGTGGACTTCAACTCCCAGAGTTCCTCAGCCAGCAAAGCAAAGCTGGCTGAGGAACTCTGGGAGTTGAAGTCCACAAGTCTTAAACTTGCCAAGGTTGGACACCCTTGCTCTACAGCATCCATATGAAATCAATTCAAGACCGGTTCTGACTTTTCACTTCTCATAAGGAAAGACCCAGCTCCGTTTGCGTGGATTGCCTATTTTTACACCTTTGTATATAATACTCTGGAGATAGGGCAGCAGAGGGCAATCAATAGTTGTCCTGGCTAGAGATTATGGGAGCTCAGTCTAAAATCAGAAGATTTTTGGAAGGCTGGTTTAAACAGTAGTACCGTGTCTTGCAATTTTACTTCCAGTCCCTTTTCTTTTTGAACTATCAATAGCTGGGTACTTGCCTTCCAATCATCCAGTAAGGAGGTCAATGAACATGTATCGTGTTTGAGCCTTTGCATGGATGCTACCCAATGAAGTTTGTTAAATTTTAATGGCCCTGCATTTTAAAAAAACAAAACACCCACAATTATTCAGTTTTTAATTTTGGAGGTGGCCTTTCCTTCAAAGAATGGTCTGAGTCCCTTGGTTACCTCAATGATGTGCAGGACGCGGTTTGGTTTCAGAGCGAGATCTGCTATGTCAAAATAGAACTGCTACCCGCTGTTGATTTAATTTTTGAAGTCAGTATGAAGCAGAGCATTTGAGAAGGCAGGTTTCCAGTTTAGCTTCCTCCTCTGCATACGGGGCGCGGCTTCTTCCGAGGAGGGTCCCACATAAAGTGAAGATTTAACTTCGTTAGCACCAACTCGCCTGTTTGATGTTACAAAGGCAGTTGAGTCCCAGGACTGGTTGCAAGGTGTGGGAACCGCTGCTTAGATCTCTGGGAATTGCGGACAGTTGCTTAGTACAATATGTTGGGTCTATGAATGACACTCCTGTTGTTGGTATAATGTTTGATATAGTTATATTTTTTAAACAAAATTCCATTCCAGTAGTTGGTGACATTTCATTGTGACTTTTGTTTTAAGTTTGTCCAAGATGTTTTCCCGTTGTCTATTCAGGTATTCATTCATGCATCTTCTAGCAGAGGGGTCACCAACTTTTTCAGGCACCATAACAACCACCCCTTCCCTTTTTTTAAAAAAAAAAAGTTATGTTGGACAACTTTGCCCAAATCCCATTTAAAACCATCAGATTTTGCAAAAAGACGAACCAATTTAATTAAAAAAACAAATATGTATATTCTTGTTTTAAGTTAAGAGATGCCACGTTGGTGACCCCAGCTCTGGTCTAATTCTTCTCTCAGTGGGGGAAGATCCTTTGGCCGATCACGCAAAATTGCTCGGCGTGGAGAATGGTTACATTCCTCTCCCATTCCCAGGGAGATCAGAGCTGGGAAAATTGGCAAGACGACAGCCCTCCCTTCCCCGTTCTGTGGCTAGGATTTTTAGAACACCTGAATACGGCTAAGGATTTGATCCACCGCGGTTCATGGCATTGGATCAGCCACGGTTCAAATCATGAGCTTTCTTTTCCTGGAGGGTGCTGAAGATACAGAACGTGTCATAGGCTTTGTTTAACGAATTATGAGTCCTGTTTGAAGGACCGGTTGGTTCCAAGTTGAAACGCTTACACGTCTTCTAATAGGTTTTAAGATCCACAAGGTCAGGAAAACACAAGCTACAGGGCAGAAGGAACACAGGTTGACCAAAGTTGAGCGTGCTTACAATTACGAGAACATCCGTGGCCAGGAATCCTAACTAATTTGGAACTTGCGAGGCTGAAGTCTAGTTCTGGAGTTCTAGATGTTCCATCGATATTAGTTCTGGAGCATTTCTGATGTGGAATCAAATAACACTAAGCAGAACTTCATACAGGCTGCTGCTGCTGCTGCTGCTTCTGATACGTTGACCCTGAGCCAAATCTCCACATGCATCTAGAACAGTGTTTCTCAACCTTGGTAGCTTGAAGATGGGTGGACTTCAACTCCCAGAATACCCTAGCCAGCAACGCTGGCTGGGGTATTCTGGGAGTTGAAGTCCACCCATCTTCAAGCTACGAAGGTTGAGAAACACTGATCTAGAACAAACAAGTTTGCAGATTTCTCTAAGCATCTTAATGGAAGGTAACTCCCATTGGAGTCTAGGGAGGAAATGCCCTCCATCCATGTATTTTGGAGAATTTGAAAGGGATGGATTACGTCCCTCTGGCCGTCATCTTTAACGCAAGTTCCAAGCATCTTTTTCGCACACATACGTGAAGTTGTGTATGTGTGTGTGTAATTGTCAGCTTTGAATTCTGTATCCTTCCTATCCACTACCAATCCATTAGCATTTTTTCATTGGGGCTGTTCAGTCCAGTAGATTACGGGTAGTCAGTTGACAAAAGCTCTGGTTTACAGAAACAAATGACACATTTTACTCCATTTTTGCAAGACTATAGTTTGTAGTTTATAAACGCTAACAATGATTTAAGGGCACTTTTCAGTGTGCGTGGTGTTTGTTTGTTTTTTTTCCAGGATACCGATGTTATTAACCTTTACCGTACGCCAAACTCAAGAGGGATCTGTGGCCACGTCTAAATCACAACTTGTGTGTTGCCCCATGTGCAACTTATGCCCAGATTGTGTTCTGTATCTTCAGTAACTCAGCCTTCCAGAGAACTCTGGATAGATGGGATCATCCATCCATCATTTCACATTTACCGTGTTTAGATAACAGGTTGAGGGAGGGAAAGAGAGAGAGAGAGAGAAAAAAAAACACCTTACTGGTTAAGAAAACGGATTGAGCACTGCTGCCGTTAAGCAGTCTCTCAGCATCCGTCTGAAACATATTTTTTGCTTGGAATTAACATTAACACCTTTGCAATAAAAGGTGGAATGTGTTTGGGACTGGAATTCTGCTTGGATAATTGCTTTGTTGTTACTTAGGTCGAAAGAAGAAACCCGACAGCCTCGTCAGTCCGTGACGAGAAATGTCACTTCTGCGATTTCATTCACCGCATGGAAAAGAGAATTTGGTGTCCACCGCTTCTTGCTCCCTTCTGTGAAAATAAATAAATAAATAAATAAATAATAGGTGACTTCGGAGAGTGTCTGCACGATTTATGTACATATTTAACAACTTTGAAGCTTTTTTTTAAAAAAAGTCTGTTTTCTTTTAAACATCCCTATTTATTATAATTATTTAAGCAAAAAGCCTGAAGACGAGATCTTATTTTTTAATCTTGGAAGCAAATCTCCTTCCCCCTCTGCCTAAATGATTTTGAGTGATTTTGTTACTTTTTTTTTTTCTCATGGATTTTCTGTTTTCTAAACCAGTGAGGTTTGTAAAGAAAGGATCGGCCAGAGATCTTCTACCTCTGGGACAATACAATTCAATATAAATAAAAATAAAAACCGCTTTAAAACGACACCCATGTCGTACCCCTCACCCACCCGGCACACAAACACACACACACACACGACTTGAAAGTGCTAAGGAACTGAATGCATTTACAAATAGATTTTCCAACTTAACCTTGTTTAAAATATAAACTTTTTTAAAAAATTAAAAAAAAACCGAATAAAATAACATGCCAATTTATTACAGGAAAACTTGCTGTGTATAAATTATTCCTAAAGAAATTCCTGTGTTTATATTAAAATGAATCAGTAGATGATGGGAAAAAAAAGATCAATGTTTTTGTATATTCTGTTGTAAGAATTTATTCCTGTTGCGATATACTCTGGATTCTTTACATTATGAAAAGAAAAAAAAAAAGAACTTTTTGTCTATTTTGAATGGCTGATGCTGAAGCTCCTTTAGGTTCTCTTACCCTGCTTTTTTCTAGTAGTTACAGTACTACATGATTAAGTTAAATAAAAATGGATTCTGTATGTATTTATGACTGTCGTGTTTTCTTGCTCGTCATGCAAAGAATAACTACAGGTAGTCCTTGATTTACGACCGCAAATTTTGAACCCAAAATTTATCTTTCTAAGTGAGACATTTGTTAACTGAGTTTTCTTCCATTTCACGACTTTTTCTTGCCACAGTTCAGTTGTTAAGTGAGTCACCGCGGATGTTAAGTTAGTAACACGGTTGTTAAATGAATCTGGCTCCTCCCCCTTGACTTTGCTTCTCAGAAGGTCACAAAAGGGGATCACGTGACCCTGGAATACTAATCGTCATAAATATGAGGCAGTTTCCAAGTGTCTGAATTTGGATCACGTGACCATGGTGATGCCGAAATGGTCATAAGTGTGAAAAATGGTCCTAAGTCACTTTTTTCAGTGCTGTTGTAACTTCGGTCGGTCATTAAGTGAACTGTTGTAAGTCAAGGACTACTACTGTAAAAAGTTTCATCCAAAAGTTTTCCTACCCACTTTTGGGCCAATCCCATAGATCCGTGATGGCGAACCTATGGCACGGGTGCCAGAGGTGGCACGCAGCACCCTCTCTGATGGCACGTCAGCCGTCGGCCCAGTTCAGCTCTGCTGTGCATGCGCAGGGGGCAGGGCGCATGTGCGAGGGTGGGGCATGTGCGGGGGCCACGCCACATGCACAGGATGCATGCAGGGGGCTGCATGTGCATGTGGGGGGCATGGTGCGTGCAGGGGGCACGGATATGTGGGAGCCAGCATGCATGCGGGGGCTGCGCCCACATGCACGGGGGACGGGGCATGTGCAAGGGAGCCACGCATGCATGCGTAGGGGGGCACATGCACAGGGGCTGCACGCGCATTGCATCTTGGGGGGTTTGGGCATGCATGCGCTCGGTCCGGAAAAGGTTAGCCATCACCGCCATAGGTCTTCCCTTTGGAATACACTAATTTAATTTCCTGAAATTCAATATTTCCCTTTATACTCATGGTTTCCCACAGCTATTTAAAACGTTAGTACTTTACCCTAGGAGAGGATGGTTTAAATTAGTATTTCTCAATCTTGGCAACATTGAAGAGATGCGGATTTCAACTCCCAGAATTCCCCAGGCAGAATTCTGGGACTTGAAGTCAAGGCATTTTAAAGTTGCCAAGGTTGAGAAAACATTGATTTAAATCCCATCCAACCCAGACCACATAATCGCATCCATTGGAGCCATCACATTCCATGGTTGCAGAGCAGAATTTTCTTGGCATTCGACATGGGATGTTTAAATCCATACGCAATATATGCACTACCTGGGAAGCTGCAACACGATCCGAAGTGGTATTCAACTGGTTCAGACCGGTTCGCTTGAACCGGTAGCGGAAATCACAGGTGGGCCTGCCCACCTGCCTCAGCTCTATGCCATCCTATTTAGGCATGTTTTTGAGGCTGGGCACATGCGTGGAAGGCGTGCATGCAAGCAAATCACCTGTGCGGAAGACATGCGCCTGCGGATCGGGTGCATACAAAGGGAGCATCCGCATGCACGGCAAACTGGTAGCAACATAATGACAAACCCACCGCTGAACACAATTGTGCACTTTCAGAGTTTGTTTTTGATTGAGGATAACACAAAATTGCCTCTTAATTTCTTCAAAGCCTAATTTTCCTCTTTGAATCTTTTCAGTGGATCTCTGCTTTGTCTTGTTCCGTTGTGGGAACGTGGATAAAGAGAGATATTGGAATATTTGGATATAAGGGAAACGCTACATCTCTCCTTTCATTATATCTACCTGCAAACTTCAGAAGTTGGAGCTTCACCACTGGATGCTTTCAAGAAGAGACTGGACTGCCATCTGTCAGAAATGGTATAGGGCATGAGTCGGCAACCCGCTGCTCTGGAGCCGCATGTGGCTCTTATATCCTTCTGCTGCTGCTCCGTTGCTGGTTGGCTTCACAATCGATAGGGCTTTCGGTTAGGACAGGTAGAGGAAAAAGGACGCCATGCTAGGAGGAGACTTTATGGTGAGGGAACCGGACTTCCAGTCGGCTCCAGAATTGAATGGCGAGTTTCCGGTTAGGACCTTTGTGGCTCTTTGAGTGTTTAAGGTTGCCGACCCCTGGCGTAGGGTCCTGCCTGGGTGGGGGGTTGGACTAGATGCCCTTCCAACTGTTAATCTGAAATCAGTCACAATTAACCAGTGGAACAGCTTGCCTCCAGAACTTGTGGGTGCTTCAACACTGGAGATTTCTAAGAAGAGACTGGACAGTCACTTGTCTCTTAATTGTATAGGGTTTCCTGCTTGAGCAGGGGGTTGGAGTAGAAGACCTCCAAAGTCCCTTCCAACTCTTGTTATTCTGTAACTTATCTCCGTTTTAGCAGTATTTGCTTCCTTAGGTTGCATCAGAAGTTGCAAAACTGCCAGCAGCTTAAAACAGGCTTGGAAATTGTGTGAAGATTGCAGATAATCCTTGATTTAACAACAATTTGTTTAGTGACCGTTCAAAGTTACAACGGCAATGAAATGCCTACAGCGGAAGACCGGATTGCAAAATTTAACTGAACTGGTAGAAATGGCAAAAATTGACCAGTTTGGACAGAGAAAAATCAAAACTTTTTTTGAAAGACTGGAAACCTGATATGGATATTTTGTTGACAGAAGAAAAAACAACATTGATATATTAGAGTTTTGGAGATTAAAAATGAGTTTGGGAAAAATATTAAGATGATAATTACTCGATAGCTTAGAAGGGAAGCTGGAAGGCACAATTACATTTTCCCCCTTAATTTCTTGTTTATTTCTTTTTTTTCTATCTCTTCTGTATATTTTAGCACATTGTAAATTTGTGGGTATGTGTGTAGAAACCAGCCTTGGCAGCACAGCCTTCCAGATGTTGACATAGCCCTCCAGATGTTGAAAACTGGTATCTCTCGGCAGGGGCAGAAGTGGTTGAGATGCTGAACAGTACAATTCAGTGACACCAAGACTGTGGAAGTTTTTCTTATTATTATTAATATTATAAAAATATAAATCAAAATAAAGAGAGCAGAAAAAATGGGAAAGAGAAAGAAGGAAATGAAAGGTATAAGAGAAAGGGGGAAAGAAGAAGAAAACCATTGACATCCAACTGTTTTTAGCACAGTAAAATACAAAATGTAATCAGCAAAACCCAGTCAATATATAATTTCTTTTTCCTGTGTAAAGCACAAAGTCCAGAAGTGATTGCCAAGTAGAAACAAAACTGGATATATTCTTTTCTCTAATTATCACAGTCAATTTTGCCATCTTGATTGACGCCATCGAGAGTGGTGGGTTGCCCCTGGTTTGGACCGGTTTGTAAGAACTGGTAGTAAAACCGGCAGGAAGCCCCACCCACTGCCCTGGATGTCATCATCAGCGATTTGTACATGCGCAGAACCTTCTGCACATTGCAAGCGCATGCGATCCCGTTGCGAACCAGTAGTAAAGGTAAGTAGAACCCATCCCTGGCCATCGACATATCCTTCCATTTCTGCTTACAGAATTTTTCTGTATAAAATTGCTGCAGATCTTGGAAGCTTCTTCATCCACGTTTAAACTAATGAACTGAAGCTCTGAAAATTCTTTGGCAACTACGGTGGATTTGTGTTTTTGTTTTTAAAAGCAAGAATATTCTGATTCATGATGCTTGAGGCCATTTAGCTACCTGGCAGCTGCTAAGGCAATTTCCAAGATATTTTTCCAAGAGTCGCCAGAAGTAAAACCTTCTGCGGTGATTGTCAGCATTGATGTGATTGAAGTTGCAGGGAGCGTTTAAATGGGGAGGGAACTTGTCATCTTCCAAAGATGGCCAAATCAGAGTTTTCAACATCTCCAGATGGTTTCAATCCTTGCAAGATGATACAGGTAAGACGTTCGTTGCAGTTTGGGAAAGCAGGAACGAAGAGTCTGGAAAAGATTGATGTACCCTGTTTCCCCCAAAATAAGACATCTGATAATAAGCCCAATTGGGCTTTTGAGCACATGGCAATAAGGCCAAGCGCTTATTTCAGGGTTCAAAAAAAAATACAAGACAGGGTCTTATTTTGGGGAAAACACGGGGATTCCAAAAAATGAAAAGTAAGGGACAATTGCTCTTGATCTCAGATGACCGATTCAGTCTTCAATCCAGACGTCAAGAAGCGTGTCAAGAGTGTTTACAGCGTGACTGCTATTTTGAGACAACCCAGGAGCAAAATACAGGACACAGAGGTTTTGTCATTACAAACAGTGGTTTATATACAAGACTTCTATATACAGACATACATGTGCTAAGCAAAGCCAGGCAATCAATCAATCTTCAACTCTTACATGGAAAACTACAAAGCAGATAGAACACAACAAGGAGAGAGATACGCCTTCTCATGGCCTCCCTTATATAGACAGCTTCTTAAAGGGCAATAACCCTGCTGACTCATTCTCAGTCTTAAAGTGGCTGGTCAGCTTTAAATCTTCGTTACCCTGACTCTCCTCCCATTTAAAGCTGAACAGCAGAATGCCTTCACATATTCATGATGCTTTCTATTTCTGTTATGTCTGTGCCTCTTGCTTTGGTTCCTACTCTCATTGCTACACACGCCATTGCTACTATAGCTGCTGGACAGTGGCTAGTCAGCTTTAAATCTTCATTACCCTGACAAAGTGACTACATAACAGATGGCATGACAACAGACAAAGCCAATTCCATGGAAATAAATAACAGAGTAACCAAGCTGGAGGGGACCTTGGAGGTCTTCTAGTCCAATCTCCAGCTCAAGCAGGAGACCTTATACCAGAGGTGAAATGCTCCCGGTTTGGATCGGATCGCCCGATCCGGTAGCAATGGCGGCAGATGGTTCGGAGAACCTGTAGCAAAAATCCCTGCCCACCCCACAAGCCCAGCTGAGCCGCGCGATCATCAGAGGCTTTTTTTTTTTTTACTTTTAAAAGCATTTTTTCTACAACCTCTTCGGCCAAAGAGGTTGCAGGAAAAAATGCTTTTAAAAGCCTCTGATGATCATGCGGCTCAGCTGGGATCGTCAGAGGCTTTTAAAAGCATTTTTTCTACAACCTCTTCAGCCAAAGAGGTTATAGAAAAAAATGGTTTTAAAAGGAAAAAAAAAAGTTGGCCACGCCCACTCAGTCACTTTATTTATTTATTTATTTATTTATTTATTTATTTATTTATTTATTTATTTATTTATTTATTTATTGGTTCGATTTATATGCCACCCTTCTCTGGAGACTCAGGGTGGCTTACAATGCGTTAAGCAATAGCCTTCATACTTTTGTATATTTATACAAAGTCAGCTTATTGCCCCCACAATCTGGGTCCTCATTTCACCTACCTTAGAAAGGATGGAAGGCTGAGTCAACCTTGAGCCTTGGCGAGATTTGAACTCGCAGTAATTGCAGGCAGCTGATGCTACTTAACAGCACTTTAGTCTGCTGCGCCACCAAGGTTCTTACATTACCACCACCACCCCCAAGCCACAGAACCAGTAGTAACAAATTTTACTTTTCACCACTGCCTTATACAATATCAGATAGCTGGCTTTCCTGTCTTTTCTTAAAAACCTTCAGTGATGGAGCACCCAAAACTTCTGGAGGCAAGTCATTCCACTAGTTATTTATTTTTATTTATTTTATTTTATTTGTATACCGCCCTTCTCCCACAGGACTCAGGGCGGTGAACAGCCATGGTAAAACATAACATAAAATTTAAAAGCAATTTAAAAAACATTAAATAATTTTGGCTATCCATTTAAAACAACCCGGGTTAAAACCAAATACAAATTAAAATCGAAGGGACGGGATCAAGCCAGCCCGGCTAGGTGAAAAAGATGTGTTTTCAGGGCCCGACGAAAAGTCTGGAGGTCTGGTATTGTGCGTATCTCTGGGGGTAGGTCGTTCCAGAGGGCGGGTGCCGCCACAGAGAAGGCTCTCCCCCTGGGGGTCACCAGCTGACATTGTCTGGCCGACGGCACCCTGAGGAGTCCCTCTCTGTGGGAGCGTACTGGCCGGTGGGAGGCTATTGGCGGCAGAAGGCAGTCTCGTAAATAATTGTTATCACTGTTAGGAAGTTTCTCCTTAATTCCTGGTTGCTTCTCTCCTCGGTTAGTTTCCATCCTTGCTTCTTGTCTGGCCGCCTGGTGCTTTGGAAAATAGGTTGAGTCCCTTTTCTTTGGGGCAGCGCCTCAAATATTGGAACGCTGCTATCGTATCATCTCTAGTCCTTCTTTTCTCTAGACTAGGCATACCCAATTCCCGCAACTGTTCTTCATAAAAAACACTTTGGAGATGTTCTTCATATGTTTTAGCCTCCAGCCCCCCAATAATTTTTGTCGCTTTTCTCTGCCCTCTTTCCATAGTCTCAGCATCTTTTTAATAATGTGGTGACCAAAACTGGACTCAGTCTTCCAAGTGTGGTCTCACTAAGACTTATAAAAGCAGTACTACTCCTTAACGTGATAAGTGTTTGAGAATGAGAAAAACACACACTTCATAGACTCAAAAGTTCCCAGGAATGGTGCCTGTATCCATAAAACAGACATCTGCTACTTTGGAAAAAGATTATGACAAATCTAAATAAAACACAGGTAGTCCTCAGCTTACAAACACAATTTGAGCCCAAAATTTATGTGGCTAAGTGAGACATTTGTTAAGTGAGCTTTTACCCCATTTTACGACTTTTCTTGGCACCTTTGTTAAGTGAATCAGATTAACATAGTTGGAAGGGACCTTGAGGGTCATCTAGTCCAGCCCCCCGCTCAAGCAGGAGACCCTATACCATTTCTGACAAATGGCAGTCCAGTCTCTTCTTGAAAGCTTCTAGGGAAGAAGCTCCCACAACTTCCGAAGGCAACTTCTGTTCCATCGGTTGATTGCTCTCATTGTCAGAAAATTTCTCCTTATTTCCAGGTTGAATGTCTCCTTGATCAGTTTCCATCCATTGTTCCTTGTCTGGCCTTCAGGTGCTTTGGGAAACAGCTTGACCCCCTCCTCTCTGTGGCAGCCCCTCAAATATTGGAAGACTGCTATCCTGTCTCCCCTGGTCCTTCTCTTCACTAGACTAGCCATGCCCAGTTCCTGCAACCGTTCTTCATATGTTTTAGCCTCCAGTTCCCTCATCATCCTGGTTGCTCTTCTCTGCACTCTTTCTAGAGTCTCAACATCTTTTTTATTGTGTGGTGACCAAAACAGGATGCAGGACTCTAGGTGTGGCATTACTAAGGCTTTATAGAGTGGTATTAGTACCTCCCTTGATCTTGATTGTATCCCTCTGTTAATGCAAGTTAGGATTGCATTGGCTCTGAATGAACTGAATGAACTGCCGTGAGTTGAAGACTTTCTGTAATAAAATGCAACCGAGTTTCCTTCGTGCCTAAGGCAGGACAAGAGCTCAAAGCTTTTTTTTTTATTAAATATTTTATTAGTTTTAAAAGTTTTAAATATTGAATTTGTGAGTGTAATATAGGTTTACTAAATATATGTATAGCTGTTTAGGAAGTAAAATACTGTATACTTGACATATAGTGAAATAGGAGATATGTAAATTTGTATATAGATTAAGGAATATATTACTTACTCACTTGAATTTGACGCAAATGTTAGAAACCAGAGACGTTGAGCAATGTCCATTGTTTTACTTCCAAAACTTTTTTTAAGAGCTCAAAGCTTTAAAATGAGTTTCTAACCTTGTGCTTCCCATCAAACCAAACACTTGTTGAACATGTGCCTGTTTAATAACATAAAACGTCCAATAAAATCAGAGTGCACACAAGTAGTTTCAAGAAGTTCAGAGACACAGAAGCCATTTTTGTCATCAAGTGGGTGTAGGAAGAAATATCCTTCTGGGTTCAGCTCCAAGTGGGGAAAAAGACACTGGAAACATGGAGACTGCTTGGAAAGATGGTTTAATGGTGGACAGGATCACATGGTTTGAGTTCCTGAACAGAAAAGGGGGTGAGACATAGTGAGTCCCTGGGTTTTATGCCCTCTCTGGCTTTGAACTTCCTCAGGCACAGGAAGAGTATTCCGATTGGTTGTCAGACTCCCAGGGGGTGGGGGTCTTAGCTAGCCTTGCTGGCTGATGTAATCGCCCCAGGTGCCATGTGGTGAGTTTCTGTTGCTAGATGGGTCCTACTGTGTTGCAGATGATGGTCCATTGACAAAGATTGAGTTTCTGCCTCTGACCCATTGACAAAGGGTGGGGGCAGGAAGATGGGAGCTGCTTCATCTTTAAAACATGCTTCTCCATTTCTCATCCCAGGAAACATAATATTCTGCCTTTTTAATATTTCCCAAAATATTTCATTCCTCTAGGAAAGGAGTGGGTGCTAACTTCTTACATGGGAATGGGGAAAAAAAACCAACATGAAAAACCTGGCAGGATGACATGGGAAGTGATAGCGAGGATGTTTTCCCTATTACAGATGTGTGAATGGGACAAAGTAAATTCCTGAGTAAATTGCTGCAATATCCTCCTTGCAGTAACACTGATTAGCTCAGCTCAATAAACTGTTTGATCCTTGCTGGCAGAGTAAACACATTAGAACAGGGCCAGCTGTGTTGTTCCTGGGGACATTAAAAGGACAACTGATAATCCATGCCATCCTTCAAGAAGTATTTTATTTTGTCTCCTACAAACTACTCAGATCCTGTTGGGTGAGTGGCCGGCTAACCAATTTTGAACTCATTTATTTATTTATTTATTAGTCATATTTCTATGCCTCCCACTCTCCGAGGACTCTGGGCGGCTTACACCAAAGACAGTATACTAAATAGCATATTGTCCCCCAACAATCTGGGTCCTCATTTTACCCACCTCGGAAGGATGGAAGGCTGAGTCAACCTTGAGCCAGTGAGATTTGATCCGCTGATCTGCTGAACTAGCAGTCAGCTGAAGTAGCTGCTGTACAGCACTCTAACCACTGTGCCACCT
Source organism: Pantherophis guttatus (assembly GCF_059756535.1). Classification (NCBI taxonomy): domain Eukaryota; kingdom Metazoa; phylum Chordata; class Lepidosauria; order Squamata; family Colubridae; genus Pantherophis; species Pantherophis guttatus. The sequence goes on from NC_142075.1 coordinate 6,285,675, forward strand.
CGGCTCTGATAGATAGATAGATAGATAGATAGATAGATAGATAGATAGATAGATAGATAGATAGATAGATAGATAGATAGATAGATAGATGATAGACAGATAGATATTTTATTTTATTATTCATATTTCTATGCCGCCCACTCTCCGAGGACTCTGGGCGGCTTACACCAAAGACAGTATACTAAACAGCACATTGCCCCCAACATTCTGGGTCCTCATTTTACCCACCTCGGAAGGATGGAAGGCTGAGTCAACCTTGAGCCGGTGAGAACTAGCAGTCAGTTGAAATAGCTGCAGCACTGCACTCTAACCACTGCGCCACCTCGGCTCATAAGGTGAGCCCACCTCACCTTTCTGCTTCTCTGCAAGAAATCAAGGAGAAAGGCTCACAACGGTTGCATGGAGGACCTCCAAGGGCCCTTCCCATTCTCTTGTTCGGGCCCTTCGGCCAATTTCCAAAGCTGCGTTCAAATAAAAGCTGCAATATTTAATGGAACACCTAGGATGAGGTTGAAATTTATTTATTTTTATCAACCAAAAGAATGGATTCTTTGGATGTAATATAGAGATGGGCTATAGGAAGTTAGCACCCATCCCTCTCCTAGAAGAATGAAATATTTTAGGAAATATTAAAAGGGCAGAATATTTCCCCTAAAAGGGAGGCAGAAACTCAGCCCTCCCCCTCCCCACCTTTGTCAATGGGCCATGAAGGCCTGAGCCAGTCTATTCTACATAACAAAGATCTACCTCCTTCAGGCAGAGCCATAGTAGGAATTGCCCAAAGCCCTTTCATTACATCATCACCCAGCATGGCTCAACCAAGCTTGGGACTCAAAAACACAACCTACAGAGTTACTCCTGCATGGCCCCATCGGAGTCTGACAACCAATCAGTATACAAGCTCAAATTCAAAGCCCAACAGAGGGTATAAATCTCTCTCTCTCTCATCCATGTGCTTTTTGTCCACAAAACCATGTGGTCCTGTCCATCATTAAACCATTAAACCATCTTTCCAAGTAGCCACCATGTTTCCAGTGTCTTTCTCCCCACTTGGAACTGAACCCAGATGGACCAACACTACAACTACACGGGAGCTACCTGGTGCTCCCATATAACACCTCTCCTGCGTGAACTGCACTGGCTCCCAGTGGTCTTCCGGGTGCGCTTCAAGGTGTTGGTTATTTATTTATTTATTTATTTGTTTGTTTGTTTGTTTGTTTGTTTGTTTGTTTATTGTTCAAATTTCTATACCGCCCTTCTCCTTTCAGACTCAGGGCGGTGAACAGCCAAAATAAAACATTTATACATAAAGTACAATTAAAAATAAACTTTCTTTTTCCAGCAAGCTGGGCTGGCCTAACACTTTTTAAATGTTTTAATTGGTTTGTTCTGTTTTTAATTATGGGGCCAAATTTATATATATCTTTTAATGGTATTTTAATATTTGTAGTCTATGTTTTTACGTGGCTGTACACCTCCCTGAGTCCTTAGGGAGAAGGGCGGTATACAAATTCAAAAACAAACAAACAAACAAACAAACAAACAAACAAACAAAGGAGAAACTTCCTAACAGTGATAACAATTAATTAGTGGACCGTCTTGGCTTCAGAAGTTGTGGGTGCTCTGTCTTTACTTGGAAGAATAGCAGCAGTTAAGATGAACATTTTGCCAAGATTTCTGTTTTTGTTTCAAATGATTCCGGTGCTTAAAAGTGATAAACAACTGAAAGTTTGGCAAACTGGACTTAATAAGTTTGTCTGGAACGAGAAAAAGCCGAGAGTGAAATTGAAAATTATGCAAGATGTTCCAGAAAGAGGAGGCCTTAAACTTCCAAACCTACAGTTATATTATGATGCAGCAGCTTTAACCTTAACAAGTGATTGGTTTGGAAGTAAAAAGGCTGGAATATTGAATGCAGAAAGTTTTGATCTTGAATTTGGATGGCATGCTTACCTATTTTATGATGACAAAGTTGATAAAGTATTTAAAAGTCATATACTTAGAGACTCTTTGATGAGAGTTTGGAAGAAGCACCGACTCAAATGGGATTATAAAATACCGCTATGGCTGGATCTTGGTCATACCTTGTGGAATACAAATATAATGTCACTCGGGGGGTTTTTATACAAAGAGGTTCTTTTTACAGATGCGGGCAGATGGCAGTTGAAGACATTGCAGACACTGTTGGACGAAGGGATTAATTTAACCTGGTTACAATATAATCAATTACAATTGAGATGGAAAGAGGACCAAAAAACTGGTATTATGTTGCATGAGGAAGAATTGGTTAGACATATAAGAGAGAAAGGTCCAATGCATATTAAAAGGCTTTACAATGTTTTGCTAGAAAGGGATTCAGAAACGGAATTAGTTAAAGATTGTATGATTAAGTGGGCACAAAATTTTGAAGAACCAGTGATGTTGGAAACATGGGAAAAAATTTGGGTTCAGAATGTTAAATTTACACAGTCGCAGAATTTGAGGGAAAATTTTTATAAAATGTTTTATAGATGGCATCTAGATCCTAAAAAGTTGTCATGTATGTACCCTAATGTTCAGCCAAAATGTTGGAGATGTGAATGTTTGGATGCTACGTATTATCATGTTTGGTGGACCTGTAGGAAAGTTAAGGCTTTTTGGATAAAAATATGGTGGGTCATGCAGAATGTTTTGAAGAAAAAAATTCAATTTTCTCCACAATTGTTTTTATTGGGCATAGTTAAGGGTTTTACACGGGATGAAACAAAATTAATATTGTATATGATAACAGCAGCAAGATTGTTGATAGGTAAATATTGGAAGAATGAAGCTTTGCCTACTATCGAGGAATGGACTTCGAAGATGGCCAGTTTTGCAGAGATGGCGAAGATTTCAGCATATTTAAAAGATTGTTCACAAGAGACTTATGAATGGGAATGGAAAAGGTGGATAGAATATGTTCAGAACAAATACCAAATTAGAAAGTATCAAATAGCTTTTATTTGAAAACAATGTATTAGAAATATTTTAATATAAAGAGACAAAGAGGGAAAATTATGTAGGGGGAGGGATGGGTTCAGGTATATATATCAGTGTTATTAGTTATGAGTACATAATAGGGAAGTCTGGGGGGGGGAGGGTTAGGGAGGGTTAGGGAGGACGGGAAGTTTGGGGAGGGAGGTGGGGGGGTGAAAAAAAGGGGTGAAAATGTAATTGTAAAACTTTTGCAATAAAAAAAAAAAAGAAGTTGTGGGTGCTCCATCACTGGAAGCTTTTAAGAAGAGACTGGATAGTCCCTTGTCTTGAGTGGCATAGGGTCTCCTGCTCAATTAGGGGGCTGGACTAGAAGACCTCCAAGGACCTTTCCAACTCTATTATTCTATGTTCTGCTAGTACTGCTATTATTATTAATTTAATAAACTTGCATGTTGCCCTACTGTCAATAATTCATTCCTTTCTTTCTGTTCAAAGAGAGAAAACTTAAATATTTCACACAAAAGCAACATTTTTGTTTCTGTAAATATGTGACAGTAAATAAATAAAAAAAGCATTAAAAGTATTGCCTATTTTCTTATGCATTTGTAAATTGATACCTAGGCTAGTTTTGAAGCATTAACAGTCTAGGCACTTTCAGAAATGTTTTCTGTACAGCTAGATGCCAATAATAAATTCTGAAAAGGAAATACAGAGTCCTATTTGAGTCATTCGGGATTACTGTGCCGCAGAGAACGTCTCTTATTTCTAATTGTTTCGAAGCTGGATTTTCAGTCAGGAGCTAAGAAGAAGAAGGAACGGGTTCTGGGTTTGAGAAGGCAGAATGCGGAAGGAGTTAAATAGCCAGGAATTCCAGAGATGTGCATAATTAAAATGATCTCACTTCAATATGAAACCAGCCCCTGTTTTGGTAAAGTGTTTTTACCCTGACCAATGGGGGAAAGGACATTTGGAACAGATGGTTAGGGAATATAATACGAGCAGCTGTAGCCGACTCGGCTACCAATGGTGACGGCAAAGGACCATTGTTAAGTTAAATGGAGTTTTGCTCCATTTTACGACCTTTCTTGCCTCAGTTGTTAAGTGAATCACTGCAGTTGATGAGTTAGTGACACGGTTGTTAAGTGAATCAGGCTTCCCCCATGGACTTTGCTTGTCAGAAAGGTCGCGAAAGGGGATCATGTGACCTTGGGACACAGCAACGGTCATAAGTATGAACCAGATTCCAAGCGTCTGAATTTTGATCCCACGTTCATGGGGACGCTGCAAAAGTTGTAACTGTGAAGAACAGTCATAAGTCACTTTTTTCTGTGCCTTTGAACGGTCACTAAACAAACTGTTGTAAGTCAAGGAGTATCTTTATTGGCTAAAAGAAGACAATTTTCCCCCCTGAAGGACCATTGCTTTGGAGAGCTGAAAGGTTTATTTGGGAATCTGAGTTAAATTGGATTGGATACCAAGTTGGGTTTCCCATAATTTTACTGTCATGACCGAGGCCCAAGTAGTGATTACCAAACACAATTTGGTCCTCCACGAACTTATTTTATTAAAACAGCTGAGAATGAATTCATTCTCAGCTTAGTCCAAAACAAAATTCTTAATAATCAGTCCCTCGGCCTTATCACCAACCTTTGATGTCTTTGGCAACCTGCCAAAGGCTTTTCTTGGCAAAACCCCCACAAAGATCAAGAGACGCTGACAAGAAGCACTGGAATCAACGTCACTTTTCTACAAAGAACCCAACAGGCTTGTTGCTGCTCTTTTAAGCCTTATGGGAGGGGCCAATCATCTTCTGGCCTTACTCCTGAGTCGTCCTTTTTGCTTCAGCTGCTCTTGCCTTCTGGCAGCTCTTCGCATGCATGCAGTAGGAACAGGCTCCTCCTGTTCCTCTGCCTCTCTACTGTCTGACTCTGGAAGCTCTGGAGTCCGTGCATCACTCCCAGATGGCCCTGCCCCATCTCTGTCTCCGATGTAGAGCCCTCATCCGTGCCTTCCCCAGCCTCCAGGACTGGCCCATGTTCCTCCCCAGCCTCCTCACTGTCCGACTCCGCTGCCAGCTCCGCAGGCTGCTGGCAGACCACAACATTCACCACCGGTTCACCGTGCACTGAAAATGTGAGCGTACATATGGTTTGCTCGCTGGTGTGGCTTGCACACATGCCTGCAACTTAGAAAACGTGGCTAAATAGGACGGCATAGTGCCAGTGCGGATGGATGAGCCCGCCCGCAGGTCACCACTGAACTAACTGAATACCACCGACTGGATATGAACATCGTGGTTGTTATAGCTGCGATGGCGCAGTGGTTAAGAGTGCATTACTGCAGGCTACTTCAGCTGATCACCGGCTGTCAGCAGTTTGGCAGATCAAATCTCACCAGGCTCAAGGTTCACTCAGCCTTCCGAGGTGGGTAAAATGAGGACCCAGATTGTCGGGGGCAAGAGGCTGACTCTGTAAACCATTTTGAGAGGGTTGTAAAAGCACTGTGAAGCGCTATATAAGTTTAAGTGCTATTGCTATTGCCCTTCCTTCCTTCCTTCCTTCCTTCCTTCCTTCCTTCCTTCCTTCCTTCCTTCCTTCCTTCCTTCCTTCCTTCCTTCCTTCCATGATACACAGTGGTTAGAATGCAGTATTGCAGGCAAACTCTGCCCACTGCCAGCAGTTCGATCCTGACTGGCTCAAGACTCACTCAGGCTACATTTGCTGATCACCGGCTGCCAGCAGTTTGGCAGATCGAATCTCAGCAGGCTCAAGGTTGACTCAGCCTTCCATCCTTCCGAGGTGGGTAAAATGAGGACCCAGATTGTCGGGGGCAAGAGGCTGACTCTGTAAACCATTTTGAGAGGGTTGTAAAAGCACTGTGAAGCGCTATATAAGTTTAAGTGCTATTGCTATTGCCCTTCCTTCCTTCCTTCCTTCCTTCCTTCCTTCCTTCCTTCCTTCCTTCCTTCCTTCCTTCCTTCCTTCCTTCCTTCCTTCCTTCCTTCCATGATACACAGTGGTTAGAATGCAGTATTGCAGGCAAACTCTGCCCACTGCCAGCAGTTCGATCCTGACTGGCTCAAGACTCACTCAGGCTACATTTGCTGATCACCGGCTGCCAGCAGTTTGGCAGATCGAATCTCAGCAGGCTCAAGGTTGACTCAGCCTTCCATCCTTCCGAGGTGGGTAAAATGAGGACCCAGATTGTCGGGGGCAAGAGGCTGACTCTGTAAACCATTTTGAGAGGGTTGTAAAAGCACTGTGAAGCGCTTTAAGTGCTATTGCTATTGCCCTTCCTTCCTTCCTTCCTTCCTTCCTTCCTTCCTTCCTTCCTTCCTTCCTTCCTTCCATGATACACAGTGGTTAGAATGCAGTATTGCAGGCAAACTCTGCCCACTGCCAGCAGTTCGATCCTGACTGGCTCAAGACTCACTCAGGCTACATTTGCTGATCACCGGCTGCCAGCAGTTTGGCAGATCGAATCTCAGCAGGCTCAAGGTTGACTCAGCCTTCCATCCTTCCGAGGTGGGTAAAATGAGGACCCAGATTGTCGGGGGCAAGAGGCTGACTCTGTAAACCATTTTGAGAGGGTTGTAAAAGCACTGTGAAGCGCTATATAAGTTTAAGTGCTATTGCTATTGCCCTTCCTTCCTTCCTTCCTTCCTTCCTTCCTTCCTTCCTTCCTTCCTTCCTTCCTTCCTTCCTTCCTTCCTTCCTTCCTTCCATGATACACAGTGGTTAGAATGCAGTATTGCAGGCAAACTCTGCCCACTGCCAGCAGTTCGATCCTGACTGGCTCAAGACTCACTCAGGCTACATTTGCTGATCACCGGCTGCCAGCAGTTTGGCAGATCGAATCTCAGCAGGCTCAAGGTTGACTCAGCCTTCCATCCTTCCGAGGTGGGTAAAATGAGGACCCAGATTGTCAGGGGCAAGAGGCTGACTCTGTAAACTGCTTTGAGAGGGCTGTAAAGCACTGTGAAGCGGTATATAAGCCTAAGGGCTATTGCTATTGCTATAGGTAAACCTTCAGGGGGAAAAAATTGTCTTCTTTTAGCCAATAAAGAAAGTCCTCGACTTACAACAGTTTGTTTAGTGACCGTCCAAAGGCACAGAAAAAAGTGACTTATGACCGTTCTTCACAGTTACGACTTTTGCAGCCTCCCCATGAACGTGGGATCAAAATTCAGATTTTTGACATCTGGTTCATACTTATGACCGTTGCTGTGTCCCAAGGTCACGTGATCCCCTTTTGCGACCTTCTGACAAGCAAAGTCCATGGGGGAAGCCTGATTCGCTTAACAACCGGGTTACTAACTTAACCACTGCAGTGCTTCACTTAACAACTGTGGCAAGAAAGGTCGTAAAATGGAGCAAAACTCACTTAACAAAGGTCTCAATGAACCACAGAAATGTTGGGCCCAATTGCAGTCGTAAGTCGAGGCCTACCTGTACGGACTTATCTGCTCTTTCACCCAAACCTTGTGCTGAAAATAGCATATAGCATACAGACTATTTCCAAATGGAAAATAACTCCCTACAGTATTGCAACCTGCTGGGAAAATCAGATTCTATCTCCGTGGGATTTTAAAACAAGAGCCTGTGCAGTCTCCCTTTTATCTCTACGCTCAGCCTCTTCTGAAAGTGTCTGTTGACATCGGGGCTTTTCGCCCTTAAGTCTATTGCCCCAAGGTTGAAGGACTCGTTATCATTAAAAAAAACACTGCCTAGGAATCCTGCCTTCCAGCTCAGGCTCCAAGAGGGTAGCAATTTCATGTCAAATTTCAACTTTTAAGTTTTACAAGCATAAGATTTTAAAAAAACCGATGAAGCAAGAGAGAGGGTGCTATCACACTGATACTTGAACGAATGAATATGCTTCTCTCTCTCTCTCCTCCCTATCTGTCTGTCTGCCTGTCTATCTAATCTCTAGTCATCCATCTATCTATCTATCTATCTATCTGTCTGTCTGTCTGTCTGTCTGTCTATCTATCATCTATCTATCTATCTATATAATCTATTTTATCTATCTATCTATCATCCATCCATCCATCCATCCATCCATCTCTATTATCTATCTTATCTATCTATCATCTATCCATCTATCCATCATCCATCCATCGCTATCATCCATCCATCCATCCATCCATCCATCCATCCATCCATCCATCCATCCATCCCTCTATCATCTATCCTATCTATCTGTCTGTCTGTCTCTGTTTCTTTTCTCTCTCTCTCATCTATCAATCTATCCATCCATCCATCCCTCTCTGTGGGGGCACCCACTATCTGGAACGAGCTCCCCCCAGAGATACGGAGGATCCCGGATCTGCACACTTTCTGCCGTGCTCTTAAGACCCTCCTATTCCAGCAAGCCGGCCTGGCCTAATTTTCTCCCCTTTCTTTTAAATTTTTAAACTGAAATTTTAATTTGTTTTAAATTATTGGAATTTTTAATTGTCTTGGGCTAAATTATTTAATTTGGTTTTAAATTGTTTCTAACTTTTGTATTTATATATTTTATTCTGTGCCTGTTCACCGCCCTGAGTCCTTCGGGAGTAGGGCAGTATATAAATTTAATAAAACATAAAACATAAAACATATCATCTATCCTATCTATCTGTCTGTCTGTCTGTCTCTGTTTCTTTTCTCTCTCTCTCTCTCTCATCTATCAATCTATCCATCCATCCATCTCTATCATCTATCCTATCTATTATCTATCTATCTATCTATCTATCTATCTATCTATCTATCTATCTATCTATCTATCTATCTATCTATCTATCTATCATCTACCTACCTACCTATCTTTGTAGCACCAGCAAGCGATAGCTTCTTCCTATAATGCTAAATATTCTTGCCACTCCTGCTGTTAGAAATAAAGGGATCTGTGCAGCCCACAGTGTTTCCAAACAGGATTACCTCTCCCCCATGGAGCTCCCGATGCAAAAAAAAAAAAATGAGCCGGATAGGAAAGAGAGCCAGTGAAAGAAAAGTAACTTTGCCGACATCAAAGTATCTGGAGACAAAAAGACAATTGATTTTCTGGGATGATGTGATTAATACACATTTTACCTGCTGCGACTGGAAGATTACAAGCTGTACCTTTTCCCTTTAATTGCTGTTTTACAACTTCCCACTAAATGTGGTTCTCTGCAAGGTGACGTGGTTTTTATAGTGCATATTTGCCAGCTGAGATAACGCCGGGGACGCTGGTTGGTAACTTCAAGGGGCAGATCAAGGGAGTCTGGGAGGAGGTAAACAAGTATATAAGTAAAGAGCTGTTTTTTTCCCCTTCAACTACTACATCATTACGGTAATGATCAGTTACTTGATCTCAGTGAGAAACGAAAGGAGTAGGAAGTAAGAGGCAAAAATAAGGTCCTGCATAAGAATAAACACAGATCTAGGTTGTTTTAAAGGAAAAGGTTGCCCTCACACATGTGTGCAAGTCGTTCCCGACTCTAGGGGGCGGTGCTCATCTCCGTTTCAAAGCCGAAGAGCCAGCGCTGTCCGAAGACGTCTCCGTGGTCATGTGGCCGGCATGACTCAACGCCAAAGGCGCACGGAACGGTGTTCCCTTCCCACCAAAGGTGGCCCCTATTTTTCTACTTGCATTTTTTACCTGCTTTCGAACTGCTAGGTTGGCAGAAACTAGGACAAGGAACAGGAGCTCACCCAATTATGCGGCACCAGGGATTCGAACCACTGAACTGCCGACCTTTCGATCGACAAGCTCAGTGTCTTAGCCAATGAGCCACCACGTCCCTTGTTTTAGGTTGTTTTAGCTTTTATCAAATGCAGATGGCTCCCCCCCCCCACCTTCTGGGTCTTCAGCTTCTATGATGAACAATACTGATTAAGATTTTAACAGCCTTCGGTCTTATCGATATACAGGTAGCCCTTGAGTTACAATCATCTGTTTAGTGACTATTCGAAGTTATAAGGGCACTGAAAAAGAGCGACTCGTGGCTGTTTCTCACACTGATAACTGTTGCAGCATCCCCATGATCATGTGATCAAAATTCAGACAATCAATCAATCAATCCATCTGATTCAATTCCAAGTCAGGAGAAAAACACTGGAAACATGGAGGCTGATTGGAAAGATGGTTTAATGATGAACAGAACCACCGAGCACGTGTGATTCTGGGTAGCTGACCACATGGAGCTGAGAGTGAGGGGTTTTTATACCTTCTCTTGGGCTTTGAACTTGAGCTTCCTGTTCCTGGGCAAGAACATGTATTTTATTGGCTGTTGTCAGACGCCCTTGCCGCCATGTAGGGGTTATGCAGGGGTCACAGCTGACTCTACGGGCAAAGTACAAATCCTGGGTGTTTGTCTGAGCTAAATTTAGTTGAAGTTTCTGAGGGTGATGCAATGAAGGCGTGTTGGGCAATTCCTATGTGGCTGAGGGCTAATCCTACCTTTGTTGGATTTTGGGTGAGGGTATTTGCTTATGAATAGAGCTATCTGTCTCTTTATCTCTTAAGTGCTTACATCTGCTGTGGGCTATTCAGGAAGGTGGGGGCTGCTTTCCAAGAGCAGGTTTCTCCCTTTAGGGAAATATAATATTCTGCCTTATTAATATTTCCTAAAACATTTCATTCTTCTAGGAGAGGGGTGGGTGCTAACTTTCTACAGCTAGAAAGGACCTTGGAGGTCTTCTAATAGTCCAACTCCCTGCTCAAGCAGGAGATCCTACACCATGTCAGATAGGTGTCTGTCCAGTCTTTTTTTGAAAGCGTCTGGTGATGGAGCATCCACAACTTCTGGTTGGACTAGAAGACCTCCGAGGTCCGTTTCAACTCTGTTATTCTGTTACTCTGCTTGGAGAATGATTATTTGCTTTATATTGTCAGGCCTGCATCTTAATATCTCCAGGGAAGGTTTAGATTACAGATTAACAGAGTTGGAAGGCACCTTGTAGATCATCTAGTCCAACCCCCCTTTGCCCAAGCAGGAGACCCTACACCATTTTTGATAGATGGCAGTCCAATCTCTTCTTGAAAGCTTTCAGTGTTGAAGCTCCCACAACTTCCAAAGGCAACTTCTGTTCCATGGGTTGATTGTCCTGTCAGGAAATTCCTCCTTATTTCTAGGTTGAATCTAGGGTGAAATGTTCCCGGTTCGGAGGGTGGTTTGGAGAACCGGTAGCAAAAATCCCTGTGCCACTCCTCCCATGTCCAGCTGAGCCTCATGATCATCAGAGGCTTTTTTTTTTTTACTTTTAAAAGCATTTTTTCTACAACCTCTTCCGACAAAAAAATGCTTTTAAAAGTAAAAAAAAAAAAAAGCCTCTGATGATCGCGCGGCTCAGCTGGGATCATCAGAAGCTTTTCAAAGCATTTTTTTCTGCAACCTCTTGGCCGAAGAGGTGGTAAAAAAAAATGCTTTGAAAAGTCTCTGACGATCTGAGCTGAGTTGCCTGATTGGCAGAGGCTTTTCAAAGCATTAGAAAAAAATGCTTTGAAAAGTTAAAAAAAAAAAAAAAGTTGGCCACGCCCACCCAGTCACATTAACCCCCCAGGCCATGCCCACAGAACCGGTAGTAACAAATTTTACATTTCACCCCTGGTTGAATCTCTCCTTGATTAGTTTCCATCCATTATTCTTTGTGTGGCCCTCAGGTGCTTTGGAAAATAGGTTGACCCCCTTCATCCTCTCTGTGGCAGCCCCTCAAATATTGGAAGGCTGCTATCCTGTCTCTCCTGGTCCTTCTCTTCACTAGACTGGCCATGCCCAGTTCCTGCAACCGTTCATCGTATGCTGCCATTGCTTGCCACAGGAAAATACTGCCTTAATTTTAGGGTTTTATAACTATGTAAAAAATGTGTTCTGTTTTTTATGTGGTTCGATATTTTGTTCTCTGAAGCGGTCATTGACTTCAATAAAGTTACACTGCCACCAGCAAATCATCATATTCCTCAAGTCCACAGAACGGGACATCACTTTCATGAGTCACAAAGCAGCAAAGAAGTCTATATAGGTAGTCCTTGACTTACAACCATTTGCTTTGTGACCGTCTGAAGTTACAGCAGCATTGATATAAAAGTGACGTAGGTACCACTCATTTTTGCACTTACAATCATGTCACCCCTGAAGCTGAGCTGACCGAAGCCATTTTGGAACTTCAGTGTTGCCACACTAGAGCTGGAGGGATAGGGAGCGGGGAATAGAAATAGCTGGAGTTTTGTAGCCAAAACATAATACTTTCTCCTGGGAACCAAGGACATTCTCACACCCGGTTGGAGAGAGAGGAGGAGTGATGTTACCAGGCAACCAGCCGGCACCTTGATTGGACCATGTGACTGATTGTTTCAGGAAAGGGAAAAACTTTTACTTTTAATTAGGTGAACACCGCGGGAACCTTCAGAGTTGGTTTTCACCAGAATTGTGCCAATATGGTATATATAAATAAAACTATTATTTGAGCAATCTACCTGCCTCGGAGTTTTGTTTGCTACGGGTGTATTACTTGGAACCCTGACATTAAACCGACTCTCTTTAAAATTTTCCGCTCCAGTCAGAGTGGCTCTCCGGTGGTCCTGAGCCCCGGCTACTACCCTTCCTACTACCCACTCTATTCCATTCTCTCTCATTCTATTGTATTCCATTCCATTCCATTCCATTCCATTCCATTCTCTTATTCTATTCTATTCTATTCTATTCTATTCTATTCCATTCTCTCTCATTCTATTCTATTCTATTCTATTCTATTCCATTCTCTCATTCTATTCTATTCTATTCTATTCTATTCTATTCTATTCTATTCTATTCTATTCTATTCCCATTTCATTCCCTTATTCTATTCTATTCTATTCTATTCTATTCTATTCTATTCTATTCCATTCTCTCATTCTATTCTATTCTATTCTATTCCATTCTCTCATTCTATTCTATTCTATTCTATTCTATTCTATTCTATTCTATTCCATTCTCTCTTTTTCTATTCTATTCTATTCTATTCTATTCTATTCTATTCTATTCCATTCTCTCATTCTATTCTATTCTATTCTATTCTATTCTATTCTATTCTATTCTATTCCATTCTCTCATTCTATTCTATTCTATTCTATTCCATTCTCTCATTCTATTCTATTCTATTCTATTCTATTCTATTCTATTCTATTCTATTCTATTCTATTCTATTCTATTCCCATTTCATTCCATTTCATTCTCTTATTCTATTCTATTCTATTCTATTCTATTCTATTCTATTCTATTCTATTCTATTCTATTCTCTTTTTCTATTCCATTCCATTCTCTCTCATTCTATTCCATTCCATTCCATTCCATTCCTTATTCCTTATTCCTAATTCTAATTCTCTGAATTCAGCCCCGCTTGGATTGCCAACGGCTGTCCACGGCTTTAAAGAAAGTTACGCAACTGTGGTTTCCAAACCATTGTTTACAGCTTCGCAAGCGGGCGGAGAACCGGTTGCAACTCGCAATCCCGGGGCTGAGTGACTGCAGCTGCTCGCTCCGCTTCCGCGTCCACCAGCGCTGGAGCTCAGCCAGAGACGGCGCGCAAACGGCGATTGGTCCCGCGGGGTGCACGGCCCTCCTTCGCACACCGGCAATTCCCGGGCCGGGTGCAGGAAAGTGGGGCGGCTCAGCCCCCGGGACGGGCCGAGGGCGGTTCCCGAGCAAGCCCGGAGGGCGGGCAGGCAGGCAGGCAGGCAGGAAGGGCGATGGCCTCTCGGTTGCGCACGGGGAGAGGCGGTGCCGGTAAGGAACCGGAACGGGCGCAAGGCGAAGAGGAGGCCTCTCTGGCCATGGGCAGAGTGCAGCCGTCCCTTCTTGCGATGCAATCCCTGCGGGGTTCAGGGAAGCGGGTGGAAATCATGCAAGGCGGCCCCGGGCTGGGATAGTCGAAAGGAAGCAGCGCAGCAAAAATAGCCATCGCTTTGCGCCTTGCCCAAACGCGCGCTCCTGGAGTCAGCTGGAGATGTCGGGGCGCAGAAGGATGGCGCGCTCTGCAACCCTGCCGAGGAGGAGGAGGAGGAGGAGGAGGAGAAGCTCAGGGGCAACCGGGGGTCTCCGCCTCTGCTTTTGGGAGGAAAGGGCCAAAGGCTGGGGGGAAATCTCGGGGCTCCTCCTGCGCGCGCGGAGATACAGCCGGTTCTTGAGCGCAAAAGCTGGAAGTGTGTTAGTACCGCTTTATCATGCCTTGGGAAGGAAGACCACACTTTTTTTTATTTATTATTATTATTAGATTTATATGCCGCCCTTCTCCGGAGACTCAGGGCGGCTTACAATGTGTTAAGCAATAGCCTTCATCCTTTTGTATATTTATACAAAGTCATTTTATTGCTCCCACAAACTGGGTCCTCAATTTACCTACCTTAGAAAGGATGGAAGGCTGAGTCAACCTTGAGCCTGGGGAGATTTGAACTTGCAGTAATTGCAGGCAGCTGAATGTTAATAACAGGCTTTTAGTCTGTTGAGCTATCCAGGCTCCTGGATAAACGCTGCATCCAGTTTTTGCTCACCATATTATAAAAAAAACAAGATGTGGAGACTCTAGGAAAAGTGCAGAGAAGAGCAGGAAAGATGATTAAGGGACTGGAGACTAAAACATATGAAGCCACCCTGAGTCTTCGGAGAGGGGCGGCATATAAATTGAATTAATTCAATTAAATTAATTAAAGAACAGTTGCTGGAACTGGGTATGTCTAGTATGAAAAGAAGGACTAGGGATGACATGATAGCAGTGTTACGATATCTCAGGGGTTGCCCCAAAGAAGAGGGAGTCAAGCTATTCTTCAAAGCACCTGAAGCAATGGAGAGAAACTAACTAAGGAGAGAAGCAACCTAGAATTAATCAATCAGAATAGAGCTGGAACGTACCTTGGAGGTCTTCTAGTCCAGCCCCCTGCTCAATCAGGAGACCCTATACCATTTAAGAAGAAACTTCTTAACATTGAGAACAATGAACCAATGGAACAACCTCCCTCCAGAAGTTGTGGATGCTCCATCACTGGAGGCATTTAAGAAGAGACTGGACAGCCACTTATCTGAAATAGTATAGGTTCTCCTGTTTGAGCAGGGGACTGGACTAGAAGACCTCCAAGGTCCCTTCCAACTTTGTTACTCTATTATTCTGAACACCTCTGCCCACCTTGCATGGCCAAAGCTATGATGAGCAACCCCCGGTTAAATCAAAATCACCGAAACTAGGTTGCATTATGAGGCGTGAATAGGCCATCACACTAAGTCACAGAATGATGGTTTGGACTTAGAGGGTTGTACATGCACTTCCCTTTTTCTGGCTTCAAGTATATATTCATGTATCTTTTATTTTATGTACACTGAGAGCCTATGCACCAAGACAAATTCCTTGTGTGTCCAATCACACTTAGCCAATAAAAATTCTATTCTATTCTATTCTATTCTATTCTATTCTATTCTATTCTATTCTATTCTATTCTATTCTATTCTATTCTATTCCATTCCATTCCATTCCATTCCATTCCATTCCATTCCACTCCACTCCACTCCACTCCATTCCATTCCATTCCATTCCATTCCATTCCATTCCATTCCACTCCACTCTATATATTGTTATACATTGCTGTTGAGCTTTCTTTAAGGGGAAGGATATACAAAGGCTTTTAAGAAGTTTATAAAATCAATGTTTATACACTAGGCTAGGGGTGTCCAACCTTGGCAACTTTTAAGACTTGTGGCTTCAACTCCCAGAATTCCACAGCCAGCTATGCTGATTTTGTCAAGTTTTTAAAATTGCCAAGGTTGGCCTAATCTCTGCACTTGGGTATAATAGGTTGCCTAGTGACTCCAGTTCCTGATTTTCTAATTTGTGAGGTAGCAGGTCAGATTTGAATCCAGGCCACTGTGGTTTGATGCATTTAAATTGGCTAAATCAAATCCTAGCCTGATTTATAATCCTGCCAAATGTGGTTTGCCATCTTGGATTAATGACTTAGTGAAATCCTCCAATGAAGGCTTATTCAGCAAAGCTTCAAACAAACCTGGTTTATGGACACAAGCAAATCTTGCCGCAAATCTTGCCGCAATCTCTGTTTATTGATGGGCCCCTTTGAAAATGTTGCTTTTGTAATTTACGAAACTAGTTGAGGGGCCAATTTTCGCAAGAGACTATTGCCAGCAAGAGATGGCAAGTAGCTATGACATTCTTTTCTTTTTTTTTTTTCCATGAAGAATTTTCATAGAATTTGCTGAAAATAAGTCCCTATTTTTTTGGTGACGAGGGTGGTAGGGAGGTTGTCGAAATAAAACCCTAAACAAGGTTGAATTCCTTGGATCCTGGTGGTTTTTTGGTAGAGATGACCTTGTCACATTTTCTGAATAAATACACATTTGGTAACAATTAAAGGCCTGTGTCCTTTTAATTAATGTTTATTATGTTGTAAGGGATGTTATTTAGCAATGTAAAGTTTTCTGAGGGACTGTGTTTTGCGGCTGATTGTTGTTTTCCCTGCCTTTGGTCCATCTGAAGTCTAAAGATAGGGCATTGTTTATGCAAACTTGAAACAATTTTTACTCTGAAAGCAAACTTTTATCTGGTTTGTTTTTATTTTCTTTAGAACAGGCTGGTAATAATTCCTTTCCCCTCTTTTGCCATTTCCTACTTAATCGTATTTTGAAGATCTGTCCGTCTTGCGCAAATCAAAGCCTTTTCCTTCCTTCATTAACAGTGAATTTATTTATTCTTGTTAGAAAAACAGGGTATTAAAGCAACCTATAATTAACTGAGGGGCATAGAAGTTACATACTGCTATTCCTCGACTTACGTCTAAAACTCAGCCCAAAATTTATGTTGCTAAACGAGATATATAAGTCAGCTTCGCCGCATTTTATGACCTTTCTTGCCACAGTTGTTAAGTGAGTCGCGGCGGTTGTTAGTAACATCGTTGTAAAATGAATCTGGCTTCCACATTGACTTTGCTTGTCAGAAGGTCGCAAAAGGTGATCCGATGAGCTTGCGACACTGCAACTGTCATAAATACGAGTCAGTTGCCAAGCATCTTGAATTTTGATCTGCGACCATGGGGAAGCTACAACAGTCGCAAGTGTGAGAAATGGTCATAAATCACTTACCAAGAGCCTTGGTAGTACAGTGATCTAAGGCACCCAGTTATTAAGCTGGTTATTAAGACCAGCTGCCTGCAATTACTGCAGGGTTCGAATCTCGCCAAGGCTCAAGGTTGACTCAGCCTTCCATCCTTTCTAAGGTAGGTAAATTGAGGACTCAGTTGTGGGGGCAATAAGCTGACTTTGTATAAATATACAAAAGGATGAAGGCTATTGCTGAGCGCATTGTAAGCCTCCCTGAGTCTCCGGAGAAGGGCGGCATATAAATCAAATTAAAAAAAAAAAAACTTTCTTCAGTGCCGTTGTAACTTCAAACGTCACTAAATGAACGGTTGTAAGTCAAGGACTACTTGTATTTTAAATTCTTAATTCTGTCTACAACTGTGTTTTTTTTTGACCTTGGCAACTTTAAGAGGCATGGATTTCAACTCCCAGAATTCCCCACTCAGCATCCTGGGAGTTGAAGTCCTCCAGTCTTTAAAGGTTGGGGGAAAAAAATTTGATCTGCAATATATAGGACTGGATGGATGGCAGTGTTTTTTTTTTTCTCCTCTGGTTCTTTTGTGTTCTAATTCTTTGCCAAAAGAATATCAAGAAATATTTTAAAGTGATTTGAACCCTGGACTTCTGATCTGGAACTTAAAACATGCTTCCTATTTCCGGTTGAATGACTTACGTTCTTTATTTTATACTTACTTTATTAAACCGTGGTTTATTGGTTCACTGCCGAAATCACAATTGGCTGGTACACAATGTATAGTGAGCCGTAAGTTATGTTTTCATACCACAGTGATTGGTTTCTGGCTTTAGCAAGCTGTAAAAAGAACTAAATGATGGGTAGTAAAATCATGAGTTCAGCCTGTGCTCCTTGTACTGATTCACTGTATGTATTTTTTATTCTTAGCCACATGCTGAAAAGTAAAAATACCAGTTGATTTTTTTTTCAAATTTCCATGACATTTTTTCTAAGATATATCTGACCATTAATAGTGTATTAAAATTGTACTTTTGATTTCCAACCCCCCCCACACACATTTTCAGTCTGATCAGAT
Source organism: Pantherophis guttatus (assembly GCF_059756535.1). Classification (NCBI taxonomy): domain Eukaryota; kingdom Metazoa; phylum Chordata; class Lepidosauria; order Squamata; family Colubridae; genus Pantherophis; species Pantherophis guttatus. The sequence continues at coordinate 6,303,759 of NC_142075.1, forward strand.
TTATAATCTGTTTTTATTACTTTTTTTTTTTAATTTGATTTATATGCCGCCCTTCTCCGGAGACTCAGGGCGGCTTACAACGTGCTCAGCAATAGCCTTCATCCTTTTGTATATTTATACAAAGTCAGCTTATTGCCCCCACAACTGGGTCCTCAATTTACCTACCTTAGAAAGGATGGAAGGCTGAGTCAACCTTGAGCCTTGGCGAGATTCGAACCCTGCAGTAATTGCAGGCAGCTGGTCTTAATAACCAGCTTAATAACAGGGTGCCTTAAACCCCTGTACTACCAAGGCTCTTTATAATTTTTTGTTTATACGGGGTGATAACAGCATTTCTTTTCCTCAACTGGTTTTATTTTAAAAAATGAATCCCAACATGTAGCCTTTGATTTCTAAAAATACAGGTAGTCCTCGACTCAACGGCCAAAATTGACCCCAAAATTTCTGTTGCTGAGTGAGAATCGCTGCCGTCGTTAAGTTAGTGATACGGTTGTTAAGTGAATCTGATTTCCCCATTGACTTTCTTATAAAATGACATTGACAGTCTTCCTCCCCCCCCTCCTTTACAGGCTGAGAAACAAGGGGGGGTCTCTTCTGACCTCCTCCTCCCATTATGTAGCTGTGGGCTCTGCTGTCTCTTCTCTGAAGAGAACTACCGGTTCTGTGGGCGTGGCTTGGAGGGGGGATAATGTGACTGGGTAGGCGTGGCCATTTTTTTTTTTTACTTTTCTGCGAAGAGAGTGTAAAAAAGTGCTTTCAAAAGGCTCTGACGATCCCAGCTGAGTTGCCTGATTGGCAGAGACTTTTTTTTCTTTTAAATGCCTCTGACGATCAGGCAAATAAGCTTGGATCGTCAGAGGCATTTAAAAGAAAAAAAGGTGTTTTTTCTTTTAAAAGCCTTTAATGATCCCAGCTGAGCCACACGATCATCAGAGGCTTTTTTTTTTTTTTTTTTACTTTTAAAAGCATTTTTTCGGCCGAAGAGGTTGTAGAAAATATGCTTTTAAAAGGGGGGGGGGAAAGCCTCTGATGATTGTGTGGCTCAGATGGGCATGGGGGGGCAGGGATTTTTGCTACCGGTTCTCCAAACCACCCTCCTCCATTGCTACTGGATCGGGTGATCCGGTCCGAACCGGGAGCATTTCACCCCTGACCTGTATACTGCACGAGTCAAAAAGAGGGCTGTGAAAATATCTACAAACCCCTCACATCCTGGACATAAACTGTTTCAACTCCTATCCTCAAAACGACGCTATAGAGCACTGCACACCAGAACAACTAGACACAAGGACAGTTTTCCCCGAATGCCATGACTCTGCTAAACAAATAATTCCCTCAACACTGTCAAACGATTCACTACGTCTGCACTACTATTAATCTTCTCATCATTCCCACCACCCATCTCATTCCACCTATGACTGTACCCTTGTTGCTGGTATCCTTATGATTTATATTGATTGTTTCCTAGTATGATTTGATTGCTTATTTGTTCCCTATGACTATCATTGAGTGTTGTACCTTATGATTCTTGACGAAGGTATCTTTTCTTTTATGTACACTGAGAGCGTATGCACCAAAGACAAATTCCTTGTGTGTCCAATCACACTTGGACAATAAAGAATTCTATTCTAAAAATAAAACTAAAAATTGGAGTTTATAATAACCTACGGTCAGTTCTTAAAAGAAATCTACCTTACAGGGGGGAGACCATAGAAAGGCCTAAGTGATAATTTACAGCCACTTTTGTTTTTCCCTGTGGGACGTCACTTCAAAGCCACTTGGCTTTGATTTGCTTGTTTTTGTGGCATTTGGGGGGGGAGAAATACATTCTTTGGGCTGTAGAATATTTCAGTCTTTCCCTTCATTCAGCCTGTGCTCTCTCTGTGACGATGAAATCCAAACCTGTGGTTTTTGACCCAGTCAACATTTCATTTCGGGACAATGAAGGACAAGCTATAGCAGTTGCTTGGTGTGGTTGCTTTTTATGTCGCCATGACTCGAATTAAATCATTTCTGGGATGATACGACCACACTGGCTGGCTTTGAACAATGTGGTTAGCTAAAACGTAGTTGGTTGGTTTGTGTGTCAAGGATATTGTATTTGATCATTTGGCCTGTCTCCATTTGACGGCTGTATCCCCAACACCAGGGCCCTGAGGATGACATCTCCCATCTTCCACAGCCATTGGGTGTTGAGTTGGGGAAGGTGATTATTGATCTTTTTCCTTGGCTTTTTCCATTGAAATGGTTGGAAATGTCAATATTAACAAGGCGACATGTCGGTGTGTGTCTCTCTCTGTGTGTGTATTTCTAGAACATTCTAGAGATTGACCGGAAGCGCCTTACAGGTAATCCTCTACTTACAACTTTTTTTTTAGTGGCCCTTCGAAGTTACAATGGCTCTGAAAAAGTGTCTTATTCCCTTTTTTTCACACTACCAATCCTTGTAGCCCCCCCCTCCCCCCCCCGGTCATGGGATCAAAATTTGGCTGTTTGGCAAGTGTGATTTATATTTGTAATGGTCCTGTCTGTGCAGAATGGGGCAGCTGGTTATGAAAAGGTAACAGAGTTTCACACAACGTAGTACATAGAACATAGAATAAATAGGGTTGGAAGGGACCTCAGAGATCTTCTAGTCCAACCCTGCCAATAGCTATCCGGTCTTTTCTTGAAAACCTCCATCGATAGAGCAGTCACTTCTCTGGGAGGCAGGCAAGCTGTTCCACTGATTAATTGTTCTCCCTGTCAGGAATTGTCTTATTTCTAGTTGGATCTCTCCTTAACAAGCTCCCAGCCAATGCTTCCTGTCCTGCTCCCAGGTGCTGTGGAGAATATAACAATAGCAATAGCACTTAAGACTTATATACCTCTTCATGGTGCTTTACAACCTTCTCTAAGCGGTTTACAGAGTCAGCCTCTTGTCCCCAACAATCTGGGTCTTCGTTTTACCTACCTTGGAAGGAGGGAAGGCTGAGTCAATCTTGAGCCGGTCAGGATCGAACTCCTGGCAGTTGGCAGAGTCAGCCTGCAATACTGCATTCTAACCACTGCGCCACCCCAGCTCATAGTATGTCAATCTCATCTTCTCTGTGACAGCCCCTCAAACATTGGAAGACTGCTATCATGCCACGGGTAATCCCTTCTCTTCATTAAGCTAGATATACCTAGTTCCCTCAATCCTTCATTGTACGTTTTTAGCCTCCAATCCCCTAATCATCTTGGTTGCTCTTCTCTGTCCACTTTCTAAGGTCTCAACATCTTTTTTTTTGTTTTGTTTTGGTATTGTAGTGACCAGAAGTGGACGCAGTATTCCAAGTGTGGTCTTACCAGGGCAGTATAAAGTTGTATTATCACTTGACGTCATTTTGAAATGATCCTTCTGTTGATGCAACCCGAGACTGGATTTTGAGAGTGGGAGGGGTGGAAAATGATTCATTTCAGATCATTTCTGCAGCCAGGGGCCAAAAATGGCTTCCTTTTCCTGTCCCTTTAAACCAGTGGTGGAATTCAGTTTTTTTTACTACCGGTTCTATGGGCGTGGTGTGGCGTGCGTGGTGTGTCTTGGTGGGCATGGCAGGGGAAGGATACTGCAAAATTCCCACCCCACTCCAGGGGAAGGATACTGCAAAATCCCCATTCCCTCCACTCCAGGGGAAGGATACTGCAAAATCTCCATTCCCACCCCACTCCAGGGGAAGGATACTACAAAATCTCCATTCCCTCCCCACTCCTGGGGGGAAGGATATTGCAAAATCCCCATTCCCTCCCCACTCCAGGGGAAGGATACTGCAAAATCCCCATTCCTTCCCCACTCCAGGGGAAGAATACTGCAAAATCTCCATTCCCACCCCACTCCAGAGGGAAGGATACTGCAAAATCCCCATTCCCTCCCCACTCTTGGGGGAAGAATACTGCAAAATCTCCATTCCCACCCCACTCCAGAGGGAACGATACTGCAAAATCCCCACTCCCTCCCCACTCCAAGGGGAAGGATATTGCAAAATCCCCATTCCCTCCCCACTCTTGGGGGAAGGATACTGCAAAATCTCTATTCCCACCCCACTCTGGGGCCATCCAGAGGTGGCATTTGCCGGTTTTCCGAACTGCTCAAAATTTTCGCTACCGGTTCTCCAGAACCTGCTGGATTTCACCCCCTGCTCTTCCTCAAGCATCAGACTCTTCTTCTGCTCCATTGAAAACCAGCGAACCCTTTGCGAGGGTCAGCCTTTTAAACTTAAAAAAACCGAGGAAGCCTTTAATCGAGGCTTCCAGGGTGGATTTGATTTAAATCGAGTTGATTTAAAACACAATTTAAATCATGATTTAAATCACTAGTAAAAAGCCTTGATTGAAATCAACTCGATTTAAATCATAATTTTTAAAGAGCAACTGTCATCTCTGCTACTCCTTTGACCCACCGTTGACTCACCGATAGTCCCAGTGTTGCAGAATATACAGCCTCATGCTACATCACTCAGCTCCATTCCATGCTGAATAAACTAAATTGTTTATGTATCTTAAATAGAAAACTATCTTACGATAGATTTTTACCCCAAAAGTTTTTTATTAAAATAAATTCGATAAAAATCAAAAAAATCCGATTTAAATAAAAAAAATCTGATTTTTTAAAAAAAATCATTGATTTTTATCCACCCTGGAAGCTTCCCATCCGCTTCGTATTTAGGAGCATTTTTGGAGACAACCCCCCTCTTCTCCCCCTCCACCCCCGGCCTGGGGATTTCTCCCTTGCCGTAAAGAAGGCAGGTCGTTTCCTTTGCATTAAACAGAATCCATCCTTCCAGCCTGAACGAAGGCCAAGGCTCCTGCTATCTGCTGGCGAAGCTCACTGTTGACATTGTGGCTGGAGCACCAGCCCATGTGATGTCCTGTCCTTGTTTACCAGGCTCGGGTTATTTCAGATGGCAGAGTCTCTTTTCAGCTCTGTGGAGAAATGCTGGGGATTTCTGGAATCTGGCAAACGCAAGGCAGGCTCCTTCTAAATTTACTCTCCGGATGGTTTTCTGGTACCTATACTCTGGGGAAAGGGGGGGGGGTGAAGGACCACTCCTCTCATTGCATGTTTTATAAACTCTAGTAGTTCCTCTCCCACCCCCTTTTTAATAACCCTTGCAGATTGTTTTTCAAACCACTCCGCGGTGGGTTTATTGCAACTTTCCAAACAGAATATCCTCTTTTTTTTTTTTTTTTTTAAATGCAATTCAAGCATGTAAATTCAGGAAGGTTTTATGCTCTCCAGCTCCTGTGTTATGTATGTATGCGGGCAGAGAAGGGGAAGCCTTTGTGGAAAGGAGAAACGAGAAAAAGTAAGGCTGGCAGTTTTTAAAGAAAGGGACTTTTATTTTGTAATGGCTGGAATTCCCTTCATCTTTTGGTCACCTCCTGGCTGGCTGGCTGGCATATTAAGTGTTTAGACCAGAGGTTTTCAAACTTGGCATAGCTGGCTGGAGAATTCTGTGAGTTGAAGTCCACAAGTCTTAAAAGCGACCAAGTTTGGGGACCCCCTGGTTTAGACAGATTAGCAGAGTTGGAAGGGACCTTGGAGGTCTTCTAGTCCAACCCCTCGCCCAAGCAGGAGACCCTACACCATTTCTGACAGATGGCAGTTCAGTCTCTTCTTGAAAGCCTCCAGTGATGAAGCTCCCACAACTTCCAAAGGCAACTTCTGTTCCACTGGTTGATGGTTCTCACTCAAAAAATTCCTCCTTATTTCTAGATTGAATCTCTCCTTGATCAGTTTCCATCCATTATTCCTTGTCTGGCCTCCAGGAAAATAGCTTGACCCCCTCCTCTCTGTGGCAGCCCCTCAAATATTGGAGCACTGCTCTCATGTCTCCCCTAGTCCTTCTCTTCACTAGACTAGCCAGGCCCAGTTCCTGCAACCGTTCATCGTATTGTATTGTTCTGCCTCAACAAAATACTGCACAGGTAGTCCTCGCCTTACAACCAAAATTGATCCCAACATTTCTGCTGCTAAGCGAGACAGTTGTTAAGTGAGATTTGCATCATTTTGCGACCATTCTTGTCACCGTTGTGAAGTGAATCCCTGCGGTTGTTAAATTAGTAACACGGTTGTTAAGTGAATCTGGCTTCCCCGTCAACTTTGCTTGTCAGAAGGTCACAAAAGGGGGGAAAATCACATGACCCCGGGATATGGCAACCGTCATAAAGAGATGCCAATTTTCAACTGTCTGAATTTTGATCATGTGACCATGGGGATGCTGCAATAGCAATAGCACTCAGACTTATATACCACTTCACAGTGCTTTATAGCCCTCTCTAAGCGGTTTACAAAGTCAGCCTCTTGTCCCCAACAATCTGGGTCTTCATTTTACTGACTTCGGAAGGATGGAAGGCTGAGTCAACCTTGAGCCGGTCAGGATCAAACTGCGGGCAGTCAGCAGAATTAGCCTGCAGTACTGCATTCTAACCACTGTGCCACTATGGCAATAGAATAGAATAGGAATAGAATAAGCACTTAAAACTTATATACTGCTTCACAGTACTTTCCAGCCCTCTCTAAGCGGTTTACAGAGTCAGCATAATTGCCCCCAACAATTTGGGTCCTCATTTTACCCACCTTGGAAAGACGGAAGGCTGAGTCAACCTTGAGCCTGGTGAGATTCGAACTGCCAAATTGCAAGCAATCGGCAGAAGTAGCCTGCGGTACTGCACTCTAACCACAGCTCTTGGTGCATTGGTCATAAGTGTGAAAAACTATCATAAGTCACTTTTTTCAGTGCCGTTGCAACTTTGAACCCTCACTAAACGAATTGTTGTACGTTGAGGACTACTTATCCATCAGTTTATAAAGAGAATGGAAATATGAAAATAGCACGGGTATTCTAGGTTTTATGTCTACTTCCAAATATTTTGAAAAGTAGCGTGATAGATAGGTAAATGTCCTTAGTACGATACATTTAAGAAAAGGGTGATAAAATTGAAGGGCTAAACGATTCTTAGGACTAGATTTACAAGTAAATAAATTTAGCATCATTCTACAGATAACAAGATTTTTTTCTCCCCCCTGACAACCAGCACGGCTGAAATGTTTGATGAATGCAATTCTTGGATTTTTTTTTTATTTTTTTTTTAAATTTGATTTATATGCCGCCCTTCTCCGGAGACTCAGGGCGGCTTACAATGCGTTAAGCAATAGCCTTCATACTTTTGTATATTTAGATTTTGGGGTGCAGCTACGTATATTGATGATATTTGCTGGCAAGAAGTAAAAAAATAAAATGGTTTCAGTTAAGATTCAGCCCTGTGTTGCTTTCTGTCTTTCGAGGTAGATAACTCACTGCCTTAGCTCAAAGGAATGGCTGTAAAGAAGGCTCGTCTGTTGGACGTCTCTGGAATTTTAAGGCGAATTTTGAGTTCTTGGAAGTGTTTTTATGAGAATGAGAAATACTCCGTCTATGATTCAAGCGTTACTGGGAAAGAAGACCGTGTACTCTGTGGAATGCCTTGTCTCTCGCTGGGGATGGAAGCAAAAAACCATGTGATTTGTCAACTTCCATCAGCACATAAGGATGTTAAAAATAAGATTGCTGTTAATCCTAGAGGGCATTCTTCCACTCAGAAATATGTCAGCGTGTTTAGTAATAACGATATCTCCTTTGTAGAGTGGGAACCCTTGACCTTATTTGGTCGCACGAAGGATGTTTGCAGGAATTGGGGATGAAAAGAAGGGTTAGGGGAAACGTGATAGAAGTCTTCCAATATTTGAGGGGCTCCTACAAAGAGGAGGGGCTCAAGCTGTTTTCCAAAGCACCAAAAGGCAAGAGACGAAGCAATACTGCAACGCTCTCTACATGGGGCTCCCCCTGGGGTGCACCCGGAGGCTCCAGCTGGTCCAGAACATGGCCGCGCGGGGGATTATGGGGGCGACGAGGCGCTCCCATGTGACACCTCTCCTGCGCGAGCTGCACTGGCTCCCGGTGGTCTTCCGGGTGCGCTTCAAGGTGTTGGTGACCACCTTTAAAGCGCTCCATGGCTTAAGGCCGGGGTACTTACGAGACCGCCTTCTGCCACCAATAGCCTCCCACCGGCCAGTACGCTCACACAGAGTGGGCCTCCTCAGGGTGCCATCCGCCAGACAATGTCGGCTGGCGACCCCCAGGGGGAGAGCCTTCTCTGTGGCGGCACCCACCCTCTGGAACAATCTCCCCCTAGAGATACGTTCAATACCAGACCTCCGGATTTTTCGTTGGGCCCTGAAAACCTATTTATTTCAACTAGCTGGGCTGGCTTGAGTTAAATTTTAAGTTGATTTTAAATTGGGTTGTTTTAATTTACGGCCAAAATATTTAATTATTTTAAACTGTTTTTAAATTTTGTATGTTCTGTTTTTTACTTTGGCTGTTCACCGCCCTGAGTCCTGTTTGGAGAAGGGCGGTATAGAAATGGAAACAAATAAATAAAATAAATAAATGGATGGAAACCAATCAAGGAGAGAAGCAACCTAGAACTACGGAAAATATTCCTAACAGTGAGAACAGTTAATCAATGGAACGGCTTCCTTCAGAAATTGTGGTTGCTCCATCACTGGAGGCTTTTAAGAGGAGACTGGACAGCTACTTGTGTGAAATGTATAGAGCCGTGATGGTGAACCTATGGCACATGGAGCCATATCTGTGGGCACGCGAGCGTTGCCCTAGCTCAGCTCCAGTGCACATGGGCATGCCAGCCAGCTGATTTTTGGGCCTTCTGGAAGTCGGGAAACGGGCCGTTTCCGGACTCCGGAGGGCCTTTGGGGAGGATGGGGAAGGCAGTTTTCACCCTCCCCAGGCTCCAAGAAAGCCTCTGGAGCCTGGGGAGGGTGAAAAATGGGCCTACCGGGCCCACCGTGTGCCAAAATTGGGGGGAGCGTGTGGGGGGGGCGTGTGTGCATGCGTGGGGTGCATTGAATTATGGGTGGACATGTGCGCACACGACTCCCCGCGCTCCTCCCACTTTTGGCATGCGACAGCAAAAAGGTTAGCCATCACTGGTATAGGGTCTCCTGCTTGAACAGGGGGCTGGACTAGATGACCTCCAAGGTCCCTTCCAACTCCGTTATTCTATGTTCTACGTTCAGATCTGATTAGTACCTATGTAGAAATGTTAGAGCGGTGGAGAAAACTGAGAGGTTAAATAAAGGAGGTACAAATAAACCTCCCAATTTAATGGAGCTCATTGTGTGGATTTTGAATGCAAATCTGAACATACACAATATCCTTTCACACGTCTGCAAAATCCCATTTGCCGTTCTATGCTCGGATAGAATAGATAAAATGTGCATGTGTAAAATCTCATTCCTGCTTTTACACATGCATGAACTGTATGCAAAATAAGCATGCATAAAATCCCATTGGAGGAATGCCTATTATAATAACATCAGTGCATGCAAAATCCCATTTGAATTTAATAGACTTTGTGCTTTTTAATGGACATCCCTTCCCCCATTGGGGCATCACCTTCCAAGTTGACAATCTTGCATTTCGAGGGGTGAAGGCTAGCAGGATTTTTGCCCTTGACTGGAAGGTTGGTGACTTTGAAAATCCATGAGAAATTTTGCAATGTGTGGGCTGCATTGGAAGGCAGTGGCTTTTAGATTTATTTAGTCACTTCAAGCACTACGCACTTTCCATGCTTTGTTTATGTGGAAGCTTAAGAAGAAATCTGAGAGACAGTTTGGTGTAGTGTCTAGACCAAACTGTTGAGTATAGAGAGGGGTAAAAATACCGCATCTCAGATTTTAAGTTTTAGCAGGTTGTGCTTTAGAATAGAACAGAACTGAAGGGGCCTTGGAGGTCTTCTAGTCCAGCCCCCATCTTAAGCAGCAGAATCTATGCCATTTCAGACAAGTGACTATCCAGTCTCCTTAAATACCTCCAGTGATGAAACACCCACAACAGCTTGCCTTCAGAAGTTGTGGGTGCTCCATCACTGGAGGCTTTCAAGAGGAGACTGGACAGCCATTTGTTCAGAATGGTATAGGGCCGTGATGGCGAACCTATGGCACGCGTGCCACAGGTGGCACCTGGAGCCATATCTGCAAGCACGCGAGCCATTGCCTTAGCTGAGCTCCAGTCAGTTGATTTTTGGCTGCCCCTCCCCTCTCAGGAATTTCCACGCAGCCCTTTTGGATGCCAGGTAAGTACAGGGCTCACACGAAGGCTCTGGGAGGGCGTTTTCGGCCTCGGGGGGGATTTTTGCCCTCCCCAGGTTCCAAGAAAGCCTCTGGAGCCTGGGGAGGGTGAAAAATGAGCCTGCCGGGTCCACCGGAAGTTGGGAAATGGGTCATTTCCAGTCTCCGGAGGGCCTCGGGGGGGGGGGGGGGCTCCAGGCTCCAGAGTTGGCAAGGCCTCCCTCTCCAGGACCCTCCTCTCTGGCAATGCCTTCGGTGTTCGCCGAAGAGCAAGAGATAGGGCTGGGGCCAAGCACGTCCACGCAGCCACAGATGGACAGTGATGAGGGTAATGAGTCTTGGCTGGATCCATGCCAGCGTCGCAGAGATAAGCGCGCGCAAGAGAAGAAAAGGCGTGCCCGAGATTAGGCTGAGTCACTGGACCACACCCCACAGGATATAAAAGGGAGCGTGGTGGCCAGTCAAACCTTGTGACGAGCAAAGCTGAAAGCTTTCACGCCATTCTGCATTGCCGGACTTTTGCTATAGACTTTGCTCGATTATCTCTGGACTTGATTGTAATTATTAAGCTGTTTCTTTTGATGTACCAGAAGTGGGGAGAAGTTATCTCTCCTCTTTGCAAATAATAAACTCTTGGCAGGCAGCCACTAGGTTGTTGCCAAGTTCCGTTATCATAAGGAAAAGGATTTTGCTGGCTGGTTTGGTCTTTAACTCCTGAACGTCTGTTGGTGTGTGTGCGTGTGGTTGGGGACAGAACAATAGGGTCTCCTGCCTTGAGGAGGAGGTTGGACTAGAAGACGTCCAAGGTCCCTACCAGACTTACGATTCTATGATCTGTACTTTTGTACTGTTTTGTAGGCATGTAGCACATATAACTCAAATTACTGAATTGCCTCCATTTTGGATTCACACAATGCATTCAGCCATAAGATGCACTAGGTTTGAACAGCGTGCTAGGTTACAAATCATGGTGAAAAAAAAATGTGGGGTTTTTGGTCATCTTGGCATTTTTTTGCTCACGTTGTAGGTCCTTTTGGGGGCCAGAATTTAAGCAACCTGTCTCAAAGGTTGACCCTTGATATTCTTCCTTCTCCCAGGTAGTCTTTTTCTGGTGGACATTAAAGATGAAAACCTGGGGAATCTGGAAACGGGGCTTTGCAACAACCAGGCGAAACTTATGGAGGAAGCCTTAGCCGCTGCTGAAGATCTCTCTGTTCCAGGCCAAAAGAACGTAAGTATACTTCATTCTTGATAGATCAAAGCTTCCGTACTGTTCCCTCTTGCGGTGTTCCTGCACCACAGGAACTGTGCGAGATAGAATGAGCTGAGACTGTCCCGAGGTCAACTGTTGACTTTTGGGCTCCTCCCACTCTACATCTTATCTCGAGCCATGCTGAGGGGAACAGATCATAGAACCGAGACGGCGAACCTGTGGCACGCGTGTCAGAGGTGGCACACAGCACCCTCTCTGATGGCATGTGAGCTGTCTCCCAGTTCAGCTGTGCTGTGCATGCGTGTATGCCTCCTGCCGGCCAGCTGGTCTTCAGGTCTCTGCCGTGCATGTCCAGAGGCGGGGCGCGTGGAGGGGGCACCTGCGGCCCTCCCGAGCTCCATTTTCGCTGGCAGAGGGTTGCAGGAGGCCATCGCAGCCAAAAACGGAGCTTGGGAGCCTGTTTTCTCTGGTAAAGCTGTTGGGCCCCCACAGGCACCTTCCCCCGTCACGAGTGATGTCGAGCTGGCCAAGCCGCACCCACCCAGGCCCCCCGAGGTCAAACGCAACCCTGCTGCGGCCCTCGATGAAATCAAATTTGACACCCCTGGTAGAGGGTGCCCTGCTCCAGCAGGGGGATGGATTAGATGACCTCCAAGGTCCCTTCCAACTCTGTTATTGTTCTATGGGGTGTTTTCCAAAGCACGTGGATTTGTCAAGTGGAAATACGTATCCATTCGTGAAAAACCTGAGCCAGAATGTTACCCAGAATGCGCACAAGCCCATCATCGATAAGATCGAAGTCCTTCTTTGGTTTGGACGGACGCTGATCTGGGAGAAGAATTTGCATTGTAAATAGAAAGTTCTTACTGCATGTTCTTTGACTGCTTGGATGCAGTTGATTTCCTTTCCGTATACCAGAGGTTTTTTTTTTTTTTTTTTTTTTTGATTCCAGCAAATTGAGTATTTTAGGACGTATCATGTTGTCATGGAAAATGTGAACCCACAGGCTCGATGGAGAAGAGATTAAAAAATGCTGGCAGTTGGTTCCTGCCCTGCAAGCTGTTCCCAGCTGGAGAGAGAGAGAGAGAGAGAGAGAGAGAGAGGTTGTGTCTATGTCCCTCTCGATTTTTCATCCTTTTGGTCTCTTTCTTTTGGAGGGGAGGGTGCATTTCTGCTTTGCCTGTTTCCCTGATGTGCCAAGCAAGCAAAGGCTTCAAAGGGCCCAGATGCTGCTGAACAGAAGCCACAGAAGAGCAGCAAGTAGAAATGGGGGCTTTGAGCAGATACAGATTAACAGAGCTGGCAGGGACCTTGGAGGTCATCTAGTCCAATCCCCCACTCAAACAGGAGACCCTACACCATTTCTGACAGACGGCAGTCCAGTCTCTTCTTGAAAGTCTCCAGTGATGAAGCTCCCACAACTTCTGAAGGCAATTTCTGTTCCATGGGTTGATTGTTCTCACTGTCAGAAAATTCCTCCTTATTTCCAGGTTGAATCTCTCCTAGTTTCCATCCATTGCTTCTTATCTGGCCTTCAGGTGCTTTGGAAAATAGCTTGACCCCCTCCTCTCTATGGCAGCCTCTCAAATATTGGAAGACTGCTATCATGTCTCCCCTGGTCCTTCTTCTTCACTAGACTAGCCATGCCCAGTTCCTGCAACCGTTCATTGTATGTTTTAGCCTCCAGTCCCCTCATCATCCTGGTTGCTCTTCTCTGCACTCTTTCTAGAGTCTCAACCAGGGGTGAAATCCAGCAGGTTCTGACCAGTTCTGGAGAACCGGTAGCAGAAATTTTGAATAGTTTGGAGAACCGGCAAATGTTACCTCTGGCTGGCCCCAGAGTGGGGTGGGAATGGAGATTTTGCAGTATCCTTCCCCTGCCATCCCCACCAAGCCACACCCACCAAGCCACACCACGCCCAAGCCACGCCCACAGAACCGGTAGTAAAAAAAATTTGGATTTCACCACTGGTCTCAACATCTGTTTTATAGTGTGGTGACCAAAACTGGATGCAACAGGAGCAACAGAACAGCAAGTAGAAATTGGGGTTTTGAGCAATTTGAGTTTCCATCAAAACCCTTCTCTAGCTACGCAAAAACCATGTTGAAGAAACCACGTTGGGTTTTTGCATAAGTGAGCGAAGAGTCAGCTTCGCATAAAATACACTTTGATTGCCCCCTGGTGCCCAAGAAGCACAGTTGCTTCCCCGGGCTAAATCAAAAACAGGAAACAAGGTTTGGAAACCAAAGAAGATGGGGGGAGAAAAGGGTAGCTCTACCTGTTGAACTTCCATGCAGAGTTGAGGAGAGCCAAGAGCTTGGCCTGCTTGAGTGTCACTGCAAACTTTACAACAGTGGAGGTAGTCCTTGGCGTACGACCACAGTTTTGGGACCATCCTTTGTGTTGTTGCGCAAAAGTGATTGTTCAACAAGTCGCGCTGGTGTTACGACCTTCTTTGTCACCGTTGCTAAGCGCAACTCTACACTTGTTAGGTGGATCTTGTAATGGTTAAGCAAATCTGACTTCCCCCGTTGACTTGCTTGCTAGGGAGCCGGCTGTTCTGACCCAGCTCTCCAAACACGACAAACTCTCTGAAGTGAACTCAAAAGATTCCTTTATTAGGAGTGCCGGCAGCCCCGGCAAAAAAGTTTATCTCACAGGCTGACAAGTCCATCCAGCCAGAAGATGAATAACTGTCTGCCACGTCTGTCTATCTATCTATCTATCTATCTATCTATCTATCTATCTATCTATCTATCTATCTATCTATCTATCTATCTATCTATCTATCTATCTATCATCTATCTATTTTATATACCGCCCTACTCCCAAAGGACTCAGGGGGGTGAACAGCCAAACAGTAAAAATACATAGATACAAAATTTAAAAACAAAGTAAAATCGAATTAAACAAATTTGGCCCAAACGTATTAAAACCCCAATCCTTTAAAAACCAATTTAAAATTTACATAATTAAAAAGAGGGAAAAGATTAGGCCAGGCACGCCTGGTGGAATAAAAAGGTTTTAAGAGCGCGACGGAAGGTGCGCAGATCCGGGATCCTCCGTATCTCCGGGGGGAGCTCGTTCCAGATCGTAGGTGCCCCCACAGAGAAGGCTCTCCCCCTAGGGGCCGCAGTCAACATTGTTTGGCCGACGGCACCCGGAGGAGCCCCTCTCTATGGGAGCGTACTGGCCGGTGGGAGGCTATTGGTGGTAGTAGGCGGTCCCGCAAATAACCAGGTCCTAAGCCATGGAGCGCTCTAAAGGTGGTAACCAAAACCTTGAAGTGCACCCGGAAGACCACCGGGAGATCATCTCTGCTCTCTGCCTTTTATCTCCAGACCTAGGGTGGGGCTTTACTAGCAGCGGTGGCTGTTCCTTCCCCAAGACTGACCCATAGATTTCCACTGCTCTCCTCTCCTCTGCCTTCTGCGCAGCCACGCGTCAGGCACTGGACCCAGCTGTTCCTCCTCTTCCTCATCGGCCATCTCCAGACCTGGGAGCTGTTGACTCTCCATCTGAGGGTGAAGGACAGCCCAGACTACGCCTCTGTCTCTCTCTCTCTGCCAGCTCCATTCCCTCTTCCCTCTCGGAGCTCTCAGGCTGCCTCGATGCTGACCCTGTTCCCATGCCGCCTCCTCCTCCTCTGATTCGGCTGTTGGAGGGGCCAGCGGCTGACAGGCGACTACGCTGTCTGGGAAGTTCACAAATGACTATCTTGTGACTTTGGTACGCTGCAGCAATCCTAAATACATGCCAGTACAAACCCTGGAGATGCAGTGATAGTCACAAGTGTGAGAGCCAGTCATAAATCAGTTTTTGCACGGTCACTAAGTGAATGGCTGTAAATCAATCTGTAGTCACAGGGTGGAATTTGGAGATAAATGGAGAAATTCTCCACAGTTTTCCAGCTTCACAGGCTGCACCTGGCTTTGGACTGATCTGGGTTAGGCACACTTACTGGAGCTACCCCGATCAGCAAACAGAAGTGTCAAAAAAATCAATTATTGGCATGAAGGATTTTTTTCCTGCCTCTTGGTCTAGGTGCTTGAAGTCTGTATGAATTTGAATTAAATTAGAATGAAAATAGAAAGGCTGGAATCTCAAAAAGGCAGAGAAAATTGGGTGCCTGGATGGTTTGAGAAATCTTGCGTTGAAAAGCCGTGTTACTTTTGTGAATTTTGTTTGTTTGCAATATGATTTCAGCAGAAGAATCTTGTTTTATCATTTTCATCCATTGTCTACAAGAAGTAAAACTCACAAATAAACATTTTCAAGATGTATCATTGTTCAGGTTCATTGTTGAGGTTGAGTAAAAGCACGATTGCTTAATCCAATTTTTTATTAACTTAATTATCCAGAGTAACTTTTGTAGGCAGCCACCCTCAGGTGACTTGGCTATATCTAATAGATAGAGAGATGGAGAGATGGAGAGAGAGAGAGAGAGAGAGAGAGAGAGAAAGAGAGAGAGAGAGAGAGAGAAATTTTAGATACATTGATGATAGAGAGATGGATAGATGGATAGAGAGATAGAGAAATAGATAGAGAGATGCTAATAGATAAAAGCTAATCCCAACACCCTCACCCGCACCAAGTGAAAGAAGTGGTTTATGGACTTTGGTTCTCCTAATCCAGCAATCTTTTCCTTTCCTTTCCTTTCCTTTCCTTTCCTTTCCTTTCCTTTCCTTTCCTTTCCTTTCCTTTCCTTTCCTTTCCTTTCCTTTCCTTCCCCTTCCCCTTCCCCTTCCCCCTTTCCTCTCCTCTCCTCTCCTCTCCTCCCCTCTCCTCCTCTCCTCTCCTCTTCTTTCCTCCCCTCCCCTCCCCTCTTCTTTCCTCTCCTCTCTCCCTCTCTCCCCCCCTTCCTCTCTCCCGACACATTGCTTCCCATAACATACAAATATTGGAAACTGTAATTTGTTTAGAAAAGGGACATGCTGCTCATTCCTTTAGCAGCTCTAGAGAGTTCCAAACCAACAAAACCGTCCTTTTCTAAAATCCTGTATCGATGTAATAGCAATACACTTTTCCCCATATTTGGAAAATTGATGCCCTTTGCAAAATCGAATTCCAAATTGAGTGGTTCATAGGGTGGCCCAAAATATTGTACAGAAGCAAAGAAAAAGAAAAGGAAAAGGAAAAGGAAGAGAAAAGAAAAGAAAAAAAAAGGCAGTATTAATGTCCACTTAAAAATGTGGTTGATAGTAAAGACCCAATTTAAATAGCATTGCTGTTAAGAATAGAATAACAGAGTTGGAAGGGACCTTGGAGGTCTTCTAGTCCAACCCCCTGCTTAGGCAGGAAACCCTACACCATTTCAGACAAATGGTTGTCCAATTTCTTCTTAAAAACTTCCAGTGTTGGAGCATTCACAACTTCTGGAGGCAAGTTGTTCCACTGATTAATTGTTCTCACTGTCAGGAAATTTCTCCTTAGTTCTAAATTGCTTCTCTCCTTGATGAGTTCCCACCCATTGCTTCTTGTCCTGCCCTCAGGTGCTTTGGAGAAGAGCTTGACTCCCTCTTTGGGGCAACCCCTGAGATATTGGAACCCTGCTATCATGTCTCCCCTGGTCTTTCTTTTCATTAAACTAGACTTTCATTAAAAGCTTCCTGTGTTTTAATTCTTGTTTTTGTTTTGGTAACTGGTACAACTTTGAGAACACGAAAATAAATATTCTCTTTGATTACAGATTAAAGTGGAGGCTTCGTCAATGAGCTTCCTTCCTCTGTACCGAGATGACAGTGAATGCTGCCTCCTGGTACTCACTGATCCCCAAGATAAGAACACAGGTTAGTAAATAGATTGTGGTTTGGTTTTTTAAAAACTCCTCTCTTTTATTTCAGCACGGCTGTGAATGATCGGATGCACGAAACATAACTTGGCACCTGGGATGTGGGCATATGGAAAACCATTTGGGAATTCTATGCAAGTACTCTGGGCACTGAGGAAGGGTGGGAGATAAATAGAACTTGGCTTCTAAATGCAAAACACTTTTCGAGGAGCGACTTCCCTGAAACCTGTCTGCTCTTCTCATCAAAATGACATTTTGAGTACTCCAGGATTTTCTGCGACCAAATAGCGAAGAGGTCTTGCCATAAAATGCTGTGGCATCAGCATTCTAAATTCAGAATTCAGAGACGAAAACAAATGAAGAACGTGTGGCAGGAACTGGGTATGGTTAGTCTAGAGTAGGGATGGCGAAACTTTTTCTTACCAAGTGCTGAACAGGAACATGCTTCAAGCCCTGCACGCACTTGCGTGCCATCTGCAGTAATGTGTGGCTCCTCCCCATGTGCTCCATGTGCAACTGCACCATATGTGTATGCACACAGCTTTTGCACGCACAATGCACGTGCACAAATGCTGTCTGCACATGCATGCACAATCTTGCACACATGCGCAAATGTGCGCATGTGCAGGAGAGCTCCGAAGACCAGCTGGGTCCCCTGAACTGCATGCATGCACACCAGAGGTGCATGCATGTGCAGTTTCAGGTGAGCTTGGCGACAGCTCGCGTGCCCGGAAAAAAGGCTCTGCGTGCCACTTCCGGCATGTGTGCCATAGGTTCGCCAACACGGGTCTAGAGAGAAGAAGAACTAGGAGCAGGGGTAGTATTTAGCTGGTTTGGACCAGTTTGGGCAAACCGGATGCTAGTTTTACATCTGGTTCGCTGAACCAGTAGTTGCAAGGACTGGCTGGCCCCGCCCACCCCACCCTTGCCAGGAGTCTCCACGGGGCCCGTTTTGGATGCCAGGTAAGTGCAGGGCCTGCATGGAGGCTCTGAGAGGGCAAAAAATGGGCCTCCCAGAATTTCCAGAAGTCTGGAAACAGGCCCGTTTCCAGCCTTCGGAGGGCCTCGAGCCTGGGGGAAGCTGTTTTAGCCCTCCCAGAGGGTCAAGGAAAGCCTCCAGAGCCTGGAGAGGGCGAAAAACGGGCCTTTCGGAAGTCCGGAAATAGGTTTGTTTCCAGCCTCCAGAGGGCCTCTGGAGCCCAGGGGAGGCTATTTTCGCCATTCCGGAGACTCGAGGAAAGCCTCTGGAGCTGGGGAGGGTGAAAACGCCCCCCCTCCACCTTGGTGCAGGAGGCCGAGTAGGCCACACCCATCATGGCCACGCCCACACAGCAACCGGGCAGAGAACCAGTTGCTAACATTTTTGAATCCCACTCCTGACTAGGGGTGACATGATAGCAGTATTCCAGTATTTGAGGGACTGCCAGAAGGAAGAGGGGGTCGACCTATTCTCCAAAGCATCTGAGGGCAGGAGAAGAAGCAACGGGTGGAAACTAATCAAAGAGAGAAGCAACCTAGAACTAAGGAGAAATTTCCTGACAGTTAGATCAGGAATTTGATCAATGGGCTTGCCTTCAGAAGTTGTGGGTGCTCCATGACTGGAGGCTTTTAAGAAGAGATTGGACAGCCATTTGTCTAAAATGGTTATAGAGTCTCCTGCTTTTGCCAGGGGGTTGGGCTAGAAGACCTCTTAAGTTCCCTTACAGCTCTCTTCTGATTGGCTCCATACATCCCCTCTAATATTAAGAATACTATTTGTGAGGATGTAGTTTCGTATCTTCCTTGCCGTCATTGCGAACAAGGCAACTTCATCAGACCACAAAAACTAAGATATTTTTTCTTCTAGGCTAGATAATAGTGCCCACATTACTGCGTTTCAAGAGAAATGGCTTTTTTTTTTTCCTGCCTGAGAATTTGTAAGTAGCGGAAGGAAGCCAAGAGAACATTACGGCTTTGGTATTTTATCTTATAGGTTTGCGTGTACTTTTGAATTTTAATGTGTAACCCAGTATATGATGTACCCTTCATCACTGAGTCTCGAACTGTTCTCAGTCATGAATTGCCAGTTTTAATTTTGGGAACAGAGGGAGCCTTTCTTCATTGATTTTATGATCTCCCTGAGTCGAAATTTTAAGATTAGCCATTTTCCTTTAGCCTAATTGTGATTGTAATATGATAATGGCTTAGGAGAGGGAAGAAAGGAACAGCTGTATCTTGAGATCAATCTGATATAAATAAGGAAAAAAAAAACCCCAAGTTTTTAATATAGTGGTTACAAAAAGTTTTTATAGTTGTTTTCTGGAACACTGTGTATTATAGTAATTTCCTCCTGAATTATGAAAAGTGTAGAATTTTGCAGCCCATGTAACTGGCAATAAAAAGTATTTTTTTCTATGCTGGTTTTCTTGATCTAATGGAGAGTAAAGGCTAGATAGATTCATCCCTTTTAAGATCGGTGAGAAAACAGATTCAGGTTACAGGAAGGGTGTGGCTTAGATGTTGCTAAGCAAGTCCTGGTTACCTACACAGACCATGGAATCATAGGCCTGGAAGGGGCCTTGGAGATCTTCTAGTCCAACCCCTGTCCAGGGCAGGAGATTTATACCATCTCAGACAAACGGTTGTCCAAGCTATTTTTGAAAACCACCAGTGGTGGAGCAACCACAATTTCGGGAGGCAAGCTATTCCATTGATGATTAAATGAATGGTGTGGCTGACTTGGATTTAAAAAGGGGAAGCTGGTGGTTTAAAAGGGGAATCCGGTGGTTTAAAAGGGGAAGCTGGTGGTTTAAAAGGGGAAGCTGGTGGTTTAAAAGGGGAATCTGGTGGTTTAAAAAGGGAATCTGGTGCTTTAAAAGGGGAATCTGGTGCTTTAAAAGGGGAATCTGGTGGTTTAAAAGGGGAAGCTGGTGGTTTAAAAGGGGAATCCGGTGGTTTAAAAGGGGAATCTGGTGGTTTAAAAAGGGAATCTGGTGCTTTAAAAGGGGAATCTGGTGGTTTAAAAGGGGAATCTGGTGGTTTAAAAGGGAAATCCGGTGGTTTAAAAGGGGAAGCTGGTGGTTTAAAAGGGAATATTGTGGTTTAAAAGGGGAATCTGGTGGTTTAAAACAACTTCTGCCAAAGACAATTTCCATGGTCATGTAGCCAGCAAAGGCACACGGAACACTGTTACCTTCCCACCAAAGTGGTACCAGAGGTGAGTTTCTGCAGGCTCTGACCAGTTCTGGAGAACCGGTAGTGGAAATTTTGAGTAGTTCGGAGAACTGGTAGTAAAAATTCTGACTGGTCCTGCCCCCATCTATTCTCTGCCTCCCAAGTTCCAGCTGATCGGGAGGAAATAGGGATTTTGCAGTAACCCTCTCCTGGATTGGGGAGGGAATGGAGATTTTACAGTATCCTTCCACTGGAGTGAGGTGGGAATGGAGATTTTACAGTATCCTTCCCCTGCCACGCCCACTGAGCCATGCGACGCCCACCAAGCCATGCCAACCCCAGCAAGCCACACCCACAGAACCGGTAGTAAATTTTTTTGAAACCCACCACTGAGTGGTACCTATTAATCTATTCGCATTTGCATGCCTTTGAACTGCTAGAGGGGCAGGGAGCTGGAGCAAGTAGCAGGAGCTCACCCCATCACACGGTGCTCGGGTCCCCGACTTGAGCTGTCGGCTTTCCAGCTGACGAGCTCAGCATCTTTTAACAGCTGAGCCACCGCACTCCCAATTCACAAATATAGAGTTCCTTTTATCCCAGTAAAACCTCGCTCCCTTTTTGTGCCTGTAACATGAATTGGCGCCGAAGTGTGGGTTTGGTTGTGTTTGCAAAAGCTGTCTGTGAGTACCACTTGTGAAGAGTACCGTTTGAAATTCTATGCATCCCACTCTCCACAATGCAAGGAACAAGGACAAGCTGTGCAAAAGTACTCTTACAACTTTGCTTCGGTGTGTTTTGCACCCACCATGTGCACAGAACACGTTTTAGCACAAATCTTTGTAATTTACTTAAAATATAGATTAATAGAGCCATGGCTATTCCCTTAGGACAGAGGTCTTCAAACTTGGCAGCTTTAAGACTTGTGGACTTCAACTCCCAGAATTCTCCAGCCAGCTGGCTGGAGAATTCTGGGAGTTGAAGTCCACAAGTCTTAAAGCTGCCAAGTTTGAAGACCTCTGCCTTAGGACCTCGTTTAAATCATAGAATCTTTTCTTTTATGTACACCGAGAGCGTATGCACCAAGACAAATTCCTTGTGTGTCCAAGGAATGTGGAAGGGACCTTAGAGGTCTTCTAGTCCAACCTCCAGCCCAAGGCAGGAGACCTTATTCTATTCTGGACAAATGGTTGTCCAATCTATTCTCTCTTTTTTTTTGAATTTTTTTTTATTTTTTAAACAAATATAAAAAAAAGAACAAATAAAAAACCATCTTCAATGACAAACACAAACAGTGTTTTATGTACAAGTCTTTTATGTGTCTTCACCTTATTCATGTATATCCATACATTTATTTTCCTAATTAACCATATGTTTAACTATGGCTATTTCTTCCCTCGTTTCATATCAGATATTCTAAAATGGAGTTAATTTATATTTATACCATTCATTTCATCCTCTTAAATCGCTCCAATAATAGTACATCTTTGTATTATATTTTATATAATTCTATATTACTTGTATTAGAAAGATCATATTTCATTTCCATATTTTTTTATCTAACCATTGGTAGAATAAGTCCCATATCTTATAATATTGTTTATCTTCTTGTTCTTTAATTTCAAATGTCAATTTACTCATTTCAGCACATTTCATTATTTTCTTCATAACTTCTTGTGTTGGGATTTTCTCATTTTTCCAATTTTTAGCAAACACAATTCTAGCCGCTGTTAATAAGTTCACGATCAAATATCTCAATTCTCTATTGTATATTTCAGGTACCATCCCCAATAAAAAGATCTCTGGTTCTATATGCTTTTGTGTCATTTTTTCCATCCATGTGTGGATTTTAGTCCAGTATCTTTTAGCTTCTACACATGTCCACCACATATGGTAATATGAGCCCTGTATCTGATGACATTTCCAACATTTTTCAGATTTATTCTTGAACATTCTGGCTATTCTCGGCCTCCAATCTATTCTTGAAAACCTCCAAGAAAGTTACATGTAGCCCTCAACTTACCACCACAATTGAGCTCCAAAATTTCTGTTGCTAAGTGAGACAGTTGTTAAGTGAATTCCGTCCCGTTTTTACGACCTTTCTTGCCACAGTTGTTAAGTGTACCACTGCAGCTGTTAAGTTAATAACACAGTTATGAATTGAATCTAGCTTTCCCATTTGGGAGCTATTGAAGAGAAGCTGATCTAGGCAGATTAGAATTATCTCTGGAAACATAAAAGTCTTTTTTTTTTTTAAAAAAAAAGGCAAAATAGTTGTTAATGGACTTTTATTAGATGAAGCGTACTCTTTTCCCCACGTGTGTACTATTGTATAATTCTGCCCCATAATAAATAAATGTAACAGCCGATCCCTTTTGTTGGTGTTCCTTGGCAGCTTTGCTCCTCCTTTGATGTATTGTGTTTGCATTTCCCTGTTCTCTTTTGAATTAGTATCAACGTCTAGTAATTTATTACGCTAAATCCAAAAAACAATCCGAGGCCTGGGAACACAAACGGTATGCCCCTTTCCAAAACTCTGCTGTGTCTTCCAGAGCATTTCAAAAACTTGGCTGGTCAATTGTGATTTGTTTTTTTGTTTTTTTAAAACACACTTTTTTTTTTAGTAGGAGCCAAAAAAGAAGTTACTGAATATAAAAAAAACAAAGACATTAATAATGACTCTTCAGTCGATTTTCGTTTAATTCAGTCAAAATATGTTTTTATTCAGAGGCAGTTCTTTTTTTATTTTTGGTTGGGTCCAGGCCTTATCCCTTCATATTAAGTATATGATCCATTCTCAAGAGATATTGTCAAGACAATATCTGGACTATCTGGTTTTTCTTTGAAGATGTTTTCCCTGCTCAAGCAGGAGGAGATCCTATACCAGTGATGGCTAACCTTTTTGCCGTCGCATGCCAAAAGCGTGGGGAGCATGGGGGGGCCGCGGGTACGGGTGCCCACATCCATAATTCAATGCGCCCCGCCCTCCCGCGTATGCGCACGTGACCTCCCCACACTTTCCCCTGCTTTTGGCACACGATGGCACGGTAGGCCTGTTTTTTCCCCTCCCCAGGCTCTAGAGGCTTTCTAGGAGCCTGGGGAGGGCAAAAACAGCCTTCCTCGTCCCCCCGGAAGCCTTCCGGAGGCCAAAAACAGCCAGTTTCCCGACTTCTGGTGGGACCGGAAGGCCTGAAAATCAGTTGGCCGGTGCGCGCATGCGCTCTGGAGCTGAGCTAGGGCAACACTCGCGTGCCCACCAATATGGCTCCGCGTGGCACCCGTGCCATAGGTTCGCCATCACAATCCTATACTATTTCAGATAAGTGACTGTCCAGTCTCTTCTTAAAAACCTCCAGTGATGGAGCGGCCAAGATTTCTGGTGGCAAGCTGTTCCACTGGTTAATTGTCCTTGCTGTTAGGAAGTTTCTCCTTAATTCCAGGTTGCTTCTCTCCTTGATTAGTTTCCAGCGATTGTTTCTTGTCCTGCCCTCGGGTGCTTTGGAGAATAATTTGACCCCCCTCTTCTTTGTGGCAGCCCCTCAAATATTAGAATACTGCTATCATGTCAGCCCTAATTCTTTTCTTTAGATTAGTCAAACCCAAATTCTGCAGCCGTTCTTCATATGTTTTAGTCTCCAGCAGTGGTGAAATGTAAAATTTGTTACTACCGGTTCTGTGGGAGTGGCTTGGTGGGGGAGGGGGGTAATATGACTGAGTGGGCGTGGCCAATTTTTTTTTTTAACTTTTAAAACCATTTTTTCTATAACCTCTTTGGCCGAAGAGGTTGTAGAAAAAATGCTTTTAAAAGCCACTGATGATCCCAGCTGAGCTGCGCGATCATCAGAGGCTTTTTTTTTTTTAATTTTTAAAAGCATTTTTTCGGATGAAGAGATTGTAGAAAAAATGCTTTTAAAAATTAAAAAAAGCCTCTGATGATTGCACGGCTCAGCTGGGCAATGGAGGGGAGGGGCAGGGATTTCTGCTACCGGTTCTCTGAACTACCCGCCTGCATTGCTACCGGATCGGGCGATCCGGTCCGAACCGGGAGCATTTCACCCCTGGTCTCCAGGCCTTTGATCATCTTAGTTGCTCTTCTCTGAACTTTTTCCAAGGTCTCCACATCTTTTTTGTAGTATGGGGACCAAAATCATTTGCAGTATTCCAAGTATGGTCTTACTAGGGTTTTATAAAGCGGCACTTATACTTCACGTGATCTTGATTCTATGCCTCTTATTTATACAGGATTGTATTAGCCGTTTTGGCTGCTGCCGCACACTTCCACCATTCTCACAAACTTAAAAGTATTGGATGTTCTAGTTTTTCTTCCAGCTGTTTTTCTGAGGAACCAAACTTAGTAGGGGGAGATATGGTTAAATAATGCAAACATCATTCAACCACCGTCCTAAGGATTAGAAGTGGGTTTAAACCAGGGGTGAAATGTAAAATTTGTTACTACTGGTTCTGTGGGTGTGGCTTGGTGGTGGCGGGGGTAATGTGACTGGGTGGGTGTGGCCAATTTTTTTTTTTAACTTTTAATACCATTTTTTCTAATGCTTTGAAAAGCCTCTGCCATCAGGCAACTCAGCTGGGATCGTCAGAGACTTTTCAAAGCGTTTTTTTTACCACCTCTTTGGCCAAGAGGTTGCAGAAAAAAATGCTTTGAAAAGCCTCTGATGATCCCAGCTGAGCCGCGCGATCATCAGAGGCTTTTTTTTTTTTACTTTTAAAAGCATTGTTTCATCGGAAGAGGTTGTAGAAAAAATGCTTTTAAAAGTAAAAAAAAAAAAAAGCCTCTGATGATCGTGCGGCTCAGCTGGGCATGGTGGGGGGGGGCAGGGATTTTTGCTACCAGTTCTCCGAACCACCCGCCGCCATCGCTACTGGATCGGGTGATCCGGTCCGAACTGGGAGCATTAAATTTTCACCCCTGGTTTAAACAGAGAGAGAGAGGGAGACTGAGACAGAGATGGGAGACAGAGAGAGATATGGAGATGCCTCTTTATCACTCTGTTGTACAGATAGTCTGACGTACGACCAGTCATTTAGTGTCTGTTCAAATTTATGATCTACACAGTAAAAAGGGGACTTTGGACCCACTTGTGAAGTTCTGAGGGTCCGGCACCTCATGTGGTCAATGTGACTGCACTTTTGATGCTTGGCGACATGACTTCAGGGACACTTTGCAGTGTCCTGCAGCCACATAACTTTTATTTTATGATGGTTTTGCCAACAACTGACATCTATTTCTATTTGGAACAAAAACTGTGCCATAGCAAACAATGGGTTTGCCTAATGACCACAGCGTTCGTTTAAGGACAGCAGCATGTGCAGTTACGACCTCCGTGTGTGTTTAACGACTGCTGCAAAAACGTCATAAAAATCGGTCACATCGCCGACCTATTTTATAGCCTTCCTGATTTAGGACTATAATACAGGTAGGTTCCCGTATGGTTGTAACTTGAGGACTACCTGTATATAGAATGAAAATGAAAAAAAAAAAATGGAAAAATAAGGAAACTCCTCTAGAAGAGGAAGTGATAATTTTGACATGTGCGGAAATGGATAGATTAACCTTGGAACTGAAAAATAAAGGCGAGTCAGAATACCACGAGAGATGGAGTAAATTTTATCAATGGTTGGAAGAGAAAAGAGGGTCGAAAAACAAGAACTGACTAGAATTCATAAAATGGAGAATTAAGGTTATGTATGTGACTACAATAGAATGACAGTGGATAAATGTATAAGTAATATGGATAGAAGAAGGATGACTTTATCTATGTAAATACTGAACAGACTAATTGTATATAAGTAATAAGGTATATATCAGTGATGGCTAACCTTTTTGCCGACATGTGCCAAAAGCGAGGGGAGCGCGAGGGGTCACATGCACGCGTGCCCACACCCATAATTCAATGCGCTCTGCCCCCCATGCATGCACGCGCGACCCCCCCTGCATGACCCCTGCTTATGGCACGGTGGGCCCAGTAGGCCCATTTTTTGTCCTCCCCAGGCTCCAGAGGATTTCTTGGAGCCTGGGGAGGGTGAAAACACCCTCCCCCCCCACCCAGAGGCCAGAAACGGCCCATTTCCAGACTTCTGGTGGGACCGGTAGGCCTGTTTTTCACCCTCCCCAGGCTCCAGAGCCTTTCTAGGAGCCTGGGGAGGGCAAAAACGGCCTCCCTCTCCCCCCGAGGCCCTCTGGAGGCTGGAAATGGCCCATTTCCCGACTTCCAGTGGGCCCGGAAGGCCCAAAAATAAGTTGGCTGGCGCGCGCATGCACACTGCAACTGAGCTAGGGCAATATTCGCGTGCCCACAGATATGGCTCCACGTGCCACCTGTGGCACGCATGCCATAGGTTTGCCATCACGGGTATATATGATACTTATCTTTCATTTTAGCATGTATGGCAAAGAGAATGCCAGGACGGTTACACCGTGTCCAATGTTTTAATATATATGTAATAAAACTTACTAAGAAAAAGAAAAAAAGAGGAAGTTTTCAAGAATCTTTCCTGATGTTCAGAATCTTTCCTGAACTACCTACAGTAGTTGTGGAAAAGCCAAAGTTTTAGATTCTTTAGTGCAGACTGCAGTAGGATTACATGTGTTAATACTTTTCTCTCACATTCTCCCAAGACGTCTTAAATTCCACCGCTGCTGAAAACTTGTGGAAGAACAATGTTTTATTGCCGACAGAAATGTGAAAATAATGCAGAGCAAGAAATACAGACAAGCTTCCAAAAATTTATGAGAACTGAAGGCACTCTGGGGAGAGTCTTATTTAAACAGAAGTTCTTTGCTTCATTCATTCTTTCCTTTATTCCCTTTCTTTTTAACAGTATTAGCAATTTATTTGAACAACTCCTGGCGGCTTCCTGAGGATGTAATCAAGACGTCTGACCCTTTGCGGGAAGGCCTGAAACAGGTGAAAACATCATTTAAGCCAGGGATCTCCAAACTTGGCAACTTTAAGACTGTTTAACCCAGTGGTGAAATCCAATTTTTTTTACTACCGGTTCTGTAGGCGTTGCTTGGTTGGCATGGTTTGGTAGGCGTGGCAGGGGAAGGATACTGCAAAATCTCCATTCCCTCCCCACTCCTGGGAGAAGGATATTGCAAAATCCCCATTCCCTCCCCACTCCAGGGGAAGGATACTGCAAAATCCCCATTCCCTCCCCACTCCTGGGGGAAGGATATTGCAAAATCTCCACTCCCACCCCACTCTGGGGCTAGCCAGAGGTGGTATTTGCCAGTTCTCTGAACTGCTCAAAATTTCCGCTACCAGTTCTACAGAACCTGTCAGAACCTGCTGGATTTCACCCCTGGTTTAACCTCACTTAAACCTCACTAAAAGGGATGTAGTGGCTAAGATGCTGAGCTTGTCAATCGAAACATCGGCAGTTCAGCGGTTTGAATCCCTGGTGCCGCATAACGGGGTGAGCTCCCGTTACTTGTCCCAGCTTCTGCTAACCTAGCAGTTTGAAAGGACGTAAAAAATGCAAATAGAAAAATAGGGACCACCTTTGGTGGGAAGGGAACAGCGTTCCGTGTGCCTTTGGCATTGAGTCATGCTGGCCACATGACCACGGAGACGTCTTTGGGTAGCGCTGGCTCTTCGGCTTTGAAACGGAGATGAGCACCGCCCCCTAGAGTCGGGAACGATTAGCACATATGTGCAAGGGGAACCTTTACCTTAATCTCACTTCAGATATTTTTTGAGCCAGACCAGTTATTCTTCTTAAAAAAATAATGCTGAATTACTGGGTGTCTTCAACTTACGATAGCAATTGAGCTCAAATTTTCTGTTGCTAAGCGAGACAGGGAATTTTGCCCCATTTTATGACCTCTCTTGCAACGGTTGTTATGTGAGTCCCTGCAGATGTTAAAGTTAGTAACACGGTTCTTAAGTGAATCTGGCTTCCCCGTTGACTTGGTTTGTCAGAAGGTCGCAAAAAGGGATCACATGACCCCTGGGCACTGCGGCCATCATAAATACGAGCCAGTGTCTGAATTTTGATCACATGACGGTGAGGACGCTGCAACAGTCGTAAGAGTGAAAAATGGTCATATGTCCGTCTTTTCAATACTGTTGTAACTTCAAATGGTCACTCTATGAACTGTTGTAAGTCAAGATACTGCTTGCATTCTTTGCGCTGTCTTATATCTCCTCATCTTACTTGTCTTTCAAGGTTCAAACCTGTCAAGAGAGAATCGTTCTCTTCGTCCTTAACTGCATCATTTTTGGCACGTTGGAGAGGAGCCTGACTGACGATACAGTCTTTGTTCCTCATCCTAAGAAGGAAGATGCCAGAATATTCTGGAAGAGTGGAGAAGCAGCGGCTTTTTATACTGTCAAAAGAAAAGGTATGTCTTTGCTGAAGGCCTCTTCCCAACTCTTAAGCGTGTTTAAAAGGTAAAGGTTCCCCTCGCACATACGTGCTAGTCGTTCCCGACTCTAGGGAGCAGTGCTCGTCTCCGTTTCAAAGCTGGAGAGCCAGCGCTGTCCGAAGACGTCTCTGTGGTCATGTGGCCGGCATGACTCAATGCCAAAGGCGCATGGAACACTGTTACCTTCCCACCAAAGGTGGTCCCTATTTTTCTACTTGCATTTTTTACGTGCTTTTGAACTGCTAGGTTGGCAGAAGTTGGGACAAGTAACGGGAGCTCACTCCGTTACGTGCCACTAGGGATTAGAACCGCTGAACTGCCGACCTTTTGATCGACAAGCTCAACGTCTTAGCCACTGAGCCATCACGTCTCTCTCTTAAGTGTGTTTATAGGGGTCAAAAAGAACCAGACTAACAGATGAAGAGAGTTGGAAGGGACCTTGTAGGTCATCTAGTCGAACTCCTTTGTATGATCCTATCTTGGCGGAGTTAAATAAATAAAAATTTAAAAACTATTTAAAAATTTAAGAAGATGAAAACCATCTGGGTGAGCTTGGGCCAGTCATTTTCCCTCAGTCCAATCCATCTCACAGGGTAGGGTGGTTGTTGTCAGGAAAATAGGAGGAGGAAGGAGTATTAGATACGTTTGCTGCCTTGTGTTGTTTATAAAAATACTAAAGGTGGGATATGAAACAAACAAACAGAAACCGAATAATTCCCCTATGCTTAACTAATACAGCAGCTCAGGGATCTCCAGCTCCACTACCAAGCCTTGAGCCTTTAGGAACTGGGCTGCAAAGGGGGCATATCCCCATTCCAGTGGTGAAATGTAAAATTTGTTACTACCGGTTCTGTAGGCGTGGGTGGGTGGGTGTAATGTGACTGGGTGAGTGTGGCCAACTTTTTAAAAAAAACTTTTTAAAGCATTTTTTTACAACTTATTTGGCTGAATAGGTTGTAAAAAATGCTTTTAAAATTTTTTTTAAAAAAGGCTCTGACGATCACAGCTGTGCCTCATGACAGCCAGAGCCTTTTTAAAAAATTTTTAAAAGCATATTTTTACAACCTATTCGGCCAAATAGGTTGTTAAAAATGATTTTAAAAGGTGAAAAAAAAGGCTCTGACGATCACAGCTGTGGCGCGCGATCGTCGGAGCCTTTTTTCCCCCACCTTTTAAAAGCAGGAAATAACGACACCCGGGCAGATGGGCGGAGCCTCGCACCGCCATCACTACCGGTTCTCCGAACCATCTGCTACAATTGCTCCCGGATCACTTGATCTGGTCCGAACTGGGAGCATTTCACCCCTCCCCCATTCACATGAACAGTGTGTGTGCGTGTGTTCATTTGCACGTGCATTCGTGCTTGCTCGCCGCTCACATGAAAACATCCCCTCTCCGCCCCTCCCCCCCCTGCAGCCAATCCGCAAAGCCAAAAAAGCTTGGGGAACTCTGCTGCAGCTGTTTAAAGATTATTTTTCTTTCCTCTAAACCAGGGGTCTCCAACCTTGGCAACTTTAAGACTTGTGGACTTCAACTCCCAGAATTCCCAGAAACAAAGCTGGCTGAGGAATTCTGGGAGTTGAAGTCCACAACTCTTAAAGTTGCCAAGGTTGGAGACCCCTGCTCTAAACTATCGACCATAGCGGTACTGCAATATCTAAAGGGCTGCCACAAAGAAGAGGGGGTCATGCTTCAAAGGCAAGACAAGAAGCAACGGATGGAAACTAATCGAGGAGAGAAGCAACCTAGAACTAAGGAGAAACTGCCTGACAGTTAGACCAATTAACCTGTGGAACAGCTTGCCTCCAGAAGTTGTGGGTGCTCCATCACTGAAGGAGAGATTGGATAGGCCAGTGGTCTGAAATGGTATAGGTTCTCCTGCTTGAGCAGAGGGCTGGACTAGAAGACCTCCAAGGTCCCTTCCCACTCTGTTATTCTTTCCTGCTTCGAATTTCCCACAAGCTTCCTGTAGCAGGAATAATTTCTGGGTTCCAATCCCATGGCAGACCCAACTTTATCTTTCTATCATTTTCTTTTGTCCAATATGTAATGTTTTTTTTAAAAATACCATTGTGCAAAATTCGGTATACAGCATAATATAATAAAAGAGCCTTCGTAGTACAGTGGTTTAATGCACCCTGTTATTAACACAGCTGCCTGCAATTTCTGCAGGTTCGAATCTTACCAGGCTCAAGGTCGACTCAGCCTTCCATCCTTTCTAAGGTAGGTGAAATGAGGACCCAGTTTGTGGGGGCAATAAGCTGACTTTGTATAAAATATACAAAAAGTATGAAGGCTATTGCTTAACGCATTGTAAGCCGCCCTGAGTCTCCGGAGAAGGGCGGCATATAAATCAAATTTAAAAAAAAAAAAAAAGGAATGCCTACAGCTGACCAAGCCATGCCTTTCTTTAGTTAATTTGAAGCCACCAGGGATGCTGCATTCTTCCAAAGTGTCAGCAGGCATACACAGAACCCCATAATCGGTTGACTTTGGGCTCCTGTCAGCAGCGTCCTGGTCTCTTGACCAAGATACTCACTCCTTGCAAAAGGTCTCTCCAGGCCAACATCTCCCAGCCAGCTTGTTAATTAGGGGCCGAGCTGGAATGTACAATTTGGTTTGGTTTGCGTCCTTTAGATGTGGGGCAGGTTGTGGTAGAACTTTCGCTGGGCTGCTGGATGTTTCAAGAGCATTCATGGCCGTCTGCCTTTCTCTGCCTTTGCAATTGCTGTTTCCCACTCTGCTGGCTTGTAGGTTAGTCATTTAGCCTAACCAAACAGATTAAAGGTCTCCCGGGGAGCAGGCTACATGAGGGCATCTTTCTTTAACTTCTCTTAAAACGTAGAATTGTAAGGTTGGAAGGGACTTTGGAGCAGGGGTGGTATATTCACTTACCTTCCCTACCGGTTCGCAAATGTTCTGCGTGTTGTGGATTGCCAGTAGTCTGCAGAGCTGGCAGCGGAGTCGGACAGTGATGAGGCTGAGGAAGAAGATGGGCCAGTCCTGGAGGCTGGGGAAGGCCCGGATGAGGGCTCTGCGTCGGAGGCAGAGATGGGTCCAGGGCCATCGGGGAGTGATGTGCAGACTCCGGAGCCTCCAGAGACTGACAGTAGAGAGGCAGAGGAACAGGAGGAGCCTGTTCCTAGTGCATGTATGAGAAGCGCTGCCTTCCCTTCCCCCCCTCACTCTTCTGTCCTTTGGAATGCTCACCCTGGTGCTGGGATAATTGTAATAGTCCCACATTTTACTTTCCATGAGTTTTTTTTTCTTCTTCTTCTTTTTGCCAGATGCATTCCCTGCCTATTTTTCGTTGCATTTCTATTTTCATTTGGTTGATGTGGCAGCCTAAGATATCCCAAAGAAAATCTCTTCTGTGCGAGTCCATTTAGTTTTGTTAGACCTTTGTGTGTATCGGTTGTTTGTGATAAATTGTCACTCTTCCAGGACCCCATATTTCAGCGTCTGTAGTGTCCTTTTCACTTACCAACCGCCTGGGAATTCGGTGGTGGTTCTTGCTTTGTTGGGGCAAGGCCATCCCTGGAGGATTTCAAAAAGAAATTGGCCAGCCACTTGTCTGCAATGGTATAGGGCAGTGATGGCTAACCTTTTTGCCATCATGTGCCAAAAGCGTGGGGAGCGTGGGGGGGTTTCACGTGCACGCGTGCCAACACCCATAATTCTATGTGCCCTACCCCCCACGCATGCGTGTGCAACCTCCCCATGCTCACCCCGCTTTTAGAATGTGATGGTACAGTGGGCCCGGTAGACCCATTTTTCAATTTCTCCAGGCTCCAGAGCCTTTCTAGGAGCCTGGGGAGGGCGAAAACGGCCTTCCTCACCCCCCCACTCCCCCCAAGGCCCTCCGGAAGCTGGAAATGGCCTGTTTGCCGACTGGTAGGCCCAGAAGGCCTGAAAATCAGTGTGCCACAGCTCGCATGCCCACAGATATGGCTCCATGTACCACTTGTGGCACGCGTGCCATAGGTTTGCCATCATAGGTTATAGGGTCTTCTGCTTGAGCATGGGGTTGGACTAGAAGACCTCCAAGGTCCCTTCCAACTCTGTTATTGTCTTAAGTCAGTGACGGCGAACCTTTTCGTCACCGAGTGCCCAAACCAGAACATGCATGCATGCATGTGTGTGCATGTGCGTGGGCCGGAGCACCGGGAACCCAAAGACCACCTGGCCAGTGTGCACATGCCTGTTTTTTGCTGTTTTGGGGTTTGTTTTCAGGCCCTTTTTCGGGCCGTTTTCAGGCCATTTGGGGGGCCATTTTTCAGGCTGTTTTTTGGCTGTTTTTGGCCCGAAAAATGGCCTGAAAATAGCCCAGAAAACGGCCCCAAAAAGGGTCTATTTTTTGGCTGTTTTTTGGCCATTTTTCTGGAGCTCCGACACCTGCAAAAACCAGTTGGCTGGCATGCATGTACGCGCCGGAAACCAGAAAAGCAGCCGGCGACGGCACGCGTGCCCAAAGAGGGGGTTCTGTGTGCCACCTCTGGCACGTGTGCCATAGATTCGCCATCACGGTCTTAAGTGAATGATTGAGATGCTAAAAGGCTGGTTATATTGACCATGACGGGGTCAATGTGGAATGGGGCTACAGAAACGACACAATCCCCTTTTAAGGCCATGGTGGACCTCATGCGCAGACACTGCCAACTTCCCCACATGCACGGTATCTCATGGCCGGAGTGTGACATTTCTCTTGGACTGCCAGACAGTCCAACTTGCGTTGGGTTTCTTGACTCATGGGAGACCTTATGCTTTTCTTAGCCCCGTCCATATGTTCCGGCCGTATGAGTAACGGGGCAGCAATGAGACCCACCCAAAGTGGTGCCTTATGCTGCAAAATTCCTGCACAGTTGAAGAACCGGGCTGCCTTGTAAACGTAATCGCAAACACATACTTTTCATGGTTGGGCAGTGAACGAGGCAGTGAGTAAGCCCGGTAATCTGTTGATGAGATCAGGGGAAGGAAATGAGAGCTTGCTTCTACTGGACCTCAGGACGCCACTAAAAGAAGAGGCCTCTTTTAGCCAGTTGTGCAGACGTTGTAATTCAAGGAGTTCAGTTAGAACAGAGATCCCCAACCTTTCTGGGTTGGTGGCCCGGAGCGGGGGGGGGGAATGATTTTGTGGGAGGAGCAAGCACATGTGCAAAGTGCCCCTAAAGTCCATGGTGATGCTGGTGGGAGAGGGGCCACGAGCACCCACAACATTGCTCTCACGAGGGGCTGTACAGTAGTGGCCAAAATTGTGGAAACCATTTAGGAAAAGTTGTATTTTCTAAACCTAGCTAATAACACCACTTTTTTGGGGAGTAGTACCATAAAGTTACATATCAACGGAAAGATCATTGAATCAAGAATGTAATGCAATAATTTTTATGAAGGATTTGCTATTAGAATAGCAGTATAAAGAAGAAAATTGAAACATGTAGAAAAAAAACGAGATATACAAAAATGATCACCATGTCAGTTAATCCTTAGTTGGGTAACCTTTAGCATGAATTAAGGCCTTAAAACATCTTCCCATGGAGTGAACCAAGTCTTTTACTTCTGCAGCTGTTATAATGTGAAACCAAGATTGAAGGATTGCTTCTATTCACTGGGTTTTATTGCTGGGTCGCTTCTGACTAAGAAGTTTCTTTAGTTGACTCTATAGATTTTCAATTGGGTGAAGGTCTGGGCTATTCCCAGGCCATTCCACCAGTGGAATAGGATTATCTTGAAACTCACCCCCCTCCCCAAAAGTGGTGCTATTAGCCATCAAACCTCAAAAATACACTTTTCCCAAAAGGTTTCCACAATTTTGGCTACTATTGTATATCTGCGTACCGGCTAACCACTCACGCGGCCCAGTGGTGATTAGCCCGCAGCCCCAGTAGTAGGCTGCGGCCCACAGGTTGGGGACCCCCATGTTGGAAAATAGAATAATAGGATTAGAAAGGACCTTGGAGGCCTTCTAGATCAACCCCCTGCTCAAGCAGAAGACGATATACCCAGTGGTGGGATTCAGCTGGTTTGCACGAGTTCAGTAGAAACAGTAGCTAACTTTTTATGCAATTCGGCAAACCGGCTGAATAGTGTGCCTTGCCACGCCTCACCACACCTCACCCATCCCCTCCCAGCCACTCCTCGCCTCACCGCCCACCTGCTCACCCAGCCACCTGGCCACTCAGCTGGCTGGGTGGGAGGGCAAGTAGCTGGGCATGACAAGGAGTGGCTGGGAGGGGAGGGGCGAGGCGGGGCCGGGCATGGCGAGGAGAGGCTGGGCAAAGTGAGGTGCCCCTCGATGTGAGTAATGTTGAGTTGGCCACGCCCACCTAGTCACATGACCACCTAGCCACGCCTACCCAGCCGGTCATTAGGGCAGAGAACCGGTTGTTAAATTATCTGAATCCCACCACTGCCTATACCATTGCAGACAAATGGCTGTCCAATCTCATCTTGAAAACCTCCAGTGATGGAGCACCCACGATTTCTGAAGGCAACCCATTCCACCGGTTAATTGTCCTCACTGTCAGGAAATTTCTGCAGCGTTTACCTTATCCGCTAATTTAGTCACTTTGCCAAAGAAGGCAATAAGCTTTGTCTGGCATGATCTATTTTTGACAAACCCATGCTGGCATCTATTCATTGTCGTGTAGGTTTCCAGATGCTCACAAATGCACCGCTTGCTTATCTTTTCCAGGATCTTCCCAGATATTGATGTCAGGGTGATTCAGGGGTGGGATTCAGCTGGTTCTGGCAAACTGGATGTTAATTTTAATCTGGTTCGCTGAACCGGTAGTTGCAAGGACTGACTGACCCCGCCCACCTCGCCCCTCCCCTCCCAGGAGTCTCCACGCGGCTCTGGGAGGGCGAAAAACGGGCCTACCGGAAGTAACGGAAGTCTGGAAACGGGCCCGTTTCCGGCTTCCGGAGGGCCTGCGGAGCCCAGGGGAGGCCGTTTTTGCCCTCTCGGAGGCTCGAGGAAAGCCTCTGGAGCCTGGGGAGGGCAAAAATGCTCCCCCCTGCGATGGTGCAGGAAGCCGACTAGGCCACACCTCCATGGCCACGCCCACCCAGCAACCAGGCAGAGCACCGGTTGCTAAAATTTTTCAATCCCACCCCTGGGCTGATTGGTCTGTAGTTTCCTGGATCCACTCCCCCTAAGTTTCTTTAGTCGGCTCCAGAGATTTTCAATTGGGTTAAGGTCTGGGCTATTTGGCTCATTGCTAAACAAGATGATACCTGATTGGCTCTCTAAACACTCATGCTCATTGGCTACAATCAGATGAAGGAAAGCTACCTGATACCAACCTAAGCAAGTTGTGCTTCCTTTTTCTGGTTATTTGGTTATGACATTTCATAGAATACAGATAGTTGAATAAACTTCATTGCATTACATTCTTGATTAAATTATCTTTCCATTGATACATACTTTTATGGTACTATTCCCCCCCCAAAAAAGTGGTGTTATTAGCCATCAAACCTCAAAAATACTGTACACTTTTCCCAATTTCCACAATTTTGGCCACTACTGTAATTTATGGCTCCTTATTTCACATTTGGAATTTCCCTCTGCCAAGCTTCTGTTCTTGTTTGGTTCTTGTTCTCCAGGGAGAGGAAATCCTTTTTAAGTTCTCCAGAACTTTTAATCCGGCAATGACCCAAAATATCTCTTGAAGAAAGTCCCCAAAGGAGGCCATGTATTTCAGCTCTGAGAAGGAGATTTGTTGAGTAAGACATTGCTCATAAGTTCCCTTTCTGTGTTGTCCTCTGCCTGCAGGAAATTTGTGTGATGGACACACCAGCCAATGTTATATGCTCCCTGTTCTGGACACCATGTTCGTACGAAAAAAGTTTAGAAGATGTGGACTTGGGATAAAGATGCTTCAGGATTTTTGTCAGTCGTTCCCCTCGGAGGATGCCTTGGGACTCAGCAGTCCTCTTTCGGCTGAAATGGAGAAAGGTAAAAATTGAGGGTTCAATAAAAGGAGAAGATTTTAAAAGATTATGAATCCACGCAAGGCAAGGATCATAGCAAACAGCCCCAGGATAAATATTTGGCATTTTGAGGAAGAGCTGGGAAAGAAATCAACAGAGATAGATAGCTTTTTGCCAGAGTAAGCCTCTGTGGGCAGTGTACAGGCCTCTTATGCCATTCCCAAATCCCGTTTGCTGTCCGTGAAGATCCATCAAAATTTAGGGGCAAAAACAGTGGTGGGTTGCTCCCGGTT
This sequence comes from Pantherophis guttatus, assembly GCF_059756535.1. NCBI lineage: Eukaryota > Metazoa > Chordata > Lepidosauria > Squamata > Colubridae > Pantherophis > Pantherophis guttatus. The sequence goes on from NC_142075.1 coordinate 6,340,675, forward strand.
CACACCGGTTCGCAAGAACCGGTAGTAAAAATTTGTAGTAGTTCGGAGAACCAGTAATAACATTGGCTGGCCATGCCCCCGAACTGGTCCCTGGCCCGGTCGCCACTTGCTTACCCCACCCACCTCATCAGAGGCTTTTTTTTTTTACTTTTAAAAGCATTTTTTCTACAACCTCTTTGGCTGAAAAAATGCTTTTAAAAGTAAAAAAAAAAAGTTGGCCACACCCATCCAGTCACATTACCCCCACCAAGCCACGCCCACAAAATAAGCCATGCCCACAGAACCGGTAGTAAAAAAATTTAGAACCCACCCCTGCTCTGTGGGCAGCGTACAGGCTTCTTATGCCATTCCCAAATCCCGTTTGCTGTCCGTGAAGATCCACCAAAATTTAGAGGCAAAATGACTGTGTTTTGGTGCAAACAAGCTAACATTGCTGGTTTGCATACACCTTAAAGAGGAGTATCCCACAATGCAATATTTAACTTCAAGTCCCACTTTCAAACTTAACTGGTTTTTTTTTTCCTGACATACTTTTACAGCATAGAGCCAGTGGTGGTATTTAGCTGGTTTTGACTGGTTCGGGTGAACTGGTAGTGGTGACCTACGGGTGGGGCCGTCTGTTGTCAGCTAGGCTCACTTAGTCATTACAAGACACAGTTTAGTCTTAAACAAACCTATTTTATTATAACAGCTGGGAATTACTTCATTCCCAGCTTAGTCCAAATTAATTCCAAAACAAGTCCCTGTCAGCTCCAGTGTGCTGTCGGCATGGAGCTGCCATTCTTGGGGGGGGAGGAACGCACAAATCTCATTTCAGCCCGGCATCTGCTTCGTCGAACCTCCCAGGAACTGATAGGATTGATGGGAGGGAATAGCTGGGGGATGACATCATCATGGCCAGCCGGAAATAACAAGTGGATTAACTGTTTAGATGCTGGTTGTAAATACTCAAGTGAATTAACTGTTTAGATGCTGGTTGTAAATACTCAAGTGAATTAACTTGAGCCTGGATAGCTCAACAGACTAAGCACTGTAGTTTAACACCAGCTGTCTGCACTTAAAGTAAGATCGAATCTCGCCAGGCTCAAGGTTGACTCAGCCTTCCATCCTTTCTAAGGTGGGTAAATTGAGGACCCAGTTTGTGGGGGCAATAAGCTGACTTTGTATAAAATATACAAAAGTATGAAGGCTATTGCTTAACGCACTGTAAGCCGCCCTGAGTCTCCGGAGAAGGGCGGCATATAAAACAAATTTAAAAAAAAAACCTGTTTAGATGCTGGTTGTAAATACTCAAGAATTAAACATAAGCCAACTTCCGGGTCACATGGGAGGGAGCAGCGCGCGTGATTGGTTGGGTGGTGATAACTATTGGATAAATGGTGGTGGGAAGCACAGGGCAGTAGCCCTAACAAGATTTTCATCTGTGATTGTCAGTAATAAGATTGCCCATTGTTCGTTGGCTATAGAGTGTTTTTGCAGAAAACCAGAAGTAAAAAACAAAAACACAGCTTTTGGCAAAAACAACGCAAATAGCAGTAGCACCTACACCTATATACCGCTTCACAGTACTTTACAGTCCTCTCTAAACCGTTTATAGAGTCAACCTATTGTCCTCAACAATCTGGGTCCTCATTTTACCAACCTCGGAAGGATGGAAGGCTGAGTCAACCTTGAGCCTGTCAGGATCGAACTGCTGCCAGTCAGCAGAATTAGCCTGCAACCCTGCATTCTAACCACCGCGCCACGATGGCATCAATGCGGGATGTTGCAAAACAGCTGTACATTTTGGCTGGTTTGCTGAGGGTCTGAAATGTGCTCACTTGACCACTGAGGGGGGGGGAAGAGGGGGGGGTCGCTGGCATCCAAAAGTTCAGAATTAGATTGTAAGGGCATCGTAACTTTAAATGGTTGCTAAGTGACTGGTTGTAAGTCGAGGTCTACATTTTGAGTTGCAGCAGATAGATAATGAAGATGGCGTTCATTCCTAAAACAGGAAATTTCCAGTGCTGTCTTCAGTTAAGCCAATGCAATCTTTCTTAACTTATTTTTGTTGGAATAATCTCTGACATTAGTCATACTGTTGGAAGCTCTTCTCCTTATAAACAGCTGTGCAGTGTCTACTCCGATAAAGGCCTTTTTCTTTTCTTTTTTTTTAAGAAAAGGGGAGGCCCAGATGCTGTGTGAAGAAAAACTGAAGGGTTGACCGGAAGCCATAAATCAAACCTTCCAGACAGGAGTTTTCACTGCTTCCAAATGTTGTTAGTAAATGTTATGCAGGAATCCTTAGAAGTCCCAGGCTGACATTCATCAGATCACATTCTTAAGGCTGCTTCACAGGCTCAGATATTAAATGAAGTGAAATAAAACATGCAAGTTGTGGTGTTAAAAGGGTCAGTTCTGCACAGAAAATGATCATTTCTCCCTGCTGTTTTCTCCTAAACCAGCGATGGCTAACCTTTTTGCCATCGCGTGCCAAAAGTGGGGGGAGCGGAGGTTGCACGTGTCCGTGCGTGCCCATACCTATAATTCTATGTGCCCCGCCCCCAACACATGCGTGTGCGACCCCCCCTGCGCTTCCCCCACTTTTGCCATGTGATGGCAAGGTAGGCCCGTTTTTCGCTCTCCCCAGGCTCCAGAACATTTCTAGGAGACTGGGGAGGGCGAAAATGGCCTTCCCCACTCTCCCAGAGGCTGGAAAAAGCCTTTTTCGTGACTTCCGGTGGGCCCAAAAGGCCCAAAAATCAGCTGGCCGGCACACGCATGCATGCCGGAGCTGAGCTCGCGTGCCCACTGATATGGCTAAACATGCCACTTGTGGCACGCGTGCCATAGGTTCGCCATCCTGGTCCTAAACGGTTGTTGGAACATACCGAGTTCACACAGCAAGAAGAATAACAGAACAACAGAGTTGGAAGGGACCCTGGAGGTCTTCTAGTCCAACCCCTGCTCAAGCTGGAAACCCCAAAGAGCACTGAAAAAAAAGTAACTTATGACCATTTCTCGCGCTTATGACTGTTTGCAGCATCCTCATGGCCACGTGAATTAAATTCGGACGCTCGGCAACAAGCTTGTTGGGGGGAGCTCATGTGACTGGGTGGACGTGGCCAACTCGACATCACACACATCGAGGGGCTCCTCACTGGCCCCTCCCCTCCCAGCCACTCCTTGTCGCGAATGGCAGGAAAATGGAGAGGGGAATATTCCTGCCTACCATCCTTCCGTCAGTCTGTGCTGAGATTGAGGAATGGATGACAGGCAGGAAAATCTTCCCCATTTTCCTGCCTTTCACAAAAACTGGACTGAGTTCACCTAGCAACTGGATTGTCAGCCAATCCTACAGCATCCTGACCTGAATTAGTCCTTCATGTACTACATGAACTACATTGTTGTGGCTCTGTTGCCTGAGCCTGGGCTATCGACAGATGCAGACTCTGAGAGTGAGGGAGAGGAGTTGGCAAGGCCTCCCTCTCCAGGACCCTCCTCTCTGGCAATGCCTCCGGAGGACACCGAAGGCCAAGAGATAGGCCCAGAGCCAAGCACGTCCCCGCAGCCACAGGTGGACAGTGACGAAGGAGATAAGTGCTGGCTGGATCCTTGGCAGCGGCGCAGGGAGAAGCGTGCGCAGCAGAGGGGAAGACGTGCCAGAGATTAGCTGAGTCACTGGACCACATCCCACAGGGTGGGGGTGGGGGTGGTGGCCGGTTCAGTTTGTGACAAGCAAAAACTAGAAATAATCCATGATCTCTGTGTTACTGGACTTCTGCCTGCCTTGTCGGACTGCATTTGGACTAATCGTTGTATTGCTGAAACTTTGCCTGCTTTATCGGAATGCTTGCAGTCTAATCTTTGTTTTGTGTGAGTAAAGTCTGAATTGGCAGCTAGCCACTGGGTTGCTGCCAGCTTTATCTTCAAAGACTTTGTCGTGTGGCTTATTAACTCCGGGCCATCTGTAGGGGTGCGTGTGTGGGACAGGGACAGAACATACATGTTGATTGGACCATGTGACTGGAGACTGGGGGGGAAGTGACAAAGTTTTACTTTTAATTGGGTGTAAAACCAGCGGGAACTTAGAGCCGGTTTTCCACCAGGAACATGCCAATTTGATATGTTCCAATAAAATGTTCTGTGAGGACTTTGCCTGCCTCAGAGTTCTCATTGAAGGGGATGTATTACTTGGAACCTTGACACAAGCTATGTTCTTCCTTGCATGTCAACTACTAGGAGAAAGACGAGTGCCAAGACAAGATTTCTGCTTCAAAATGTGTCAAATACCGAATTTGACCAGTTTTGAAGCAGTTGAATACCAAGGTATGACTGTAAATCATGACTTCTCGCGTTCTTCTGTCTTCCCTATTTAGTTTGTCAAAAGTTCTTGGAGACTTACCCAAAACAGCAGCCTCGGCTGTGGGAAGTGGAAGCACCCGGAGACTGGACTCAGCGTGTTAACATCTGGCTAAAAATCCAGCTGGAACAAAGTGAGTTGAAGAAACCATGATATTTGACACACCTGTTCATTTATATCCTTCACAATTGAATGTAAATGTCACTGCGTTTTTGTATTTACCAGATGAGCTCTTATTTTTGAACTTTCAGACTTACCGTAGCTTGCCAAGTTCTTATCTCTAAGCTAACTGCGCATGTCCACATTCTTTTCTTCTTCTCTAAAAAACTTCCTTTGTTCTCCGGCCAGGAGAGGTGGCCGGGAAAGCTTTGCCAAGATGGAATTAATTAGCTAGTAAGATGTTTTATTTTCTTTATAACAAATAAATGAGTTTTTCTTAGAAAATATATCTTCGGATTTATTTTCTTAAAGTATACTTCAAGGAAAGGTCACGATCCATTCTCTAATCAAGATGCAATTACCCAAAAGTAGAATGGGATTAATTGCCACCCTGACAGTAAAAATGGCAGAGGGCCTCTGGATGGTATTTGAGCAATAAATCACGTTTTAGGAAATTTTGGCAGATGTGTTTTGCACTACAGTAGCTGCCTATCTGTTTCTCTTAGATTCTGGTCTTTTTTGCAAGGAGAAAGAGAATCTAGGAGTCCTCGCTTAGCGACTGCCTTGTTTAGTGATTGCTCGGAGCGACAACGGTGATGAAAAAGTAACTTTAGCGACCAATCCTTGCATTTACTACCTTCCCAAGTCTGTAAAAGCATCTATGTAAGAATCAGTTTCAATGTAGTTCCTGCTGAGTGATCTCAATTGGGAATGGCCATTTGGTTATTAAGCGAAGCGGTTGCTATGTGAAACCACACCTGTGCTTTTGATCAGACTTCAGCTTTCCTTTGGTTTACAGACCCATGAAGCTCCCAAATGTGAAGATTTGGTTGCAAAGTAACTTTTTTCGTCACTGTCATAACTGTGACAACTACCCTGTTTTTCCCAAAATAAGACATCACCTGATAATAAGCCCAATCGGGCTTTTGAGCGCATGGCAATAAGGCCAAGCGCTTATTTCAGGGTTCAGAAAAATATAAGACAGGGTCTTATTTTCGGGGAAACACGGTATTTATCTATCTATCTATCATCTATCTATCTATTATTTACCCTGTTTTCTCCAAAATAAGACATGCCCTGATAATAAGCCAAATCGGGCTTTTGAGCGCATGGCAATAAGGCCAAGCACTTATTTCAGGGCTCAGAAAAATATAAGACAGGGTCTTATTTTCGGGGAAACACGGTATTTATCTATCTATCTATCATCTATCTATCTATCATTTACCCTGTTGTCTCCAAAATAAGACATGCCCTGATAATAAGCCCAATCGGGCTTTTGAGCGCATGGCAATAAGGCCAAATGCTTATTTAAGGGCTCAGAAAAATATAAGACAGGGTCTTATTTTCGGGGAAATACGGCACTTGCCCTTGCAAACTTCACAAATGCTCTTGTTACTGGATGAAAGTATTGCCCGTTTTTAGAGACAGTCTTGGCAAATATAACTCCTGCTTTTAATCACAGTATCAATCCTGCCCTCTCTGTGATTAATTTATTTATCACAGGTTGTCTTGAATCTGATATCTTTCTGAGATATTCAGATAATTCTGTTATTTTTAACCTATCACAAATAACCAGTAGATTTCCCAGAATGATTTCCTGTGGGATTTCTTTAGATCAGAGGTGAGCAGCTATGAACACCTTTTATGACCTCTGGACTTCAAATCCCAGAATTGCTGAGCCAGCATTCAACTCCCAGAATTCCTAAACATGAGTCGCTCAGGAATTCTGGGAGTTGAAGTCCACAGGTTACAAAGGGGGCCTTCGTGGCCCACCCCTGCCTTAGATCCTTCCCATTTTGGACTGCATTTATTTTATTGTAAGTCTTTTACCGTTTCCCTTTTTGCCTTCTGACAAAATCATTTGCTGTTGAAACAAGAAACCCATTAAAAAATGGGTTAAAATAATAATACAAGGGAACAGATTAAAAGACATCCACGCACAAAATCCATATCTTGCTGCCATTGCTGAAGCTTAATACTTTTTTTCAAGAGAAACCAAAAAGAGAACTGCTTTGTGTCTCGGAGGAGATCAGAGCAACCACATCTCCATGCCCAAGCCATTCTGATTGCATATTATGGGATGAAAACAATATTCCTTAATGCTGTCTCAAAACCTTCCCCTTCCCCGCCCTTAACGTAAATGCACAGTTGTATGTTGCACCACTAGTGTCATCTAGTGGCAGATGTGTACAGCTGGCCAGGAGAAATATTTGCAGCTTGCAATCCTAAACAGGGTGGATTTGATTTAAAGCAAGTCGATTTAAATCCCGATTTAAATCCCCTAGTGAAAAGGCTTGATTTAAATCAACTCGATTTTAATCATCATTTTTAAAGAGCAGCTGTCATCTCCGTCCCGCAGCAGCTCCTCCTCTGACCCGCTGGTGACTCGCCAGACAGTCCCAATATTGCAGCATATATAGCCTCCTCATGCTACATAACTAAGCTACATTTCATGCTGAATAAATTAAATTATGAACGTATCTTAAATAGAAAACTATCTTTAGATAGATTTTTTGCTCCAAAAGCATTTTATTAAAATAAATTTGATAAAAATAAAAAAAAGGTCCGATTTAAATTTTTAAAAAATCCAGTTTTTTTAAAAAAAATATTTATTTATTTATTGGTTCGATTTATATGCCGCCCTTCTCCGGAGACTCAGGGCGGCTTACAATGCGTTAAGCAATAGCCTTCATACTTTTGTATATACCTGCTTAGTAGGGCTTTCGGTCCCCCCTAAGTGGTGTTCTTTTTTATACAAAGTCAGCTTATTGCCCCCACAATCCGGGTCCTCATTTTACCTACCTCGGAAGGATGGAAGGCTGAGTCAACCTTGAGCCTGGTGAGATTTGAACTCGCAGTAATTGCAGGCAGCTGGCAGCTAAATACTACTTTAACAGCACTTTAGTCCGCTGCACCACCAAGGCTCTTAAATTTTTTTTAAAAAAAAAGTCATTGATTTTTATCCACCCTGATCCTAAATGACTTGATTTAGAATCCGGATTTCTTGTTGCAGCGAGTGTTGCAGTTTGGCAGGGATTGAAGCCTTTAGCAGTGCCCAAAGTGCGTGCATGCACGCACACCCATAATGCAATGCGTGCGCGACCCCCCCTGCCCAATGCGCATGCATGTGCAAACCCCCTCACATGCGGCCCGGCCCCGCGCATGCGCCCATGCGCCCTGCCCATGCGCCCCGCCCATGCGCCCCGCCCATGCGTGTATGGCCCCCTGTTTGCACCCCACATATGCGTGTGCATCTCCCACATGCGCCCCACACATGCGTGACAGAGACTCGAACACCGGCTGGCTGGCAGGAGGCGTGCATGCATGCGCAGCAGAGTTGAGCTGGGGTGACAGTTCACGTGCCTGCAGAGAGGGCTCTGTGTGCCACCTGTGGCACACGTGGCATTGGTTCGCCATCACGGAGGTAGGAGAACAGCAGTAATTCTGAACAGTTCTTAGCAAGTGTTCAAAGTTACGAGGCACCTTCCCAGAGCTACTGACCAGGAATGTCTCTTCCAGATGTGGACCGAAGTTCTCCCATGCCAAAGTGTCAAGATGGTGAAGCCGAGGAAGGACGGATAAATACGGTGAGCTGATAAAATTGGTGCCTGTGTAATCTGTGCTTCAGAGTATTGGATCAGAGTTGGAAGGACGATGAACAGATGCCTCCTGGGTGCTTAGATTTGTAAGCTTAATTAATCAAGATTGGGTGAAAATTTTCTATTGCAGTTAAAACGGCTCTTTTTATTAAGGCCAAGGAACATTAGATGGATTTTAGGCCTGGTTCTCTAAACTCCATCCAATGCAGGGGTGAAATCCAGCAGGTGCTGACAGGTTCCGGAGAACCGGTAGTGGAAATTTTGAGCAGTTTGGAGAACCGGCAGCAGAAATTTTGAGTAGTTCGGAGAACCAGCAAATACCACCTCTGGCTGGCCCCAGAGTGGGCTGGGAATGGAGATTTTGTAATATCCTTCCCCCAGGAGTAGGGAGGGAATGGGGATTTTGCAGTATCCTTCCCGCAGAAGTGGGGAGGGAATGGGGATTTTGCAGTATCCTTCCCGCAGGAGTGGGGTGGGAATAGGGATTTTGCAGTATCCTTCCCCTGCCACGTCCTCCAAGCCACGCCCACAGAACCGGTAGTAAAAAAAATTTGGATTTCACCCCTGACCCAATGCCATGATATATATTCGCTTTCTGCTCTTCACTAAATGCTAGACTTTGTCAATTGCAAAGTATCTTTGGTGACACTTTCATTGCAGAGTTTCTTATGCTATTTCCACTTCATAGCCTTGGTTTTTTAAAAATAGTTTTTAATGTTTTTAAATAATAATAATAATACTTATTATTATTTTTGGAATTTATTAACTTTTTTTTTTTAGCTTTGCTGTCTGCCACTTGTTTAATGAGATGAGTGGCTGTATACATTTGATATATCAATAAGTAAAGTAAAAATACTTCCATGAACTCCATGCAAGCATAAAATATCTGGTCAGCTAGAATCCTCTTCTTAACAAGACGGACAGGATCAATCTCTGTTTCCATTCACACCTATACAAACATTGGCATGGAAATGTACATTTTTTTTAAAAAAAATATTTGGATGTTTTACTGAGGTGAGGCATGCACATGAAGTTGGGAATAGAACTGAAAAATTCTTCAGAGATTGCCTTTCCTCAAACTCAACTTGAATACAGAAAAAAAAGAGTTGGAAGGGACCTTGGAGGTCTTCTAGTCCAATCTTCCGTTCGAGCAGGAGATCTTATACCATATCAGATATATAAAAGAGCTGTGGTGGCGCAGTGGTTAGAGTGCAGTACTGCAGGCTACTTCTGCTGACTGCCGGCTGCCTGCAATTTGGCAGTTCAAATCTCACCAGGCTCAAGGTTGGCTCAGTCTTCCATCCTTCTGAGATAGGTAAAATGAGGACCCAGGTTGTTGGGGGCCATAGGCTGACTCTGTAAACTGCTTAGAGAAGGCTGTCAAAGCATTATGAAGTGATATATAAGTCTAAGTGCTATTGCCCTTCCTTCCTTCCTTCCTTCCTTCCTTCCTTCCTTCCTTCCTTCCTTCCTTCCTTCCTTCCTTCCTTCCTTCCTTCCTTCTTTCCTTCCTTCCTTCCTTCCTTCCTTCCCTCCCTCCCTCCCTCCCTCCCTCCCTCCTTCCTTCCTTGTGGTTGGAATGTAGTATTGCAGGATAATTCTGCTCATTGTCAGCAGTTCGATCCTGACCGGCTCAAGGTTAGCTCAAAAAATGTTGTGGTGTGCAGAATGTGATAGATTAACATATACTCTTAAAGGTAGACAAGAATCAACTTTCAATCAAAGCTGGGATAAATGGTACAAATGGATAGAAGTAAAAATGCCATGAGGTAGATGTTAGGAAAGCATATAGCATAGATTTGTTGATACTAAGCTAAATATGTATAAGGTAATACTAGATGTAAGAAGATTAACAAGTGTAAGATGCAATGTGGAAAATTTAATCGAAGATGTAGTATGATGGTATGTAATGTTACTTAGGAACTGTATGTATATGGGGGCTGAATCAACCCTAGTTGTATGTATCTGATTTTGTTTTGTTATCGTCTTCTTTTTGTTTTGTTTTTTTGTCTTCAGTTTATAATAATTTTTTTAAAAAAAAGGTTAGCTCAGCCTTCCATCTTTCCAAGGTGGGTAAAATGAGGACCCAGATTGTTGGGGGCAAGAGGCTGACTCTGTAAACCGCTTAGAGAGGTCTGTAAAAGCACTATGAAGCGGTATATAAGTCTAAGTGCTATTGCTATCCTGGACAAAATGGCTGTCCAATCTCGTCTTGAAAAACCTCCAGTGACAGAGCAACTTTGAAGAAAAGCTGTTCCACTGGTTGATTATTCTCACTGTCAGGAAATTTCTCCATAGTTCTAGGTTGCTTCTCTCTTTCATATTCTTCCACCTGTGACTTCTTGTCCCGCTCTCAGGTGCTTTGGAGAATAGGTTGACCCTATCTTCTCTGTGATGGCCTATCTTCAAATAGCTATGATGTCACCCAGTGATGGGTTTCAAATTTTTTTACTACCTGTTCTGTGGGCGTGGCTTGGTGGGCGTGGCAGGGAAAGGTTACTGCAAAATCCCTATTTCCTCCCGATCAGCTAGGACTTGGGAGGCAGAGAATAGATGGGGGTGGGGCCAGTCAGAATTTTTACTACCAGTTCTCCGAACTACTCAAAATTTCCGCTGCCGGTTCTCCACCTATGCCTTCTCTTTGTTAGACTGACATGCCTAGTTCCTTTAACCGTCGCTCATATGATTTAGCTTCCAACCCTCTAATCTTCTTTGTTGATTTTCTCTGCACTCTTCCCAGAGTCTCAACATCTTTCTTTTGTATCGCAGTGACCAGAATTGGACACAATATTCCAAGTATGGTTGTCAGCTCTGGAAGCCATATTAGCACTGGAAGCTTCCACGCTGCCACCTTCTTGTGTGTGGGAAAATAGGAGGAGGGGATTTAGTAGAGGGAATGTAGTTAGACAAAATAGCATTCTTTTTTTTGGTCAAGGTTAGGACAGTCCTGCATAATCCTGGAGTTGGATTTTTCTGGAACACTGACAATGGTCTTACCAAGGCCTTATAAACTTGTGCTAATACTTCAGGTGATCTTGAAAATATCCTTCTGTTGCCTTGGAGAGGGGGCGGAACTGATGTCGCGACGGCTCCAGGATCACCGTTGATATCCCCGCCGCTGGACGGTTCTTTTTGGACCTCACCGTCCCGTTGAGACGGTGATAGTGGAGGGCACATTCTGTCAATCCCAGGGACATCGCAAAGTCCCTGGTTGATCAAAGAGAAGCCCTTTTTCCAGCGGTGGAGTGGCAGCCATTGTAGCTGCTGAAGTTGGGACAGCTCCGGAACGGAAGAAGATTGGAAGGAAGTGTGTCAACTTGGTGAGAGACTTTCAATTATAATTTATATGAGAGAGCACCCTGAGATTGAAAGAAAGATCAAATTGAAGACAGAAGAAAATCAAGCGGCGGAATTAAACTTGAGTCTAAGGTAGTTTTTTTTACTTTCAACTTACTTGCATTTGTGGATGTCTATACGCTTTTTGCCTTTTAACCTGGACTGGATTGGATTGGACTGCGGATTTCCGAATTGCTTATTTAATTTTTAAACTTTTAGTACCTTTTTACTATACATTCTCTTTGATTCTATTTTTTTTTCTCTCCTCTTTGGCTATTTTTATTTTATTGCGCATTGAATATAGCAGGGGAAAGGGAAGAGAATAAGTAACACTGCCATCTAGTGGATTGGAAATTTTGATTCTTTTTCTTTGGTTTAAGAAGTAACAATTGTGTTACAGTTCAAGGACTCTGAGCCTATTCATAGATAAGATAGTGGGGAGAACATCAAAAGGACATTGAAACTGTTTGCAGGTGTTTATTCAGGTGTTCTTCTGGGAACTATCAGAGGGAGGAGCCTGAGACTGAATAAGAAGAAACTTGCAGTGACTCTGAAAGAGAACTGTAAATACTATTTGGGACCTAATAAAATAATTCCTTGATCTTATACAGAAGTGATTTTTATTTGGACATTTTTTCTCTTTTTTTTTTGTATATGGTAATTTCTTCACCTTTCCCCTGTTTAAAGTATTTTTAAACAGTCCAATTAAAGTATTTTTAATTGGACTGTGAGTTGATGGAGGATCTTTAATTTTTCTTTTTTAATTCTTAATTTTTTTATACATATATAGAACTTTCTAGTGCTTCTCTTTTTTCTCTTTTCTCTTTGGCTTTTTTTTTTTTTTTTTTTTGCTTTTTTCCTCTTTTTTTTTGGAGTGGAGATTGCCAAGGTGGTTAATATTTTTTATTGAACTGAATTGGATTAAGGCATAAAAGAGCCTGAATATTGTTTATTTGCTTTTTGTTGTTGTTGTTTTTTCTCCCTCTCTTTTTTGCTTTTTTCTTACTTTATTGATATTGGAGGTAATACTTGCTCCATCCATAAACAGAATAAGGTATAGAAGAACCTGAAGAATTTTTTATCTGTTTAAACCTTTAGCAACTACTTCACAGAATGAGTAGAAAAGCAACGGCTATTGGCTCTTCCACATTGACACCTTCTTCATCACCATCTGGAGGACGGCGATCAATATAGACGATGCTACAACAGGAAAAGGAGAAGGATTGAGAAAAAGAAAAGGAGGCGACACTACAGATGATTTGGCAAGGAATCCAAAATATACAAACAAGAGTAGAAAATATTGAACAAAGAACAGAGAAAACAGATGAGAAAGTGGAGAGTATACAGCAAATGATGATGAAATATGAAGATAGACTACAAAAAATTGAGGAAAAGAAAGAGCAAAGAGATAAAAAAATCAGAAATATTGATACTAGACTGGATGAGGTCGAACGAGATAAGAGTGGATTAGTGGGATGGGAGATGGACAGATCAGAATTTTATATCAAATTTCAAAATATAGAAGAAGAAAAGGGAGAAAATCTGTCAGAAAATAATGATAGAAATTTTAGCAGAAGCATTAGAAATTACCAAAGAAAAGATGATGGATGGCATAGACAAGATATTTCGAGTCTATACAAGGTATGCAATGCGAAACAAGTTACCATGAGAAGTCCATATAAGATTCACCAAGAAATCGATTAAAACATAAATACTGCAGAATGCAAGAGAAAAAACACTGAAATACAAGGAGAAAGAAATCGTGGTGCTGAAGCAAATATCAAGAAGAATGAGGGAGATGAGGACGGAATATCAATTCCTGACTAAAATACTACTTCAAAAAGGTGTGAATTACAGATGGCTGATACCAGAAAGATTAGTGCTTACATGGCAACAGCAAAAATACAGATTAGATTCAATGGATAATGAATTAGATTCAATGGATTTTATCAGAATTTCTTAGAGAGAAAGAAATGGAAACAAGAAAGGCTGAACCACTGATTAAACTCCAAGAAGAAGACTTAGCAATGAATGAAAAAGCAGAAGGAGCAGTAGGGGGTATGGTGGAATACAAAGAACAACATGAACCGAGATCCACTAGAGTAAACCCTTCATATAAAATATGAATATGGAAGAGAAAAAATTGATTACAATAAATATAAATGGACTTAACTTAGCCATTAAAAGAAGAAAAGAAGAATTTATGGTATTCCATAAATTAGAGAAATTAAAGTTTGATATAATTTGCTTGCAAGAAGTGCATATTAAAAAGCAACATGAACAATTATCGGTACAGCCAAAATTAGGGAAAATTTTTACTTCATTGCCACAATGTAAGAAAAGGGGAGTTGTCTTATACATTAGAAACACAATTCCAGCGGAGCAAATATATGCAGATGATGAGGGAAGAACTTTGATGGTGGAAATAATAGACAATATGAAAATACTTTCAATAGCAATATACGCTCCAAATAACAATCAAGAAGACTTCTACAGAAAACTACATATGAAACTAATTGAATTGGACTATGATAATATTTGCATGATGGGAGATTTTAATGGCATAGTGGACGAGAAATTAGACTACAATACACACAAGGCAGTAAAGCACAGTAGAAAGACACTACCGAAATCCTTTTTCAAAATGATAGAGGAAACAAATTTAAAAGATGCATGGAGAGAAAGAAATGGAAAAAATAGACAATATACTTTTTATTCCGACAGACGTTTATCATGGTCTAGACTAGACATGATATGGACGACAATGGAATTGACTTCTAATATAGAAGAAATTGAAATAGAAGCAAATACCTGGGCAGATCACAACCCAGTGACAGTGAAATGAAACTATCCCTCTGTTGATGCAGCCTAGGATTGCATTAACCTTTTTTTTTTTGATAACTTCACGAAGACAACTATCTCTTGTGCCCTGCCCCATCCAGACCATGCTCTGCATGGATTAAAATGATCGTCAGTTGGACTTTTTCCTATTATTTGTGTCCATGACTTCTAATATACAGATTTCCTGTTTAAGCAGGGGGTTGGACTAGAACAGGGGTGTCAAACTCGATTTCACTGAGGGCCACACAGGGGTGAAATGCTACCGGTTCGGGCTGGTTCGCCGAACCGGTAGTAAAAAATGTAAAAAAAAAGTTCTGCCGATCAGCTGAGCAACATGTGATCATCGGAACGTTTTTTTTTTTTTTTTTTACTTTTTAAGCATTTTTTTACTACTAGTTCTCCTGAACTGGTAGTTAAAAATGCTTTAAAAAGTAAAAAAAAAAAAAGTTCTGACGATCGCATGTCACTCAGCTGATCATTGGAAGTTTTTTTTTACTTTTTAGGCATTTTTTTACTACCAGTTTGGGCAAATAGGTAGTAAAAAATGCTTTTAAAAAGAAAATAAAAGGCTCCGACGATGACAGCTATGCTGCACGATCATCTGAACCTTTTTTTTTACTTTTTTAAAGCATTTTTTGCTACCTATTTGCCAAAACCAGTAGTAAAAATGCTTTTAAAAGGTAAAAAAAAAGAGGCTCCGACGATCGCGTGGCACAGCTGTGCATGCACGGCTGGTGAACCGGTAGTAAACCGGTTCAGATTTCACCACTGGGGCCACATCAGGGTTGTTTTTGACCTCGGGGGGCCAGGGTGGGCGCGGCCAGGGTGGGCGTGGCCAGCTCGACGTCGCACATGTCAGGAGCACCTGTGATGGCCCAAGTACTCTGCCAGGGAAAACGGGCTCCCGAGCTCCGTTTTCGGCTGCGACAGCCTCCTGCAACCCTCTGGACAGCGAAAATGGAACTCAGGAGGGTTGCACGCGGCCCTCACGAGCTCTGTTTTTGGCTCCAATCACCTCCCACAACTCTGCCAGCAAAAATGGAGCTCCTTCCCGAGCTCCATTTTTGCTCGCAGAAGCAACGCAGGCCAGTCCTTTGCTGTTTCCAGGGCAGCCCCGCGGGCCAGATCTAAGCATCCTGCAGGCCATATCCAGCCCCCCAGGCCTTGAGTTTGACACCCCTAGACTAGAAGATCTCCAAGGTCACTTCCAACTATGTTATTTTGTTGGTTATTCTGTTAGTTGTTCTGCTCGTTATTCTGATAGTTGTTCTATTATTCTGTTTCTATTTTAAGAGTCTTGGCTGTATCCCACATCTCGGAGCACTGCCAGACAAGCCCATTGCCCATCTTGGTGACCCTAGAGGGGCCCCAGGGCTTCCTTCTCAGAGCAACGAACTTCAAGTTCAGTTGAAAGCTGAAGAACCAAAAAAATTGAAGAAAAGAACGAGCAGAGAAGAACCAGCTGAAGAGAGCGTTACGAAGCACTTGAGGACAATGTCCTAATTTTTGTAAACAGCAGAAGTAAGAGAAAACACACAAAATCTGAGGATCGGATAGCAAGTCAGGAAATATCTAGTGAATATTTCTTCATCAATTGACATATTTAGGTGACTCTGTCCAGTGTTTTTTCTCCACCTTGGCAATTTGAAGAGATATGGACTTCAACTCCCAGAATTCCCCAGTGATTGAGTGTCACAACAGCAAGGTGTAGAAAAATGTAGAGCAGTGATTCTCAAGAATCACTCAAGATATGTGGACTTCAACTCCCAGAATTCTCCAGCCAGTCTAGGTGAGGAATTCTGGGAGTCGAAGTCCACATATCTTGAGTGATTCTTGAAAATCAATGCTCTACATTTTTCTACGCTTTGCTGTTTTGTTTTGTTTTTTGTTGTTGTTTTTTAATTTGATTTATATGCCACCCTTCTCTGGAGACTCAGGGCGGTTTACAATGTGCTTAGCAATAGCCTTCATTCTTTTGTATATTTTATACAAAGTCAGCTTATTGCCCCCACAAACTGGGTCCTCATTTCACCTACCTTAGAAAGGATGGAAGGCTGAGTCAACCTTGAGCCTTGGCGAGATTCGAACCTGCAGTAATTGCAGGCAGCTGATCTTAATAACCAGCTTAATAACAGGGTGCCTTAGACCACTATACTACCAAGGCTGTTGTGACACAGGTTCCATTAAAATGACCTGTTTAACAGAACCATTATAAAGTATGAATGAGACAATGTTCATATTTGGAAATATTGCACATGCATTGCATTTTTCTTATGATGACCATAAGATCATGTATGTCCTAGTCACCTCCCGTCTTGACTATTGCAACACGCTCGACATGGGGTTGCCCTTGAAAAGCATCCAGAAGCTCCACTTGGTTCAAAATCCATCAGCCTGCTTCCAGGTGCAATTCAAGGTGCTGGTTGTCACTTTTTGTCATGACCCTGTCAGAGCCTGAAGGATGAGCCGGAGCTGGAGCCGTTGGAGATAAAGGAGGCAACTTCGTTGGCTTTGGAGGAATGTGGGGAGGAGCAGGCTGAGGCAGGCCCAGGACCCCTCAGAATTGGGGTGGCTTGTTAGCAGGGAGGGTCAGGGCCAGGACAACCAACAGAGGACAGGCAGTGGAAACAAGGAGCAATGGAGCTCAGGCAATGAGCAAGGACCGCCCCTTCCTGATCCCCAAGCACAGAGAGTGGAGAGAAGGCGGAAACAGCACAGACTGACTCAATGACTGGGGAGGAGAGTGCCCCACCCCTCTTCACAAGGCACACCTGGGGACTGAGATTTAAGGAGATGCTGTGGGGAGGGGGAATTTGTTGGGAACAAATACTGAATTTGTAGAGTTTTGTGTGCTGTTGAAGATATTTGGAATTTGCAGGACTGCTTGCTTCTTCCTTGCTTCGTGGACTCAGAGCGTTGTTACTTACTTTGTGGACTCATTGCTTCTTCCTTGCCTCGTGGACTCATTGTTTGCTCCAGGGGTGGGATCCTACCGGTTTAACAACTGGTTTGCTAAGCGCGCGCTTAGCAAGAAAGAAACTGGAAACATGGAGGCTGATTGGAAAGATGTTTTAACGGAGCAGAACCATCAAGCACATGGTCCTGGTGCAGTTGACCACATGGAGTGGAGAGTGAGGGTTATTTATACCTTCTCTTGGGCCTTGCCCTTGAGCTTCCTGTTCCTGTGCAAGAAATGTATCCTATTGGCTGTAGTCAGACACCCATGCTAGGAGTTTGTCTGAGATAAGTTTGTTTGAAGCCTGGAGGGTGACACAATGTCCCCAGGTGATTTTGCAACGCAGTGAGCCCTGCTGCTAGATAATCCTATTATGTCCTGGAGGGTCCTATCTTAATCCCCTCATCCTGGAGCTGAAGGTCTTCTGTTTTGTAGATAGGATGGCTCAGTCTTTCTCGATGGGAACCAAATATCTCCTGGGGGCAGGGAGCTGAAGCTCTGAGTTTCTGTCTCCCTTAAGATTTCTATTTCTCTTTTAGGGGAAATATAATATTTTGCCTTTTAAATATTTCCTAAAATATTTCATTCTTCTAGGAGAGGGGTGGGTGCTAACTTTCTACAGTACTTTGTAGGAAGAATTAATACTTCTGATCTGGGGAACAGAGGATAGTAGATTAGTGAGCTTTTGTGAATCTCAACAAAAGGAAAAAAATAATACAAATGTATCTAGAATTCAACGTAGTGAAACCTTCGTAATTCATGGTCTTCTAAACTGAGCTAGCATGGTTTGTAAAGTTCATTAGGTCTCCTAATCAGCCAAACAACACAAGTACAAACATTGTCAGTGCCATTCAGTCTATTAATTTAAAGTAAAATAAGCCACTAGATGGATAATTAATCTAAAGCGTATTAGGTAAAGGTAAAGGTTCCCCTCGAATATGCGTGCTAGTTGTTCCCGACTCTAGGGGGCGGTGCTCATCTCCGTTTCAAAACGGAAGAACCAGCGCTGCCTGAAGACGTCTCCGTGGTCATGTGGCCGGCATGACTAAACGCCAAAGGCGCACAGAACGCTGTTCCCTTCCCACCAAATGTGGTCCCTATTTTTCTATTTGCATTTTTTTATGTGCTTTCAAATTGCTAGGTTGGCAGAAGCTGGGACAAGTAACGGGAGCTCACCCCATTACGCGGCACTAGGGATTCGAACCGCTGAACTGCCGACCTTTTGATCGACAAGCTCAGTGTCTTAGCCACTGAGCCACTGTGTCATAGGAGGGAACTATAAAAAATGGCAGGGTTTGCTCAGCATAGATTAGGAGGAGAACCATCTCGCTCTGAAGTTATTTTGAAAATCCAAACTAAAAGATTTTGGGAACCTCAATCCTTGGTGGCAAATCATTAATTGCATTCTGGAGAAAAGCTTTGGAGATGCTATTAATTTCAGGTGATCTAAATCAGGCAAAACTCCCCATTCATTAGCTTGAAAAGATTCCTTGTTCTGAAAACATTCCTTAGCTCCTGCTTTTTAAAGGAGGAAAAGGATGAACTTTTTAATCTTGGTCACAGGGTGGTGCTATTGCACTTTATTTGAATTTATTTAATTTCCTCCCTGCCCCCCCCCCCCAAATAGAGGCTGTGAACTTTTTCTCTCTTTGCTCTGGAGAATGTTTTCTTTTTTCATCCTCGCGAAGTATATTAAACACGTCTTAAGCATATTAAATAAAGCAATGTTTTGCCCTCTGCACTGTCTTTATTTTTGTAGCTTCTGCGTAGCACCTGGCGATCAAAGGCAGACATGGCACCAAAGTATGGTTGGTGAGGCCTCAGCACTTGAAAACAATCTTGAAGGTTTATAACAGTAATTAAATTCAAGGTGCGGAAGATACTTGTGGTCTTTCTTGAATAAGGGAGTTCATTGCAGCCAGATATCTAGGTTACCTCGGCTAATCTCAGAAAACGAAGCAATTCGGGAGTTAATAGAATGTAGAATAAATAACATTGGAAGGGACCTTGCTCTTGCTCAAGCAAGAGACCTATAACAGTGATGGCTAACCTTTTTGCCGTTGCGTGCCAAAAGTGGGGGTCATGCGGGGAGTCGCACCCTCGTGTGCCCACACCCATAATTCAATGCCCCACCCTGCCCCACCCCTGTGCACCCCCCACTTTTGGCACGTGATGGCACGATGGGCCCGGTAGGCCCGTTTTTTACCATCCCCAGGCTCCAGAGCCTTTCTAGGAGCCTGGGGAGGGCAAAAACGGCTTTTTCCTGATTTCTGGTGGGCCTGGAAGGAGCCTGAGTGGCATAGGAGGCTAACGCCTCCTACTAAGGCAGCATTTAACATCCAGCTGCCTGCAATTACTGCGAGTTCAATTCTCACCAGGCTCTAGGTCGACTCAGCCTTCCATCCTTTCTAAGGTGGGTAAAATGAGGACCCGGTTTGTGGGGGCAATAAGCTGACTTTGTATAAAATATACAAAAGTATGAAGGCTGTTGGTTAACGCATTGTAAGCTGCTCTGAGTCTCCGGAGAAGGGCGGCATATAAAAATAAATAAAAATTAAAAAAAAAAATCAGTTGGCTGGCGCGCACATGCGCACTGGAGCTGAGCTAGGGCAATGCTCGTGTGCCCACAGATATGACTCCACGTGCCACATGGGACACACGTGCCATAGGTTCACCATTACGGCCCTATAACATTCTGGACAAATAGCTGAGGCTAAAACAGATGCAGGAACTAGGCAGGTCTAA
The DNA here is from genome assembly GCF_059756535.1 of Pantherophis guttatus. NCBI lineage: Eukaryota > Metazoa > Chordata > Lepidosauria > Squamata > Colubridae > Pantherophis > Pantherophis guttatus. The sequence goes on from NC_142075.1 coordinate 6,360,653, forward strand.
TTTAATGAAAAGAAGGACTAGGGAACACATGATAGCAGTGTTCTGATATCTCAGGGGTTTCCACAAAGAAGAGGGAGTCAAGCTATTCTCCAAAGCACCTGAAGGAAGAACCGACCTAGAACTAAAGATAAATTTTCTGACAGTGATAACAATCAGTGGAATGATTTGCCTCCAGAAGCTCCATCACGAGGCTTTTAAAAAGAAACTGGACAGCCATTTGTCTGAAATGGAATAGGATTTCCTGTTTGAGCAGGGGGGGTGGACTAGACGATCTCCAAGGTCCCTCCAACTCTGTTACTTTGTTCTTAAAAATCTCCAGTGATGAAGCACCCACAACTTCTGGAGGCAAATCATTCCACTAATTAATTGTTCTCACTGTCAGGACATTTAGTTCTAGGTTGGATCTGTCTTTAATGATCTTCCACCCATTGCTTCTTGTCTTGCACCATTGCTTCTGGTGCTTTGGAGAATAAGTTGATTTCTTGTCTGTGACAGCCTCACAAGTCCTGGAAGGACATGTGTTTGCTAATCCTTCTCTTCGATAGGCTAGGCATGCCTCGTTCCCTCAATCTTTCATCACACAGTTTAGCCTCTCCAGGCCCCTAATATCTTCGTTGCTCTTCTCTGCACTCTTTCCAGAGTCTCAACATCTTTTTTTGTATTGCAGTGTCCAGAATTGGATATAATATTCCAACTATGATCTTAACCAAGGCATTATAAAGTGGTACTACCACGTCCCGTGATCTTGATCCTATCCTCTTGTTGATGCAACTCAGAACTGAATTGGCTTTTTTGGATTTATTTGCACTGATGCTATAGAGCAGGGATGTCAAACTCAAGGCCCGGGGGCTGGATCCGGCCCACAGGGTCCTTAAATCCAGCCCGTGGGGCTGGCCTGGGAATATCAAAGGACCGGCCTGCGGTGCCTCTGCTGGCTAAAACGGGCTACATGCGCAGCCCCCATGGCCCATTTTTGGCCTCCACGGCTTCCTGCAGCACTTTGCTGGCTGAAAAGGGGCCCCGTGTGGCCCATTTTCGGCCAGCAGAGTGCTGCAGGAGGCTGTGGAGGCCAAAAACGGGCCACAGGGATGGGGGGCTCTGCACCCTGTTTTGGCCGGTAAAGTGCTGCAGGAGGTCCTACAGGCGAAAAATGGGGTAGAGGGGGCTGTGTGTGCCCCGATGTGCCCCGTTTTGGCCAGCAGAGTGCTGCAGGAGGCTGTGGAGGCCAAAAACGGGCCACTGGGGGGCTCTGCGACCTGTTTTGGCCTGTAAAAGTGCTGCAGGAGGCCGTACAGGCTGAAAACGGCGTAGAGGGGGCTGTGTGTGCCCCCCCTGTGCCCTGTTTTGGCCAGCAGGGTGTTGCAGGAGGTGTCTGTCCCGTCATTCCCCCTCCCCCACCGGGGCCCATGGGGGAGAACTACAATGCTGATCCGGCCCTCAAAGAAATCCAGTTTGACACCGCTGCTATAGAGATTGAAAGATGCTTTCAATTTTAAAAGACTCTCTCTTTATAGATGTGTGTTGGGAACCACATGTGTTACATAGCATTTTGTTTGTGCGAAATACTTTGGTCTAAACTTGCTTCAGAGCTGAACAGATGGTGAGGCTTAGAGCAAGGAAAGTACAGTCTTACCTTGGTACTCAACTGCTTTGAAACGCATCAAATTTGGTCCTCAATGCATTTTGATGCAAACCTTTTTTGTCCCGGTACTCATTGTTTGTTTGGTACTCGACACACAAGCGAGAACTTGTCAGTGTCAGCTGCCTTGTGACTCACTACATTACAGGTCGTCCTTGACTTACAACAGTTTATTTAGTGACGGCACTAAAAAAAAGTGATTTATGACGATTTTTCACACCTAAGGACCATTGCAGCGTCCTCATGCTGATGTGATCTATATTCAGTTGCTTGACAACTGACTCACATTTATGACGGTTGCAGAGTCCCAGGGTCACGTGATCCCTTTTTGCGACCTTCTGACAAGCCAAGTCAATGGGAAAGGCAGATTCGCTTAATGACAGTGTTTCTAACTTAACCACTGCAGGGATTGACTTAACAACTATGGCCAGAAAGGTTGTAAAATGGGGCGAAACTCTCTTAACAAATTTCTCACTCAGCAACATAAATTTTGGATTCCACTGTGGTCATAAGTCGAGGACTACCAGTATTCATTATGGGGAAAAAATTATTTGGCATCTCCCAGGGCCAATTAACAAGGAGTATCAAGGTACCACTGTATAAAATTAATCCCTGGATTTTGTGGGGGAATGAAATGCATCTTGAGAGCCACTCTGTGTGAGAAAATTCAGCTTTCTCTGTTGCCTTATATATTCTCGGGACTCCCTGGCTTTTTCTCTGGTTGCATCTTTGCAAAATGCCAGGCAAAGGGCAAAGAGCCTTGGTAGTACAGGGGTTTAAGACACCCTGTTATTAAGCTGGTTATTAAGACCAGCTGCCTGCAATTACTGCAGGGTTCGAATCTCGCCAAGGCTCAAGGTTGACTCAGCCTTCCATCCTTTCTAAGGTAGGTGAAATGAGGACCCAGATTGTGGGGGCAATAAGCTGACTTTGTATAAATATACAAAAGGATGAAGGCTATTGCTTAGCGCACTGTAAGCCGCCCTGAGTCTTCAGAGAAGGGCGGCATATAAATCAAATAAAAAAAAAAAAAGAGAGATAGATTTAGAACTGGCAGAAGCACATCCAGATTCTGAGATGGCAATAACCTGGCTTTGCCCCAAAAATTATTCTTTTGTCTGTGTTGAGGAAACGGGGAAAATAGTGTCATATAATATATGTGGGTATGTGGCTACGTGCATATTTATTTATGAAATAAGAACCACGGTGGCACAGTGGTTAAAGTGCGGTACTGCAGGCTACTTCTGCTGACTGCTGGCTGTCTGCAACTTGGCAGTTCGAATCTCACCAGGCTCAAGGTTGACTCGGCCTTCCGTCCTTCCGAGGTGGGTAAAAAGAGGACCCAGATTGTTGGGGGCAATTATGCTGACTCTGTTGACTGCTTAGAGAGGGTTGTAAAGCACTGTGAAGCGGTATATAAGTGCCATTGCTATTAATTAATTAATTAATTTTATGTAGGGTATATTGGAGGCAGTGACCCTTTGAGAGCTGGATGCAGCGAAATTTCATTTTAATGTATGCCGATTAGTATACATTCAAAGTGTACAATAAAGTTCTAAGTCTAAGTTCTTCTAAGTCAGGGGTCAGCAACCTGCGGCTCTGGAGCCGCATGTGGCTCTTTCATCCCTCTGCTGTGGCTCCCTGTCGCCAGTCAGCTCCACAATTGATAGGGCTTTCAGTTGGGATAGGGAGAGGAAAATGGCTGCTGCACTAGGAGGAGACTCTATGGTGGGGGAACCGGACTTCCGGTTGGCTCCAGAATTGAATGGGGGGCTTCCGGTTAGGGCCTTTGTGGCTCTATGAGTGTTTAAGGTTGCCGACCCCTGTTCTAAGTCTACAGTGAGAAAGAGGTGAGAAGGCAATGAATGAGGAAGAATGTACAGGTAATCCTCAATTTATAAGCCCAGAATTTCCATTGCTAAATTTGGCGGTTTTTAAATGAGTTCCAGATTTTATGATTGTTTTGCCACGGTTGTTAAGTGAATCATGGCAGTCACTAAGTGAATCTGACTTCCCCATTTACTTTGCTTGTTGGAAGCCTGCTGGGAAGACTGCAAATGGCGATCGCATGACCCTGGGACAGTGCAACTGTCATAGCAACAGCAAGAGACTTATATACCAGCAGCAGCACCAGCAGTTTTATTCGACACCCAGGACTGTAGGCTAGATTGGGAAGAGAAAGAAAGAAAGAAAGAAAGAAAGAAAGAAAGAAAGAAAGAAAGGAAGAGAAGAGAAGAGAAGAGAAGAGAAGAGAAGAGAAGAGAAGAGAAGAGAAATGAGAAAAAAGGAAAGGAAAGGGAGGGAGGGAGAGGAAAACAAAAGGAAGGGAAGGGAGAGAAAAGAAAAAGAAAGAAAAAAAGAGAGAAAGAAAAAGGAGAGAAGAAAGAAAGAAAGAAAAGAAGAGAAATGAGAAAAGAGAAAAGGAAAGGAAAGAGGGAGGGAGAGGAAAACAAAAGGAAGGGAAGGGAGAGAAAAGAAAAAGAAAAAAAGGAAAGAAAGAAAAAGAAAAAAGAAAGAAAAAGAAATATCCTAATAAGGCAATCTGCTCCCATTTTGGGTGTCTCTGGAGATTCTCAGTCCTCCAGAGCCTGGTTGTCCCAAAGGTGCGTTTTTCAAGAGGCAACTGGACTTCCTTGTTTTTCTTTGAAGACGTTTCGCTTCTCATCCAAGCAGCTTCTTCAGTTCTGACTAGATGGTGGGGAATGGAAGGATTGATACTCCTTGCAGACAGCTGGTCATTTGCATCCTTTTAGAGAGCCCTTGAGGCCACTTGGAGGTTTGTCTGTTGTCCTCAGGGTCACCTGAGTGGTGTAAATGGGTGTGGAGCCTTCTTGGAATTGCTGAAAGGACTATGTTGGGGAGCTGGGCTTTCTGCAGGATGTTCTCTGTCCCTTCCCTGTTGAAGACAGGTGCAGGCTGTTGAAGATGAGTCTGTGTTGTCTCCATTTCAAACTGAAGCACAAATGGCTCCTGTAGTCTGCAATTTTTTTTGAAAATCCATTCATATTCCCACACCATTCGAAGGTTATTTGTCCCAAAGTGCACAGCTAAACCTCTGTGGAGCTCCAGGTCATGGTTGTTCCAAAGGTGCATTTTTAAGAGGCAACTGGACTTCTTTTGTCTTTACTTTACTTTACTTTACTTTACTTTACTTTACTTTACTTTACTTTACTTTACTTTACTTTACTTTACTTTACTTTACTTTACTTTACTTTACTTTACTTTTATTTGATTTAATAGCGTCCTACTCCCAAAGGACTCAGGGCGGTGAACAGCCAACAATAAAATCCATACATACAAAATTTAAAAAGCAGAATTAAAATCAAATTAAATAGTTTTGGCCCAGACAAATTAAAACCCCAATCAATTTAAAACCAATTTTAAAATTTGAATATATAAAATACTAAAAAATATTAAAAATTAAAAAATTCTTTTATAAAAGAGGGAGAAAATTAGGCCAGGCCCGCCTGGTGGAATAAAAAGATCTTTAAGGCGCGGCGGAAGGTGCGCAGATCCGGGATCCTCCATATCTCCGGGGGGAGCTCGTTCCAGATAGTAGGTGCCCCCACAGAGAAGGCTCTCCCCCTGGGGGCCGCCAGTCGACATTGTTTGGCTGATGGCACCCGGAGGAGCCCCTCTCTATGAGAGCGTACCGGCCGGTGGGAGGCTATTGGTGGTAGTAGGCGGTCCCGCAAGAACCCACTTCCTGAGCCATGGAGCGCTTTAAAGGTGGTAACCAAAACCTTGAAGCGCACGCGGAAGACCACTGGGAGCCAGTGCAGCTCGCGCAGGAGGAGTGTTACATGGGAGCGCCATGTCGCTCCCATTACCACCCGCGCGGCCGCACTCTGCGCCAGTTGGAGCCTCCGGGTGCTCCTCAAGGGGAACCCCATGTAGAGAGCGTTACAATAGTCCAGTGTTTTTCTTCTCCACCATCCAGTCAGAGCTGAAGAAGCTTCTTGGATGAGAAGCGAAACGTCTTAAAACAACAACAAAACAAGAAAGTCCAGTTGCCTCTTAAAAAAAAAAAAACACCTTTGGGACTTCATTCCATATTGGGTCAAAAAAATCCATGGAACCATAATGTAAACATGATGTATGAACTAGATATTCCTCGCATCCAGATTCAAGCGGTTATAATAGAGATACAGTATATTATTTGGTTTTGTTATTGATACCGTCTTCATTTTTGATTGGCGACTGCCAAGAATGCGATACAATAGCTACGTTAAGTGTTTTAAATAAATAAATAAATTTTCTGTGGATTGAATAAGGAGGTTTGCCAATAATCTTTCCCACGATTTATAATAAAGCTCAGACATCGATTCAAAATAACGCTTTAAGAAATGCATTATCTTTGGGAGGTTTGTCTGGAAAAATAGAGCCCGTAGGCAAAATTGCACAAAAATGCAGAGATTGGAACGTATACCGCTGTTTAAATATAATGCACACAGTTGAATGGCAGCAACGTTAAACTTAAAATACTTACCAAATGGAGACATGGAGAGAAATCGAAATTGACAGGGTTTTTTTTTTCTTTCCATCTGTCATTCCTGCTTTAGTGGGCATGCAATGTTCTGTGTTGTAAGACTAATTCCTACATAAATTGCCTAGGATGTTACAAAGTGTTTTCAGCGGCAGCCATTCGTATCCAATAATATACAGTAGATCGAGATGCCTTTATGGAAAATAGAAGAGTTAACAACTTTAAGCGGGAGTTAATGGATTAAGATATGACATAGGGGTTTGGTAGGGAACAAAGCGTGTGACGGCTGCTTTCAAAAGCAACATGCGTAGTAAAATAGATTTAGCCGCCTTTGCAAAAATAACCCCCTGCTCAAATTGGAGACCCTATACCAGTGATGGCTAACGTTTTCGGGACCGAGTGCCCAAAGCACACACATGTGCACTCAAATGCATGTACATGCGCCCGACCCCCAAAATGCAATGCACAAGCAGCCCCCATGCATGCACCCCCACCCCCACAAATGCACGAACCCCCTGCATGTGCCCCACCCCCCACACGTACATCCGTGGCCCCTCACACATGCCCCCTGCATGCGCAGCAGATACCCGAAGACCAGCTGGCCAGTGGGAGGCACGTGTGCATATACCGCAGAGCTGAACTGGGGCGACGGCTCGTGTGCCATGGGTTCGCCATCACAGCCCTATAACATTTCAGACAGCTGCCTGTGCAGTCTCTCCTTAAAAGTGTCCAGTGATGGAGCACCCACAACTTCTGGAGGCAAACTGTTTCACTGGTTAATTGTTCTCTCTGTTAGGAAGTTTCTCCTTAGTTCTAGGTTGCTTCTCTCCTTGATGAGTTTCCATCCATTGTTTCTGGTCCTGCTGTCAGGTGCTTTGGAGAATAGGTTGACCCTCTCCAAAGCACCTGAAGGTAAGACAAGATCTCAGGGGCTGCCCCAAAGAAGAGGGAGTCAAGCTATTCTCCAAAGCTCCTGAGGGTAGGACAAGAAGCAATGGGTAGAGAAGCAACCTAGAAGTAAGAAGGAATTTCCTGATAGTTAGAACAATCAGTGGAACAACTTGCCTCCAGAAGTTGTGAATGCTCCAACACTGGAAGTTTTCAAGAAGAGATTGGATAACCATTTGTCTGAAATGGTAGGGTTTCCTGCCTAAGCAGGGGGTTGGACTAGAAGACCCCCAAGTCCCTTCCAGCTTCTATTCTATTCTATTCTATTCTATTCTATTCTATTCTATTCTATTCTATTCTATTCTATTCTATTCTATTCTATTCTATTCTATTCTACTCTACTCTACTCTACTCTACTCTACTCTACTCTACTCTACTCTACCCTACCCTACCCTACCCTACCCTACCCTACCCTACCCTACCCTATCCTACCCTATTCTATTCTATATTGCTATTGCTGTTCTGTTCTATTCTATTCTATTCTATTCTATTCTATTCTATTCTATTCTATTCTATTCTATTCTATTCTATTCTATTCTATTCTATTCTATTCTATTCTATTCTTTCTGGCAGCCTTTCCCCTCAAATATTGGAACACTGCTATCCTGTCAGCCCGAGTCCTTCTTTTCTTTAAACTAGACATACCCAATTCCTGTAACTTTTTCCCAGGTTGAGTTGCCTGCAGTGTTACAAGGGAGTTGCGGCAGAGGTCGAAATGCATGTTTCCCGCCTGTACATAATCTGATAGCTCCAACTCCCCTTTTATACAAGATTTAGCACGTTTACCTGGGGTGAGTAGAGAAGGATCTTTGCAGCTTATCCGTGAGCTTGTATATCAACAATTGTAACGGCATCGGGAGGGTGAATGTCTAACCTTCTCACAAATTCAGACGAGGGAAGGAGGAAAAAAAATATCTCGGAAAATAGCTCAAATGTAAGGTTAATTGGAGCCAGAAATGTCAAACTAATGTAGCAATTTACCCCGGGAGATCGGCCTGGCCTTTGAATGCAGCAATAGTATACACTACTGAATAGAATCACAAAGAAATATAATAGGGTTTTATGTAGTCTCCTGTCATATTAACCATTCTTGGCAATTAATTTCTTGTTGCAAGGGTGTTTTGGTTGCCCTAGAAATAGGCTTGTTCATTCTTTACAGATACCTATGAAGGCCACCGAAGGAATTCAGCTGAGAGGAAATTCAACGTGCGCACAACGTGAGCACTTGATGTTGTGTTGAGAGGGGGGTCATTACATGAAGGAGTACCAGGGGTACTTCAACTTGTGGGAAACGATGGATCTGCAACGCACCAAATTCTTGTTGAATCAAAGAGAGTCTGTGTAGCTCAGGGTTGAATTGTGGAGTCCTTCATGTGCTCTCTGAGCTTGGTTGTTTTCTTGCAGATGTTTCATTATGGTTAGGTAATATTTTCAGGGCATGAAGAAGTTACTTAGCTGGGTAACAAAAAGTTGCAAGAAAACAGCCAAGCTCAGAGAGAACATCTTTGTTGATTTTTGAATCACAATAGTTGATTCCAAGACCGAATGGGCTTCCAACAACATTCTAGGAAGTCGTGTACTCTGGAAGCTAGTGTGTATGTGTGTATGTTAGATGCATGCATATGTATCTCGGGTAATTAGCACCAGTTGGAAGAGGCTGTAGGCAGGATTGGAGAGTTGATCTCTCTCTCTTTCTCTACGACCTCAGTTCCAGCCACGTTGACTGGACATCATTTGCCATCCATGGACACATTTGGAACCTCACCCAAGCTCTATGAAACCAGGATCTGGGGTTTCTGTTCAACCAATCTGTCAGAAAATAATAATAATAATAATAATAATAATAATAATAATAATAATAATAATAATAATAATAATAATAATAGTGATGATGATGATGATGATGATGATGATGATGACGACGACGACTCAGGGCGGTGTACAGCCTGATTAAAAGCACAAAGACAAACAAAATTTAAAAATAATTAAAATTATTAAATAATTGGCTCGATTATAAAACCCCCAAATTTAAAATCCCACATTTAAAACCAATTAAAATCTTTATATTGATAGCCCAGCCTGGCGGAACAACAAGGTTTTGAGGGCACAGCGAAATACACGGAGGTCAGAGATCTTACGCATTTCTGGGGGCAGTTCATTCCAAAGGGCAGGGGTTCCCACAGAGAAGGCCCTCCCCCTGGGTGTCGCCAGCCGACATAATTTGGCCGACGGCACCCTGAGGAGACCCTCTCTGTGGGAGCGGACTGGCCGGTGGGAGGCTACTGGTGGTAGAAGACGGTCTCGAAGGTACCCAGGTCCAATGCCATGGAGCGCTTTAAAGGTGGTAACCAACACCTTGAATCGCACCCGGAAGACCACTGGGAGCCAGTGCAGCTCGCGCAGGAGGGGTGTCACGTGGGCACAACGAGTTGTGTCCATAACTACCCGCGCGGCCGCATTCTGGACCAATTGGAGCCTTTGGGTGCTTTTCAAGGGGAGCCCCATGTACAGAGCATTACAGTAGTCCAGTCGGGAGGTGACAAGGGCGTGAGTGACCGTGCGCAAAGCGTTGCAATCCAGAAAGGGCTGCAACTGGCGAATCAGGCGAACCTGATAGAAAGCCCCCCTGGCCACCGCCGTCATATGTCAGATGGGGAAAAGGTTAGGGTTAGGGAAAGTGTTCATTCCATTGTCCTACAAGTGCTTTTTCAAGAAGCAACTTGACTTTCTGGTTTTTCTTTGAAGATGTTTAGCTTCTCATCCAAGAAGCTAAGAAGGAGAAGGAGAAGGAGCAGCTTCTAAGAAGAAGAAGCTTCTTTGGATGAGAAACAAAATGTCTTCAAAGAAAAACCAGAAAGTCCAGTTGCCTCTTAAAAAAGCACCTTTGAGACCACCATGACTTGGATGACGGAGAATCTCCATAGACATGCACAGGTAGTCCTTGACTTATGACAGAGCTGAAGAAGCTTCTTGGATGAGAAGCGAAACGTCTTCAAAGAAAAAACCAAGAAGTCCAGTTGCCTCTTGAAAAAGCACCTTTGGGACAACCATGACCTGGATGACCGAAAATCTCCATAGATGTTCATCCCGTTGTTAACCGTTGGCCAAACGGCAAGTACGTTGGCTCAGTCTAGTGCGATGATAAGTTACTTTAGTCCTCCGAATCACCTTTCCAAATGAACCTCCTCTTTCAAGTCAAGGATATTACCACGGCTTGAAATTAATTTGTGACAAAATGTCATATTATTATAGTGCAGCATCCCCGGGGATAAATATGGCCTTTTGTTGAGCTTTCATGGCGACACTGTAGATGGGACTGCAGAGAATTTGCCAAGGAGGTTTTGTCTTTAGCAAATGTCATGTTCCCGGAAGAACGGGAGGGCTTAAGTGGCGATCGTAGAACGAGGCCCCACCATGACGAGCGAGGGGTTGTGACATTTTCCTCCCCCTCCCCAACCTCCATTTCTCATCTCTAATTGCAACCGGTGCCTTTGGGGTGACATCTGATTAAGAAAGCAACAGGAGAACTGATGATACCTATAAATCTGATTCATTGACTAACAGAAGACTGCGTGGATTTCCACGAATAAAGCTTGCTTTCTTTTGAAACAATGGCTATCTTTTAAGTTCACACAGGCAAGTAACAGTAACAGAGTTGGAAGGGACTTTGGAACAGGGGTGAAATGCTCCTGGTTCGGACTGGATCGCCCGATCTGGTAGCGATGGTGGCGGGTGGTTCGGAGAACTGGTAGCAAAAATCCTTGTCCCCCCACCAATACCCAGCTGAGCCGCACGATCATCAGAGGCTTTTTTTTTTTTTACTTTTAAAAGCATTTTTTCTACAACCTCTTCCGCCGAAAAAATGCTTTCAAAACTAAAAAAAAAAGCCTCTGATGATCACGCGGCTCAGCTGGGATCGTCAGAGGCTTTTCAAAGCATTTTTTTGCAACCTCTTCGGCCGAAGAGATTGTAGGAAAAATGCTTCGAAAAGTTAAAAAAGATGAGCCTTGGTAGTACAGTGGTCTAAAACACCCTGTTATTAAGACCAGCTGCCTGCAATTACTGCAGGTTCGAATCTCGCCAGGCTCAAGGTTGACTCAGCCTTCCATCCTTTCTAAGGTAGGTAAATTGAGGACCCATTTTGTGGGGGCAATAAGCTGACTTTGTATAAATATACAAAAATATGAAGGCTATTGCTTAGCGCATTGTAAGCCGCCCTGAGTCTCCAGAGAAGGGCGGCATATAAATCAAATAAAAAAAAAAAAGTTGGCCACGCCCACCCAGTCACATTACACCCCCCACACCAAGCCACGCCCACAGAACCGGTAGTAACAAATTTTACATTTCACCCCTGCCTTGGAGGTCATCTAGCCCAACCCCCAGCTCACGCAGGAGACCTGTACTAGGGATTCGAACCGCCGAACTGCTGACCTTTCTGATCGACAAGCTCAGTCTTAGCCACTGAGCCACCTAGTCAGGCCTTGAGCCACCTAGTCAGGCGTATGACCACCATTGGGCCCGAAATTTCCATTGCTGAGCGAGACAGTTGTTAAGGGAGCTTTGCCCCGTTTCATGATCTTGCTTGCCAACAGTTGTTAAAGTTGCGAACCACAGCGGTTCTTAAGAGAGTAACACGGTTGTTAAGTGAATTTTGCTTCCCCGTTGACTTTGCTCGTGAGAAGGTTGCAAAAGGGGAATCACGTGACCTCAGGACGTTGGTCATAAATATGAGTCGGTTACCCAAGCGTCTGAATTTTGATCCTGTGTCCATGAGGAAGCTGCAACAGTCATGAGTGTGAAAAACAGCCGTAAGGCACTTTTTTTCAGTGCTGTTGTAACTTTGAGCGGTCACTAAATGAATGGTTGTAAGTTGAGGATTGCCTATAGATGCTTATTGGATAGTCATCACTACCCATGAACCCAACCTGTCCTCTGGAAACTGTTTTGCACTTGGCCCCCAATGATATGTACTTCGTTGGTATCTGGGCTTGCAGTAAATAAAGTTTCTCCCCCACTCGCTTCCACTTTGAACAAATAAGGTTAGGATTCCAGTTATGGGAATCTAATTTATAGAATCACAGAGCTGGAGGGGATTTGGAGGTGCTAGTCCAGGGATCTGCAACCTTAAACACTCAAAGAGTCATTTGGACCAGTTTCCCACAGAAAAGAAAACACCGGGAGCCACAAAACCCTTCCCGTGCCTGACTATTTCTTGAGCGGCCACAAAACTGGCATACGTAGTTGAATTAAAAATTCTGTTTTCTTCTGAAACTTTTATTTTCTTGGATTTATCCATGGTTGGCCTACCGGGGGTTGAAAAGCTCAATAAATCGTGTGCTGGAGGGTGTCGCACATTGGCGGTTGTGATGCGTATTTTGAGTGACGGAGCCACAGCAGAGGGGTGAAAGAGCCACATGCGGCTCCAGAGCCACAGGTTGCTGACCCCTATGCTAGTCCAACCCCCAAGACAGGAGATGTTATAATATCTCGGACAAATGCTTGTCCAGTTTCTTCTTGAAAGTCTCCAGTGATGAAGCTCCCACAATTTCTGAAGGCAACTTCTGTTCCATTGGTTGATTGTTCTCACGGTCAGAAAATTCCTCCTTATTTCTAGGTTGAATCTCTCCTTGGTCAGTTTCCATCCATTATTCCTTGTCTGGCCTTCAGGTGATTTGGAAAACAGCTTGACCCCCTCCTCTCTGGGGCAGCCCCTCAAATATTGGAAGACTGCTATCCTGTCTCCCCTGGTCCTTCTCTTCACTAGACTAGCCGTGCCCACTCTTTCTAGGGTCTCAACATCTTTTTATAGTGTGGTGACTAAAACTGAATGCAGTACTCTAAGTGTGGTCTTACTAAGGCTTTTTAGAGTGGTATTACCTCCCTTGATCTTGATTGTATCCCTCTGTTAATTAAATTTAGGATTGCATTGGCTTTTTTGGCTGTTGCCGCACACTGCTGGCTCATATTTAATTGGTTGTCCACTAAGATTCCAATATCCCTCTCAGAGTTACTGCTATTAAGCCTGGTTTCATCCATTCTGTATATGTACTTTCTGAAGGCAACTTCTGTTCCATTGGTTTGTGGTTCTCACTGTCAGAAAATTTCACCTTATTTCTAGGTTGAATCTCTCCTTGATCAGTTTCCATCCATTGTTTGTCACAGGAAAGCACATTGTTTCTGAATTCAGCTTCTGAGTTTTTAACTGCCTTGGTTATTTATTTATTTATTTATTTATTCAATTTATATACCGCCCTTCTCCTGGTGGACTCAGGGCGGTGCACAGCCAAAACTAAAATACATAACAATACAAAATTTAAAATTAATTAAAAGAATTATATACTTTGGCCCGAATTAAAACAGTGCGAATTAAAACCCATTAACAAATTAAAACTAAACAATTAATACCCATTAAAAACTAAAAAAGGGGGGCGGGGTTCACGCCAGCCCTGCTTGCTGGAAAAGAAGAGTTTTCAGGGCTCGGTGAAAGACCCGAAGATCCGATATCCTGCTTATCTCCGGGGGCAAATCGTTCCAGAGGGCGGGGGCTGCCACAGAGAAGGCCCTCCCCCTGGGGGTCGCCAGCCGACATTGCCTGGCCGACGGCACCCTGAGGAGTCCCTCTCTGTGGGAGCGTACTGGACGGTGGGAGGCTATCGGCGGCAGAAGGCGGTCCCGCAAGTACCCAGGTCCTATGCCATGGAGCGCTTTAAAGGTGGTAACCAACACCTTGAAGCGCACCCGGAAGACCACTGGAAGCCAATGCAGCTCACGCAGGAGAGGTGTCACATGGGAGCGACCCCTCGCTCCCATAATCCCCCGCGCGGCCGCATTCTGCACCAGTTGGAGCTTCCGGGTACTCCTCAAGGGGAGCCCCATGTAGAGAGCATTACAGTAGTCCAGGCGAGAAGTGACGAGTGCCTGAGTGACTGTGCGTAAGGAATCCCGATCCAGAAAGGGGCGCAACTGGCGAATCAGGCGGACCTGATAAAAAGCCCCCCTGGCCACGGCTGTCATATGCTCTTCTAAAGACAGCCGTGCATCCAGGAGGACGCCCAAGTTGCGAGCCCCATCCGTGGGGGCCAATAACTCGCCCCCAATAGCCAGCGATGGTACCAGCTGGCTATATCGGGACGCCGGAAGCCACAGCCACTCGGTCTTGGAAGGGTTGAGTCGGAGCCTGTTACTCCCCATCCAGATCCGCATGGCCTCCAGGCACTGGGACATCACTTCAAGGGCATCGTTGGGATGGCCCGGGGTGGAGATGTACAGCTGAGTATTATCAGCGTACTGATGGAACTCCACCCCAAGGCCACGGATGATCTCACCCAGCGGCTTCACATAAATGTTGAACAGAAGGGGCGAGAGGACCGACCCCTGAGGCACCCCACAAACAAGGCGCCTCGGGGTCGACCTCTGCCCCCCTGCCAACACCGACTGCGACCGGTCAGAGAGATAGGAGGAGAACCACTGCAAAACAGTGCCCCCCACTCCCAACCCCTCCAACTGGCGCAGCAGGATACCATGGTCGATGGTATCAAAAGCCGCTGAGAGATCTAACAGGACCAGGACAGAGGAACAACCCCTATCCCGAGCCCTCCAGAGATCATCCACCAACACGACCAATGCCGTTTCCGTGCTGTGCCCAGGCCTGAAGCCGGACTGGAGCGGATCCAGATAGACAGCTTCATCCAGGTACCCAGGAAGCTGTTGCGCCACCACACTCTCAACAACCTTCGCCAAGAAGGGAAGGTTGGAGACCGGACGATAGTTAGCCAAAACAGCCGGATCCAGAGCAGGCTTCTTGAGGAGGGGCCTCACCACCGCCTCTTTCAAGGCGGACGGCAAGACACCCTCGCTCAAGGAAGCGTTGATAATACCCTGGAGCCAGCCTCGCGTAACCTCCCGGGAGGCCAGCACCAACCAGGAGGGACACGGGTCCAATAAACATGTGGTCGCGTTCAGCCGCCCCAGTATCCTGTCCATGTCCTCGGGAGCAACAGGGTCGAACTCCTCCCAGATGGCAGTCTCAAGACCGACACCCATCATCCCGTCTGTACCTACCCAGTCAGAGACCAAACCTTCCCGAATCTGAGTGATTTTATCGTGCAGATACTGAACAAAATCCTCGGCACGACCCTGCAAGGGATCCTCCCGCGCTCCCAGATGAAGGAGGGAACGGGTCACCCTAAACAGGGCGGCCGGGCGATTATCTGCCGATGCGATAAGAGCGGAAAAATAGTTACATTTTGCCGCTTTTATCGCCACTAGGTAAGTCTTAATATGAGATCTTACCAGTGTTCGGTCGGATTCGGAGCGGCTCGATCTCCAACTGCTCTCTAGGCGTCTTTTCTGGTGCTTCATCCCCCTCAGCTCCTCGGAGAACCAAGGAGCCAGGTAGACTCGGCGACAGGTCAGAGGCCGCACAGGCACGACTCGGTCCAAAGCATCAGCGGCCGCCCTATCCCAGGCGGCCACCAGATCCTCAGCCGAGCCATGAGTCAGAGTCTCAGGAAATGGCCCAAGCTCCGTCTGGAACCTATCAGGATCCATCAGGCGCCTGGGGCGGAACCATCTGGTCTGTTCCGCCTCCCTGCGGCGGGGTGTGGCGGTTAGAAAGTCAAGCCTAAGAAGGGAATGATCCGACCATGACAAGGGCTTAATCACTATCTCCCCTATCTCGAGATCATTCTTCCACTGCCCAGAGACAAAAATCAGATCCAGAGTGTGTCCTCCTATGTGCGTGGGTCCACAAATTAATTGGGTCAGGTCCATGGCCGTCATGGAAGCCATGAACTCCCGAGCCGCCTCAGACGCTTCACCGACAGACGGCAGATTAAAGTCCCCCATGACCATAAGCCTGGCGGTCTCCACCGCCACCTTGGCAATCACGTTGAGGAGCTCGGGCAGGGCCGCCGACACGTGGCAGGGAGCCAGGTACGTAATCAGCAAGCCCATCTGCCTCCCTTGTCCCCACTTCACAAAGAGGGACTCACATCCGGCTATCTGAGGTACAGTGGCCTCCCTTGGGGCGAGACCTTCCTTTACTAGAACCGCCACCCCCCCACCCCTCCCCTGGGACCTCGGCTGATGGAATGCATAGAAACCTGGAGGGCACATCTCAACGAGGGGGACCCCCCCCTCCTGGCCCAACCAGGTCTCCGTAATCCCTACCAGGTCCGCACCCCCCTCCTGAACCAGATCACAAATGAGGGGGGCTTTATTTACCACAGACCTGGCATTGCACAACATCAACCGAAGGCCCAGGGCCTGAGGCTCTGAACAACCCGGGATGCGAGACGAGCATTGAGGCCGGAGCACGCAAACGCTCGCAGATAGCGAGTGCGTCCTCCCCTAACACGATATGGCCCCCTGCTCCCGCCATATCTGCCCCTCCCACCCACGATGTCGATGGCAACGCCCTCCCCAATATTGGAACTAACTCCCCCCGCTCCCCCCAACCCCTGTGGGTTACCCCCCGAACCCACCCTAATCACCCACCCGGGTCCCCTTAAAATTTTCGCTAAAAATTTTGTTAAAAAACCTCTCAACATCTCGAGTGAACTGATCACAAATTATTCTATTTTCCCCTCCCCCTCGGTTTTTTTTTTTTTTTGAATCTTTTTTCCTAATAGTTGGGGAGGGAGGTGATTTTATAATTGTCTTGTAAAGCATTTTGAGATGCATTTATATGGAAACATAAAAGCATCTAACAAAGCTTCATTCAGTCCCATTTTGGATATAGACATAATTTACTTGCCCGCTCTGTAAGTCAAGGAGACTTTCCTTAAACCTCCTTTAACCCTTTTTATTTCCCAAATCCATAAATCCAAAATTATTAGCATATATATGAGCCATGTGGCGCTGTGGTTAGAGTGCAGTACTGCAGGCTACTTCTGCTGACTGCCGGCTGCCTAGCAATTTGGCAGTTCAAATCTCACCAGGCTCCAGGTTGACTCAGCCCTCCCATCCTTCCGAGGTGGGTAAAATGAGGACCCAGATTGTTGGGGGAAAGATGCTGACTCTGTAAACCACTTAGAGAGGGGTGGAAAGCACTGTATAAGTCTAAGTGCTATTGCCCTTCCTTCCTTCCTTCCTTCCTTCCTTCCTTCCTTCCTTCCTTCCTTCCTTCCTTCCTTCCTTCCTTCCTTCCTTCCTTCCTTCCTTCCTTCCTCCCTCCCTCCCTCCCTCCCTCCCTCCCTCCAGGTTGACTCAGCCTTCCATCCTTCCGAGAGCGGTAAAATGAAGACCCAGATTGTTGGGAACAATATGCCGATTCTGTAAACTGCTTAGAGAGGGCTATAAAGCACTGTAAAGCGGTATATAAGTCTAAGTGCTATTGCTATTTCCTTTTTTGCACAGGTCCACCATGCATATCAAATGCTTATGGGCAGTTTTGCCAGATTTGCTAAGAGAAAGTTGTTGGGTATGCATGTCCTGGATTCATTTAATGACCATTTGATGTTACAACGGCATTGAAAGAAGTGAGTTAATGATCAGTTCTCACACTTACCACCAATGTAGCATCCTCACAATGCTTGGCAACCAGCATCTATAAAGCCTTAGTAAGACCACACCTAGAGTACTGCATCCAGTTTTGGTCACCACACTATAAAAAAGATGTCGAGAATCTAGGTTCACCTTGGTTGTTCTTCTCTGCATTCTTTCTAGAGTCTCAACATTTTTTTTTATAGTGTGGTGACCAAAACTGGATGCAGGATTCTAGGTGTGGCATTACTAAGGCTTTATAGAGTGGTATTAGTATCTCCCTTGATCTTGATTGTATCCCTCTGTTAATGCAATTTAGGATTGTGTTGGCTTATTTGGAGATCTGTTGGGAACCAAGCTGTAGAAATTAGCCCCTTCCTCCGAGACAAATTATTTATGCTTAGAAATCTGTTCCATGCCGAAAGACACAATGTGAGGCAATGATTAATAATATTGCAAGGTTCAGAAAGAAGTTCTCTGATGCTCTGCTCACTTTCTGAGCATGAAATTGGATTAATGCAGAGACAGCATTTGAAATCAATAGAGGAAATCAGCAGTGATGTCGAAACTCACCGGCATTAAGCTGTTTACGGAGTGAAATTAATGCTTGTGAGCCATAAGCAGTTTCCCTTTCTGTAAGAAATCCCAATTTAGTAAAATGCCTTCAACTTTTCTGTCAAATGTACGAGGGGATTCTTTAATTAGTCTGTTTTATTTGCATGGCAATATTTCTTGAAGCACCAGAGAAATTACCAGCTATAATTCCAGGCAAGAGGTGAGGAAAGGGAGAGGGTGAGGAGAGGAAGAGAAGAGGGAGAGGGAGGGGAAAGGAGAGGAGGGGAGAGGGAAAGGAAAGGGAGAGGAGAGGAAAGGGAGAGGGAGAGGAGAAGAAAGGGAGAGGGAGAGAAAAAGGGGAGGGAGAGGAGAGGGAGGGGAAAGGGAGAGGAGAGGGAGAGGACAGGAAAGGGAGAGGGAGAGGAGAGGGAGGGGAGAGGGAGAGGAGGGGAGAGGAGAGGAGGGGAGAGGAGAGGAAAGGGAGAGGGAGAGAAAAGGGAGAGGGAGAGAAAAGAGGGAGAGAGAGGAGAGAGAGGGGAAAGGGAGAGGAGAGGGAGAGGAGAGGAGTTGATCCCGTTGTGAACCGATAGTAAAGGTAAGTAGAACCCACCCCTGGTAGAAGGAGAAGTTGCGGCACGTTTAGCTTCAGTCATGCTCCTTCCACACTTTTGTAGGCTTGTTTCCACAACAAACTAAGTCATTCTAAGAACGGAAGAAGCTTCTCGGATGAGAAGCAAAACCTCTTCAAAGAAAACACCAAGACAGTCCTGTTGCCTTTTGGAAAAAAACCACCACCTGGAGGATTAAGCGTCTCTCTAGTCATCCTATAAGTAAGTTTGGCCCAACTTGTTCTTCAACAACACGCTCATTTTTTCCCCTTCTGCTTCCCGTCACAGAAGTTTTGTGGCGCGGAGATGTTTGGCAGAAAGCCTTAATGAGACTCTCTTCCCCCCCCCCCCAACTCCAGTGCCAGGCCTAGGAGGGAGGGAGAATACAGTAGGACGGCTGCCACTGAAAATCTGCTCTTAATTCTGCCAGTTGACTGGCACACAGTATTTCATCCAAACTCATTTTGGCTCCGGGTAAATTCTTTGGCTCAGCGGTGCAGCAATTCAAGCAGTGGTGTAGCGTTGGATTTGTGCCAAGTTCTTTGCCTTTCTAACTCAAGCCATCAGTAGGAGAAATTGCTTTTTTAATTCGAGAGACACAGAACTACCTTATTTCAGTCAATAAGCAGCACTACCAGCAAGGTATGCAATAAAAATAAAGCAAAAGGGATACAGAATAACAGAGTTGGAAGGGACCTTGGAGGTCTTCTAGTCCAGCCCCCTGCTCAAGCAGGAGACCCTACACCATTCCAGACAAGGGGCTGTCTCTTCTTAAAAACCTCCAGTGATGGAGAACTCATAACTTCTGAAGGCAATCCGTTCCACTGGTTTACGGTTCTCACTCACTCAATTTCTCCTTACTTCTAGGTTGCATTTCTCTTTGATAAGCTTTGATAAGCTTCCATCCATGCTTCAGAAAATAGGTTGACCCCCTCCTTTTTGGGGCAGCCCATCAAATACTGGAACACTGCTATTGTGTCAACCCTAGTCCTTTTCACTAGAGTAGACAAACCCAATTCCTGCAACGGTTCTTCCTATGTTCTGGCTTCATGTTTCATATGAGACTAGTTACTAGAACATATCACAGTTCTTCATATAATACATAGCATAACTCATAACTCATAACTCATAACTCATAACTCATACCTATACCTATATCTATCTATCTATCTATCTATCTATCTATCTATCTATCTATCTATCTATCTATCTATCTATCTATCTATCTATCTATCTATCTATCTATCTATCTATCTACCTACCTACCTACCTACCTACCTACCTACCTACCTACCTACCTATCTTATCTATCTATCCAGTATATGATATATATCAGGGGTCTGCAACCTTGGCAACTTTAAGCCTGGCGGACTTCAACTCCCAGAATTCCCCAGCCAGCTTTGCTATTCT
Source organism: Pantherophis guttatus (assembly GCF_059756535.1). Classification (NCBI taxonomy): domain Eukaryota; kingdom Metazoa; phylum Chordata; class Lepidosauria; order Squamata; family Colubridae; genus Pantherophis; species Pantherophis guttatus. The sequence goes on from NC_142075.1 coordinate 6,380,784, forward strand.
GTTCTTCTGTTGTCCAACTTGGGGGCTCACCCAGATCTTTGGACTGGGAGATTTTAGCCATGGTCAAGCAGGTTGTAGGAATGGAAGTTCCAATATCTGGAGAGGACCCTGTTTGAGAAAGGCTGTCCATCATAGGAAGTGTCTTCATTCATTCATTCATTCATTCATTCATTCATTCATTCATTCATTCATTCATTCATTCAATTTCTAACCATCTCAGCCAATCGACTCAGGTCAGCTTACAATTCTAAAACGATAAAACAGTTAAATCAATTATAAACTATAGAACAATGAAAACATCTGAAGAATAAACCCACGAAGAAACTGAGATAGTTAACCAACTAGCAAAAATGCCAAGAAGCGGGGCCCTTAACACATTCGGAATACGCAGCCAAGTTTTTCAATCCTTTCCCCCCCCGCCCCCCCCAAAAAACCCCAGCAAGGTTGGGGGCCATTCTAATCTCCGAGGGCTCCTGTGCCCTTGCCCCATTGCAAATTAAATTTCAAAAAGAGGGGGAGGAGGAACAGAGGGGGCAAGGCTGGACATCGGAGAAACCCTGCCACGGAGAGTGATATTCAACGCAAAGCAAGTTCCGATTCTCGGTGTCTCGGTACCCAGAAGAAGGCGGTTTAAGTTTAAAGAAATTGAGCTAAGCATACAGGAAAAAGGATCTGCCACCAGGTCAAACTGGGTGCCATGCGTATATATAGATTTTTTCATTAAAGGAGTGCAGATTTAGAGGCCCCAGTTATTACTTCCAGTGACTTGAGGCCCTGAGGGGCAGCGGGAGAATGGAAAAGAGCACAGCCGCCTGCTCTCGGAGCTGATGCTCAGTGAATCCGAAAGGTCATATCATGTTTTCTGGCAATTGACTCAATGGGTTTGGATTCGACAACGTAAGGTCGGGCTGTTTCCACTCAGCACATGTTTACTGGGAAATGTGCCTTCCAGTTGTTTTCACATTGACCTTATTACCCTGCTCCACTGATGAGGTTGGCACGGAGTCTACTTTTGGCAAGCCGTCGCGGTCGTGAGTGTGGAGGGAGGGAGGGGCGTGGTGTGTGTGTGTGTGGCGTGCTTAAGACTCATTCGCCCAGGGTGAGCCAGGAGGCCGTGCACAAGCTGGAGCCTTGGCTGGGTCTCCTTCCATCTTCAGGAGCCAAGTCGTTCTTCATCTTGCCCGCTGAAGTCTTTTGGGATGAAGCTTTGCTGCTGGAGACGATCCAATTCCCTGCTTGGGGTGCTTCTGGTCTCCTTCTTCTCATGGTTAATTGATTTCACAGATAATTGCTTGGATGACCAAACAGCCAACGGGAACTTTCAAGGTGGGCTTGGTCAGGAAACAGACACCGTAAGAATTATGGTACTAGTATCCACAATTAAAGTACACAATTAAGTTATTAAGTGACACAGCTACTTAAACTGACTGTAAAGTACAGTAACTTCAAAGCCTCCAGTGATGAAGCATCCACAACTTCTGGAGGCAAGCAATTCCACTGGTTGATTATTCTCACTTAGTTATACAGCAGTGGTGGGTTCCTCCCGGTTCGGCCCAGTTCTCCCGAGCCGGTAGCGGTGACGATATGACGTCACCGAACCGGTTCTGCCCCCCGCCTCCCATCCCCGCGTTATTCTTACCTTTTATTTGGCCCCACCCCCAATCTATTGCTGCCTCCTGAGTCCCAGCTGATGGCTAGAGAGAAAAAAACTGTTTAAACTCTTGCCCAGGGGCTTCAAAGGGCCGCCTTACAGCTGATCAGTGTTAAAAGAAAATAAATGGGTAATATGAGTAGATCAGTGCCTGCAAAAAGAAATGGGCAGACCGGTACAGCTCTGCAAGCAGTTAAAAGCCTGGTAGACCAGTACCTCTGCTGAATCCTAAATAATTGTCACATGACCATCAAGCCACACCCACAAAATAAGCCACACCCACAGAACTGGTAGTAAAAAAATTTAGAACCCACCCCCGTTACACAGTATCAGTGGTGGGTTGCCCCCGGTTCGCACTGGTTCTATAGAACCGGTAGTAAAACCGGTGGGAGGCTCCGCCCACTGACCCCGACGTCATCAAAACACTTCTGTGCATGCGCAGAAGAGTGCGTGCGTGCGCGAGTGAAGCAAGTGCATGCACATGGCCCCATTGTGAACCGGTAGTAAAGGTAAGTAGAACCCACCCCTGCACAGTATCTATTACTGTAGGATACGATAAAAGAAAAATCTGGTAAGGTTATCAGTATGGTCCTTTGTCTCCTCTTACAATAAACAGGATCAAGGCCAGGTTGTTTAGAGTGGTGATTTAATTTAATTTAATTATTATTATTATTAATTTATTGTTTGATTTGATTTTTTTACTTGCCTTTATAAGATTTGTAAATAATTCAAGGCGGTGAACATACAAGAGTACAGAGAAAGCAACAAAGACGATTAGGGGGCTGGAGGCTAAAACTTATGAAGAATGGCTGCAGGAATTGGGTATGTCTCCTTGAAGAGCACCCGGAAGCTCCAACTGGTCCAGAATGCGGCCGTGTGAGTGATTATGGGGGCGATATGGCGCTCCCATGTGACGCCTCTCCTGCGCGAGCTGCACTGGCTCCCGGTGGTCTTCCGGGTGCGATTCAAGGTGTTGGTTACCACCTTTAAAGTGCACCATGGCTTAGGACCGGGGTATATACGAGATCGCCTTCTGCCACCAATAGCCTCCCACTGGCCAATATGCTCCCACGGGGGGGGGGTGTTCCTCAGGGTGCCGTCGGCCAGACAATATCGACTGGCAACACCCAGGGTGAGAGCCTTCTTTGTGGGGGCACCAGCCCTCTGGAATGATCTGCCCCTAGAGGTCCGTATGATTCCCGACCTGCGTACCTTTCGCCGTGCCCTGAAGACTCTTTTATTCCAACAAGCCGGGCTGACCTAATAGAGATTTTTAAATTGGGGTGTTTGTTAGTTTTTAAATTTCGTGGGCCAAATTTTATATATTTGTTTTTAAATTGTTCTTAAATGTTGTGGTTTATATGTGTTTTAATATGGCCGTACACCGCCCTGAGTCCTTTGGGAGAAGGGCGGTATAGAAGTTCAATAAATGAAAATGAAATGAAATGAAATGTCTGGTCTACTGAAAATAGCAGTGACGTGATAGTAGTGTTCCAGTATTTGAAGGCCGGCCACAAAGAAGTCGGGGGTCGACCTATTCTCCAAAGCACCTGAAGACAGGACAAGAAGCAAGGGATGGAAACTAATCAAGGAAACCAACCTAGAAAATTTCTTGACAGTGAGAACAATTAACCAGGGGGAATAGCTTGTCTCCTGAAGTTGTGGTATTCCAACACTGGAGAAGAGAGAGATTGGACAACCATTTGTCTGAAATGGTACAAGGTCTCTTGCTTTTTTTTTTTAATTTGATTTATATGCCGCCCTTCTCCGAAGACTCAGGGTGGCTTACAATGTGCTCAGCAATAGCCTTCATCCTTTTGTATATTTATGCAAAGTCAGCTTATTGCCCCCACAAACTGGGTCCTCAATTTACCTACCTTAGAAAGGATGGAAGGCTGAGTCAACCTTGAGCCTGGTGGGATTCGAACCCTGCAGTAATTGCAGGCAGCTGGTCTTAATAACCCATTTGCTTGAGCAAATGATTGGACCAGAAGACCTCCAAAGTCCCTTCCAATTCTGTTATTCGGTGATTCATTCCCAACAGTCTTTCTCCTCCTATTTTCCCCACAACAACCCTGTGAGGTGGGTTGGACTGAGAATGAACTGTCCAAAATCACCCAATCGGCTTTCAGGTCTAAGGTGGCGCTAGAACTCATGGCCTACTGATTCTTAAGCCGGTACCTTAATCACTAGGCTAAATCAGTTTAAGTATCGCCTTCTTTACACAACTTCCACACTCCCATTCAAAGTAATATGGTGAAGAGAGAATCAAAATTGATTTCATGTTGGGGAAAGGTAACGGGTATTGTGTGAATCGATTTCGAATAGATTTCTGAATCTCTTCCCCTGGTTAATTGTCCCCCTAACAGTGAGGACAAAATTAACCAGTGGAACAGCTCACCTTCAGAGGTTATGGGTGTTCCATCACTGGAGATGTTTAAGAAGCGATTGGACAGCCACTTATCTGGAATGCTATAAAGCAGGAGTGTCAAACTGGATTTCTTTGAGGGCTGGATCAGCATTGTAGTTCTCCTCCATGGGCCGGGGGGAGGGAGGGGAGACGGGACAGATGCCTCCTGCAGCACTTTACTGGCCAAAATGGGCTGCACCTCATTTTTGCCCTCCCCGGGTTCCAGCAGCACTCTGCCGGCCAAAAACAGGCTGTGCGGAGGCCCCCCGAGTTCGCGACCCATTTTGCCCGGCAGAGGCACCGCGTGCTGATCCTTTGATATTTCCAGGCCAGCCCCGCAGGCCAGATTTAAGCACCCCACAGGCCTTGAGTTTGACACCCCTGCTATAAAGTCTCCTCTTCCTTGAGGGTTGGACTAGAAGATCTCTGAGGTCCCTTCCAGCTGTATTCTGATTGAATTGCCCATCACCCTCCCCGCTCTGGGCATGGTGAAGCATCCGAGGCTTTCCACAGTACAATGAAATGACCCATGCCATCTGGAGTTCTTTAGCCAAATTGTGTGCCCGCAGCATCTGCGTGCTCCACATGACTGAAGGCTACGTTTGTACTTCCACTTGGCATGACATGGCGTCTGGGGATGAAGACAATTGGATAATGAATAAGCCGGGCTGAGGCCTTAGTCGGAGAATAACATTTGCTCTGATTACACTGACTCTGGGGTGACCTTTCCAGCTGGGCCCTATTTTGAAGTGCAAGAAGGAATTTCCAGTTCAGAAAATCCTGAGTAGCATCAGTCACGGAGGCCGGCCAAGTTGGTTCTCCTTCCCCCTGGAGAAGATGATTGGAACAGGCCTCAGAAAAGGACCTTCAAGACAACCATGATCTTTCTAACTGAGGCAGGAGGCAGATCAGAGCCTCAGTGGTGCCCAAGGCCAATACCAGAGGTGAAAGGCTGAGCCCTCAACTCAACAGAGGGATACAATCAAGATCAAGGGAGGTACTAATACCACTCTATAAAGCCTCAGTAAGGCCACACCTGGAGACTGTATCCAGTTTTGGTCACCACACTATAAAAAAGATGTTGAGACTGTAGAAAGAGTGCAGAGAAGAGCAACCAGGATGATGAGGGGACTGGAGGCTCAAACATACAATGAACGGTTGCAGGAACTGGGCCTGGCTGGTCTAGTGAAGAGAAGGACCAGGGGAGACATGAGAGCAGTCTTCTAATATTTGAGGGGCTGCCACAGAGAGGAGGAAGGGGGTCAAGCTATTTTCCAAGGGACCAGAAGGCCAGACAAGGAAGAATGGGTGGAAACTGATCAAGGAGAGATTCAACCTGGAAATAAGGAGAAAATTTCTGACGGGGAGAGCAATCAACCCATGGAACAGAAGTTGCCTTCGGAAGTTGCGGGAGCTTCATCACTGGAGGCTTTCAAGAAGAGACTCGACTGCCATCTGTAAGAAATGGTGTAGGGTCTCCTGCTTGGGTGGGGGGGTTGGACTGGATGACCTACAGGATTCCTTCCAACTCTGTTAATCTGTAAAATGCTTCACAAGGACCTTCAAGGCACAATGATCTTTCAAACCGAGACAGGAAGCAGATCTGAGCCACTCCTAAAGCCTTGGGCATGCCAGTACCAGAGGTGATAAGCTGAGTGTCAAGGTTCCAAGTAACACCCCCAACGAAAGAAGACACTCGGAGGCTTGAAGTTCCTCATTTTATTAGAGATGTCATTTTGGCACATCTAGGAAAACCTGAATCTGAAAGCTTCCGGGTTTTCCCCGCCCAAAAGAAAGTCCAAGTCCCTGCCCAGCACCCACATGTCCATCACATGGTCCAATCCAAGCACTGTCCCAACTGGAGATGCCTCCCAGTCACACCACTCCAGGTGCAGGGCAGGATGTCCTTGACTCTCTGAGAAAGGAATGTTATTTTGACTATATATCACTCATACTCTATACAATCCTCCCCTCCCAGTTTCCCACAGCACTAAATGTGGCAGCCAGGAAGATCCAAAGTAAAAGATGGCTTCCAGGGCTGCCACTGAGCCCTCAACTTCAAATCTCAGTTAAGAAATGTTCAAGTTTATATTATATTGGAAAACAAAACCAGAATGTAAAATTTAGGTGGTATTGATCTGGTAGATGACCCTCATTTTGTTAAGGACCTGAGGTACAGGTAGTCCTTGAGTTACGACCGCAATTAAGCCCAAAGTGTATGTTGCTAACTGAAACATTGAGTTTTGCCCCATTTTACGACTTTTCCTGGCATAGTTGTTAAGTGAATCGTTGCAGTTCTTAAGTTAGTAACGTGGTTGTTAAGTGACTTTGCTTGTCAGAAGGCCGCAAAAGGGGATCACATGACACGGGGACCCTGCAACCATCATAAATACGAGTCAGTTGCCAAGGATCTGAATTTTGATCACGTGATCATGGGGGATGCTGCAATGGTCCTAAGTGTGAACAATGAAAAATTTCAGTGTGGTTGTAACTTTGAACAGTCAATAAATGAACTGTTGTAAATCGAGGACTATCTGTACTTTACAAGAAAGGTCTTAGTCTTCTGGCCATCATAGCAGGGATGAAATGCTCCTGGTTGGGACCAGTAAAGGTGATCTGGTAGTGATTGTGGGCGGTGATTCGGAGAACCGATAACGATGGCGGAGCGAAGCCATTGTTACTTCTGGGTTTTAACCAGGAAGTAATGTGTTTTTTACCCTCTGCGCATGGGCAGAAGGTTTTGCACATGCGCAGAAGATCTGTGTGCGCATGGGATGCGCATGCACACTTCTGAACCGGTAAGGAAGGTAAGTAGATTTCACCCCTGCATCATAGAATGCTTTATGCCTGTGATGGCGAACCTATGGCACACATGCCCGAGGTGGCACGCAGAGCCATCTTTCCGGGCACACGAGCTGTCGCCCAACTCACCTGCAGCTGCACATGCGTGCGTGCCCCAGCTGATGTTCTGGCTTCTGGTGCGCATGCATGCAATTCTGGTCTTCGGAGCTCTCCTGTGCATGCGCGCGTTTGCATTTGTGCATGTGCATACCTGCACACAGCATGTGCATGCACAAATGGCATTCACGAGCATGCATTGCGCACACAAAAGCCGTGCAAATGTGCAGATGGTGCAGTTGTGCGTGCAGCGCACAGGGGGAGCTGCACAAAAGATGGTACAATTGCATGCGCAGCGCATGGGGGGTAGCTGTGTATATGTGCAGACGGAGTGGCTCAGTGATGGGTTTCAAATTTTTTTACTACTGGTTCTGTGGGCGTGGCTTTGTGGGCATGGCTTTGTGGGTGTGGCAGGGGAAGGATACTGTAAAATGTTCATTCCCACCCCACCCCAGGGGAAGGGTGTCAGCGTTCCAGAAAAACCCCAATTCCAAGTAAAGATGCGGAAGCAAGCATTTTCCAAAGTTCTCTTTACTAGAATAGGCAAACTGGCACATCTGGGAAAACCCGAATCTGAAAAGCCCGGGTTTTCCCTCAGTAAATCAAAACCCCCAAAACCATCCCCTTTCTCCCCCGTCAATCACATGCTCCAATCAACGTCCGTTCCATCTCGACCAAGCCCCCTGACCACTCCTTCTCCAGATCCTGACCTTGACCGACAGGAAGAATGCTATTGTGTCTACTAACAACCCCTCTCCTTAATCCCCCCTCCTACTTTCCCACACATGAGAAGGTGGCAGCATTGAAACTTCTGGCTTCCAAAGCTGACAAAGGGTACTGCAAAATCTCCATTCCCACCCCACTCCAGGGGAAAGATATTGTAAAATCCCCATTTCCTCCTGATCAGCTGGGACTTGGGAGACAAAGAATAGATGGGGGCGGGACCAGTCAGAATTTTTACTACCGGTTCTCTGAACTACTCAAAATTTTCACTCTCCAGAACTGATCATAACCTGCTGAAACCCACTTCTGGAGTGGCTGTGCCTGCAGCACACGGAGTGGAACCGCATGTAAGCGAAGCATGTACCTGTTTGGCACTCGGTGAGTAAACCGAGCATAAATCTGGTTTATTGAAAATCTTGGTTTGAGTAGTTCAGAACTGCAATGTTGTTTTTTTTAAAAAAAGAACTGTGATTAACAAAATTGTCAAATTACTCTGGAGATTCTCAGTCATCCAAATCATGGTTGTCCCAAAGATGCTTTTTTAAAAAAATAACAGGACTTTTTTGGGTTTTCCTTGAAGACGTTTTGCTTCTCATCCAAGAAGCTTCTTCGGTTCTTCTTCAGTTCAGTTCTTCAGAACCGAAAAAGCTTCTTGGATGAGAAGCGAAACGTCTTCAAGAAAAACCAAGGAAAGTCCAGTTGCCTTTCGAAAAAAGCGCCTTTGGGATTTCCAAATAGCAAAATAACACAAATCCATGATGCCTGAAGAGAAATGATATAGAAAATGCAAAACCTCTTATTAAAAAAAAAAAGTTAATTTACCATGTATCTGAAATATGACAAATAGTGAGCTTGCTGCTGTTGAGATAAATGATAAAATCTATCAAAATTGGATAGAATTGTGGGACCTTCTTTGTGCGTTTAATTATTTTAACTTTGGGATTATATTTTCCTAAAGTAGAAATGGAAGAGGCCTTATGAATCCACATCTCAATTGTCACACCATGAAGAGTTTTCCAGTGTTGGCCAATTGTTAATTTAGCTGCAGAAATTAAATAGATAATACATTCCTTATTTTTAAGCTTGAAATCCTGTAAATAATGCAGTAAGCCTACGTCTGGGGAGCATTCAATTCTTTGTTTAGTAATGGTACTTATCACTCCAAAAATGTTAGGCAAAAATAGCATAGTTTTATTTCATAACCACCGCAAATTAAAGACGCCCTCTTTTTCTTATAACCTCTCAAACATTTAGAAGGATAATTTTGATATAGCCCTGCCATTCTAATTGGAGTCAATGTATAATTTTCCGGTCATGTATAATTTTTCCACTGCAATTCTTGCATGGAAGTTGAGATGATATGATGTGATTCTAAAAGACAATAAAAGCATTTGGGGGTTTTTTCTACCATAACAAGATGAATAAACCCCAAACTCATAGTCCTTGTGTTCACCGTTTGGTCTTCAGTTTGATTTTTCTTCTTCTTCTAAGGTGCAGGGGTGGGTTCTACTTACCTTTACCTCTGGTTCGCAATGGGATCGTGCTTCACTCGTTTGTGCACCTTGCTTCTGCACATGCGCAGATCGCTGATGATGACATCCGGGGCGGTGGGCGGGGCCTCCCACTGGTTTTACTACCGGTTCTTGTGAACCGGTTCAAACCGGGGGCAACTCACCACTGCAAATTCAAGGCCCGTGGGTTGGATCTGGAATTGGCTTAGAAATATCAAAAGACTGGCCCTCGGTGCCTCTGCCAGCCAAAATTGGTCATGCAGAGGCCCCCGCACGGCCCATTTTCGGCCTCCACAGCCTCCTGCAGCACTTTGGTGGCCAAAAATGGGCTGCACAGAACACCACGAGGCCTCTGCATGGCCCGTTTTGGCCGGCAAAGTGCTGCAGGAAGCATCTCTCCCCCCCCAATCCCTGCCCACCTTGGCCCATGAAGGAGAACTACAATACTGATCCGGCCCTCAAAGAAATCCAGTTTGACACCCCTGTTCTAAGAGGTGAGTAGAGTGTAAATATTTGAAATATTAGAAAATCTGTGAGCTGATGGGGATTTGTGGGAAATATGGCATGGGGCAGGCAATACGGTGACCTATTAAGATGGATTTGGGGACCTGCCAAACTACCTACCTCATGGGCATTTGCCTTTTTCATAACTGGTTTAATTAAAAAAAAACAGATTCTGTGCTCCTGGAATGTTTTGCAAGTTTCATGTCAATATCTTCTAACCCCGCCTTAGCACTTTTCTATAACTAATATATCTTTGCCTCTGTTCAACTAAACTAGCAAGATTCTTATGCAGCTTCAATGTCCTTCTGTTTCGAGATCAGCATACTTTCTTGGTGTTGAAGGGATAGCTCAGCAAATTTTGGATAACCTAAGGTGATTTTTCCCCTGGAGATTTACAGGACAGCATCTATTTTAATTTTAAGTAAAATATTCACTCTACTGTGAACATAGACAGAATATATGCCCTTTGGGATGTGTGCAGAACGCTAGGCAACTCTTATGAGAAAATGCCAATAATGTGGGAGATTTCCTTATCTGTAAAGTAAATTAGGGCAAGAGATCCATTTCTTTGGCTAAAACAGGATATAATGGAAACAGAGTGCAATACTTATCCCCGTCCAGTAAATTGTCACTTTAAATAACTTCACTATTAGCAAGGAAAAAACCTTGTCTGGATATTTAGAACCCAAGAGCCAAGCGCAACATGGTTCGTTCTCCTTCAGGATCTGTCCATGGTGCTGAAAACCTTTTGCCCTGTTAGCTGCTTCGACAACAACAGGTAGTCCTTGGCTTATAACCACAATTGAAGCAGGGGTGAAATGCTCTCGGTTTGGACCGGATCGCCCCATCCGGTAGCAATGGAAACGGGTGTTTTGGAGAACCGGTAGCAAAAATCTCTGTGACCCTCTGCCTCCCGCCCATGCCCAGCTGAGCTGCGCGATTATCAGAGGCTTTTTAAAAAACTTTTAAAAGCATTTTTTCTACAACCTCTTCGGCTGAAGAAGTTGTAGGAAAAAAATGCCTTTAAAAGCCTCTGACAATCCCTGCTGAGTTGCCTGATCGTCAGAGGCTTTTAAAAGCATTTTTTTTACAACCTCTTCGGCCGAAAATTTGTAGTAACAAATTTTACATTTCACTGCTGAATTGAGGTCAAAAATCTCTTATTGCGAAGCAAGACTGTGGTTAAGTGAGCTTTGCCCCATTTTACAAGCTTTCTTGCCAGAGTTGGTACCTGAATCACTGCAGTGGTTAAGTTAGTAACACGATTGTTAAGTGAATTGTTAAGTGATTGTTAAGTCACCCAGGTATCTTTCATGCCTGAGGCAGGACTAGAACTCACAGTCCCCTGGTGATTAGCTCCAAGTCCCCCAGGTAGCTTTCATGCCTCAGGCAGGACTAGAACTCACAGTCCCCTGGTGATTGGCTCCAAGTCCCCCAGGTAGCTTTCATGCCTCAGACAGGACTAGAACTCACAGTCCCCTGGGATTGGCTCCAAGTCCCCCAGGTAGCTTTCATGCCTCAAGCAGGACTAGAACTCACAGTCCCCTGGTGATTGGCTCCAAGTCCCCCAGGTAGCTTTCATGCCTCAGGCAGGACTAGAACTCACAGTCCCCTGGTGATTGGCTCAAAGTCCCCCAGGTATCTTTTATGCCTAAAATGGGACTAGAACTCACAGTCTCCTGGTGATTGGTTCAAAATCGCCCAGCCAGTTTTCATGCCTAAGGCAGGATTAGAATTCACCTTCTCCTAGTTTCTAGCCTGATGCTTTAACCACTAGACCAAAATGATCAACCTGATGCTAACTTTTGAAATGTTTGGACATGCACACCTACACAGAAACACCATCTTTTCTTTCTTTTATCAATGTCCTAGTTCGAAAGATGCCATCTCTATTCCTTAAAAAAAAACCTGGCTAGAATCAAGTTAGTATATTTAAATTGATTTGGCTCATTCTAAGAAAGCTTCAACCCTCCACATTTCTGAAATTCTTTGGGATTTTTCCTTCCTTCAATGTTTTTTTTTTTTTAATCCATTTTTTTTTAAAGCATTAAAGGGATTCGGGAGCTAATAGGCTTATGACTCCAGCTGTTTTTCTTGGCTTTTGAGAACCAAGTTCCCTCCGTCATTTCTGTCGTGACAGGTGCTGCTACCGCCATCGATGTTTGACGATGCGGCAGAGTTTATGAGCAGCCTGGAGCTGCAGAGGTGACTCATTCGGAGCTCCGGAACCATCAACCTCTGCACTGCAAGAGGCTCTGTAGGTCGCTGAGGAAGCTCTTTGACACCTTCAGTTGACGCGTTACTTTCTGTGCTTTTTTTCCAGGAGTTCTTGAAATATCCAGGAGTAAAATAGCAGCAACGGGTGGAGTGAATCCTAAGGCTTGCAGCCGAAAGATAGTCCAAGGAAGCTGACCTTCATGAGCGTGGCTGTGTATCCTACCAGGTGTTGTGGCCTGTGAACGGCTGGCCCCTCCAGCAGCCGAATCAGAGGAGGAGGAGGGTGGGAGTCAGGGTCAGCATCAAGGCAACCTGAGAGCTCCGAGGGGGAAGAGGGAATGGAGCTGGCAGAGAGGGAGAAAGAGGCGGAGCCTGGGCCATTCATCAGCCCTCAGGTGGACAGTCAACATCCTCCAGGTCTGGAGGTGGCTGATGAGGAAGAGGAGGAACAGCTGGGTCCAGTGCCTGACGCGTGGATGTGCAGAAGGCAGAGGAGAGGAGGGCAGTGGAAATCCATGGGCCAGTCCTTGGAACGGAAGAGCCACTGCTGCTAGCAAAGCCCCACCCTAGCTCTGGGGATAAAAGGCAGGGGCAGAAATGAATAGGTGTGGCAAACAACACCTATTCCAGTTGGGCAAACTTGTTAGCCTGCGAGAGAAACTTTTTGCCGGGACTGCCGGCATTCCTAATAAAGGAATGTTTGTTTATGTTTATGTTTATGTTTATGTTTTATGTTTTATGTTTTATTAAATTTGTATACTGCCCTACTCCCAAAGGACTCAGGGCGGTGAACAGGCACAGAATAAAATACAGAAATACAAAAGTTAGAAACAATTTAAAACCAAATTAAATAATTTAGCCCAAGACAATTAAAAATCCCAATAATTTAAAATAAATTAAAATTTCAGTTTAAAAATTTAAAAGAAAGGGGAGAAAAAAATAGGCCAGGCCGGCTTGCTGGAATAGGAGGGTCTTAAGAGCACGGCGGAAAGTGCGCAGATCCGGGATCCTCCGTATCTCTGGGGGGAGCTCGTTCCAGATAGTGGGTGCCCCTACAGAGAAGACCCTCCCCCTGGGGGCCGCCAGTCGATACTGCTTGGCTGACGGCACCCAGAGGAGCCCCTCTCTATGGGAGCATACCGGCCGGTGGGAGGCTGTTTGTGGTAGTAGGCGGTCCCGTAAATAACCAGGTCCTAAACCATGGAGCGCTCTAAAGGTGGTAACCAAAACCTTGAAGCGCACCCGGAAGACCACCGGGAGCCAGTGCAGCTCGCGCAGGAGAGGTGTCACACGGGAGCGCCATGTTGCGCTTTTTTAACGTGAACTCAATCTTTTGAGTTCACGTTAGGGGGTTTGTCGTGTTTGGGGAGCTGGGTCAGAACACCAGGGTAGAAAGCTTAGTTCTCTAAAGAACCTAAATATTTGCACACAAGTCAGCTAGCCTTTTTTCCTCTTTACCAGCTTTGAGTAGAGCTGTTCACTTGTGTGGCGATGAAACGAGCTCCCGTTGCTACGGAGATGGTCGGAGGCCTTTACTCTTCTGATCTGGCTCATCACCTCCGTGAATAAGCACCAAAAGTTGTGTGTGAATGTTTGAGCGTGACTAAAGCAAGGTCTTCGGTGGCAAAACTGAACAGAGAACAAGCAAGGCGTTTTCTTTGCTAACTAAACATGGGAGAGTTGTGTTAGTTTTCTTCAGGGGCAACTCTGCATGTTCTAATCCAAGGATTAGGGTTGAGAAAGAAGGACCCGCCCAACATCTTCCCAAGAAGCTTCTGTGGCTGAGGTGGGACTTGAACATGGATCTGCATGATGCTTGTTTAACACATTCTCCACTGGATCACATTAATAGTAATATAGTAGTAGTCATCATCATCATCGGTATTGGTTTAACACCGTCTCCACTGGATCACACTACTAGCAATCTAGTAGTAGTAATCATCATTGACATTTATCTTGGTGTTAATTCAACACCTTCCCCACTGTATCACACCAGTAGTAATCCTGTAGTAATAATCATTATCAACAGAATCCTTCTTGGTGTTGGTTCAACACCTTTCACACTAGTAGTAATCTAGTAGTAGTAATCATCATTGTAAATCTCCTTGGTTTTTGTTCAACACTTTTCCCACTGGATCACCCTAGTACTAACTTAGTAGTAGTAGTAATCAGTGTCATTTTCCTCCTCCTCTTGTATGGTCAAGCACACCCCTCAGTGTAACCCATCATAATGCTTATTTTGGAAATATCATCCTTCTGCTGTTCTGAGGCATTTGGGAGATATAATGAGAAGGAGAATGTTCTACTGGGGTCATATTTTTTCCTAAATACCATTTCAGAAAAAAACAGCACCATTGCATGCTGTTGCTGCTGCTGCGGATAGTAACTAAAGCAATGTTAACCAAAGTAAATATAAAGCAACATCTGGACCTGAATCAAAGCAACTGGAATTACAACTTCTATTTAGTCATGCAGTAATTGTTCCCTTTTACTATTATTTGGCCCAGCCCACCTCACAGGGTTGTTTTGTGAGGTTTTGGGAAGAAGAATGTGGTAATATAGATATCCACATAATGTTTGACTTTCCAGTGATCAGGCTACCCACAGATAATCATAGTTTGTCTTATTACAGGTTAGTCCATCATGAAATTAATCCCATATTGCAGATAAAGAATATGATGTTGAGAGAGTTCTGTAATTTTCCACAAAACTTGTCCAGCCTTTTCATTTTTATTTGAGAGCATAGCACACAGTAAATTAATTTAATCTGGGAAACAAATATTGTAGTTAAAGATTTAGATGCGATAGTAAATGATATTCCTAAAATGTAGAATTTGTCATTTTAGGAAGAATTTTGGCTCACTTGAGAGAAGGGTTCAGCAAAAAAGATAATTTTATATCATTGGAAAGAAACTTATCCTCTTAATATTAAGAGATATCATCAGTTTTGGAGAAGTCTTTATATTCTAAAAATGAGAAAATGAAGCAATATGCTTTTACATGTCCAGATTTAATGATACGTGCAAGGACAGAATTAAATCCCATTGGGATGCAAATGGATATTATTTGGCCCTCTTTTTTTGTATATTAGCTTTTGCAGGTTATTTCATTATATAATCATTTTTTTGTTGGCATTATGGTTGTCTGTATTTCACCATATAATAAAATAGTAAAGAACGTGAAAATGTAAATGCCGGTTCAGGCTAAAGAGAGATTTCCCCACCAAAGACGTCAAATTCAGAATTCATTAAAACAAAAATAGAAGCAGCAGAAAAGAAATGAAAAATGTTGCTTGGATATTCTTAGAATAGCAAGATAGTTATTGGTCATATAAATAAAATAAATGCCTGGCATCCTGATAGAAAGTGACTAAAAATAGCACAAGACTGATAGTTTAAAAAATCTTTTCTTGAACGACCTTTCAATTTTTGGTCAGTTAACAATAAGTATACTTGAGCTGGTTTTCCCAGATGCAATGGATGGCTGTGAAAGTTGGACCATAAGGAAGGCTGAGCGCCAAAGAATTGAGGCCTTTGAACTCTGGTGCCGGAGAAGACTCCTGCGAGTCCCTTGGACTGCAAGGCGATCCAACCGGTCAGTCCTAGAGGAGATCAACCCTGACTGTTCTTTAGAAGGCCAGATCCTAAAGAGGAAACTCAAATACTTTGGCCACCTAATGAGAAGGAAGGTCTCCGTGGAGAAGAGCCTAATGCTGGCAACAATTGAGGGCAAAAGAAGAATGGGACAACAGAGAACAAGGTAACTGGATGGAGTCACTGAAGCAGTTGGTGTAAAATTAAATGGACTATGGGGGATGGTAGAGGACAGGAAGGCCTGGAGGAACATTGCCCATGGGATCGAGATAGGTAGGACACGACTTCGCGACTAACAACAAAACAACAACATATTTGAGACATTTTGGAGAAAGTGGGTTTTTTCTTTTTCTTTTTACAACCCCATAATCCCTTTTATCGAGGTAGAATCTGGACGATTAAATGGAGCTTAGCATTTACTGGCTGGATGCCCTTCCTGACACCTATGTGGAGTTCACAGCAAATATTTTCTCTTTGCGTTCTGATAAAGAAACAGCTATCACTGCCTAGGATTGACCTCTCAGCCTCCTGAGTGTGAGGAGAGCGTCTTGACCTCTAGGCCCACCGGGTGGCTTTGGAAAAAGGGGCTTAACACTGCTTTAAAATAACCAGTTTTTTTTTAAAAAAATGAGATGTGTTTGGATTATTTTGGAAGATGCAACTCTGTAAAATTATCCATGAGTAACTTCTGAGTTTTTCCGATTTCATGGTGAATTAGAAAACCTGATAGGACCCCGGAGCATGCTCTAATCTTATTTCTGAGAAATTCAATATCAAATGATTACATGTTTTGGTCCAGTTGCTACTAAGGGCTATTTTACTTAATTTTCTGTTGCCTAGAGGGATGGGATATTGCAAAATAATAAATATATGCTGAGATTATTCCCTTAACTTCTTAAAAGCTCAATGATAGCTTTTCATAACTGCCTTAAACTGTCCTGGAGAACACAGTTTTTGTCCTCATGATTTTTCTTCTCCAGTGTAAAAAGTACCATTTTTTTTTTGAGAAATGATTCCTCTGCAAGATTGGTAGTGAAGGGCCAGGTCTGAAAAAGGACATAATGCAGCTGGGAAAAGTTCAGCAAAGGACAACTACAATGAACAGGAGGTGCAAATATGTTCCTTATTGGAAACAAGCCAGAAAGTTTGAGACAGCGTGGACAAATGGGTTGAATGGCCAAGGAATGTGAGACAGGATGCGAATAAGGCATGACATGGGGACGAATATGAGCCAGCTGTGTGCTACAGCTGCCAAAAAAGACAACACAGTTCTAGGCTGCATTAACGGATAGAATCAAGCTCACGTGAAGTGTTAATACCACTTTATAATGCCTTGGTAAAGCCACACTTGGAACATTGCATCCAGTTTTGGTCGCCACGATGAAAAAAAGATGTGGAGACTCTGGAAAGAGTGCAGAGAAGAGCAACAAAGATGATTAGGGGACTGGAGGCTAAAACATGAAGAACGGTTGCTGGAACTGGGCATATCTAGTCTGATGAAAAGAAGGGCTAGGAGTGACTTGATAGCAATCTTTCAGTATTTGAGGGGCTGCCACAAAGAAGAGGGAGCCAAGCTATTCTCCAAAGCACCTGAGGGCAGGACAAGAAGCAATGGGTGGAAACTAACCAAGGAGAGAAGCAACCTAGAACCAAGGAGAAATTTCCTGACAGAACAATTAATCAGTGGAACAACTTGCCTCCAGAAGTTATAAATGCTCCAACACTGGAAGTTTTAAAGAAGAGATTGGATAACCATCTGTCTGAAGTGGCCTAATAGCAGTAGCAATAGCACTTAAGACTTATATACCGCTGCACAGTGCTTTATAGCCCTCTCTAAGCGGTTTACAGAGTCAGCCTCTTGCCCCCAACAATCTGGGTCCTCATTTTACTCACCTCGGAAGGATGGAAGGCTGAGCCAACCTTGAGCCTGGTGAGATTTGAACTGCCAAATTGCAGGCAGCCGATGGTCAGCAGAAGTAGCCTGCAGTACCGCACTCTAACCACTGTGCCACCATGGCTCATGGTAGACTAAGCAGGGGGTTGGACTGGAAGACCTCCAAGGTCCTTTCCATATCCTACTCCTACTCCTACTCCTATTCCTACTTCTACTCTTATTCCTATTCCTATTCCTACTCCTATTCCTACTTCTATTCCTACTCCTACTCCTACTCCTGCTTCTACTCCTGTTCCTACTCCTATGCCTACTTCTCCTATTCCTACTCCTACTCCTATTCCTAATCCTAATCCTATTCCTAACTCCTATTCTTATTCCTATTCCTACTCCTACTCCTACTCCTACTTCTACTCCTACTTCTATTCCTATTCCTACTCCTACTTCTACTCCTACTTCTATTCCTATTCCTGTTCCTACTTCTACTTCTATTCCTACTTCTATTCCTATTCCTACTTCTACTCCTACTCCTACTCCTATTCCTACTTCTACTCCTATTCTTATTCCTACTCCTACTCCTACTCCTACTTCTATTCCTATTCCTGTTCCTACTTCTACTCATTCCTACTTCTATTCCTATTCCTACTCCTACTCCTACTCCTATTCCTACTCCTACTCCTACTCCTACTCCTATTCCTACTTCTACTCCTATTCCTACTCCTACTCCTATTCCTACTTCTACTCCTATTCCTAATCCTATTCCTAACTCCTATTCTTATTCCTATTCCTACTCCTACTCCTACTTCTATTCCTATTCCTGTTCCTACTTCTACTTCTATTCCTACTCCTATTCCTATTCCATTCCATTCCATTGTAAAGGAGATGCTTTTTTCCATGGCTGGCTGGGGAATTCTGGGAGTTGAAGTCCACAAGTCTTAAAGCTGCCATGTTTGAACAGCCCAACACTAGGAATATGTCCATTCTACCAAGCTAAAGGTTAATCACGGCTGGATTTGTGTCAGACATGAAGGATGAAGGCCACACATTAAGTTCCCATTACAGGTAGTCCTCAACTTCCAACAGTTCGTTTAATGACCGTTCAAAGTTACAACAGCACACAAAAAAGGGGACTTATGACACTTACAACATTGCAGCCTCCCCCTGGTCACATGAGCAAAATTCAGATGCTTGACAACTGGTTCATATTTATAACCGTTGCTGTGTCCTGGGGTCATGTGATCACCTTTTTGTGATTTTCTGACAAAGTCAATGGGGAAGCTAAATTCACTTAACAACCATGTTACTAACTTAACAACTGCACTGATCCGCTTAACAACTGTGGCAAGAAAGGTTGTAAAACTCATTTAACAATGGTCTTGCTCAGCAAAATAATTTTTGGGCTCAATCCTGTTTGTAAATTGAGGATACCCACTCTGTAATGAAGTTTAAAACAAAATTGGTTTTTTTTTTTATGCTGGAGCTTTTTCTGATAGGCGCTTGGTTATTGTACCGATTCCAAATATTGCAATGATGCTTAACTCCTTACTAAGCAATATTTTTCTTTTTTCAATTATTTTGCAGAATCGTGTTCTATGTCTTTCCCTCCAGAGTCATAGAAAACATTTGTACTCTTCAGGAACATAAATATAGACAATATTATTATATGAAACAAAATTGATTCAACTCCTATTCTCAAAACGATGCTATAGAGCACTGCACACCAAGACAACTAGACACAAGAACAGTTTTTTCCTGAACACCATCACTCTGCTAAACAAATAATTCCCTCAACGCTGTCAAACTATTCACTAAGGCTGCATTACTATTACTATTAGTCTTCTCTTTGTTCCCACCATCCATCTCCTTCCACTTATGAGTGCATGACTGTAACTTTGTTGCTTGTATCCTTTCGATTATATTGATATTGTTTCCTGATTGCTTATTTGTATCCCATGACTATCATTAAGTGTTGTACCTTATGATTCTTGATGAATGTATCTTTTCTTTCATGTACACTGAGAGCGTATGCACCAAAGACAAATTCCTTGTATGTCCAATCACACTTGGCCACCAAAAAGTTCTATTCTATTCTATTCTATTCTATTCTATTCTATTCTATTCTATTCTATTCTATTCTATTCTATTCTATTCTATTCTATTCTACTCTACTCTACTCTACTCTACTCTACTCTACTCTACTCTACTCTACTCTATTCTGTTAAGGATCAAGGGTTAAGGATCAAATCCAAGAATCACCAGTACCTTTCTTCTAGGTAGAAGATTTATAGAATACAGAATAAAAGTTGGAAAGGATTTTGGGGATCTTCTAATCCATCTCACTGTTCAAGCAGAAGACTCTATACCATTCTGGACAAATGGCTGACCAATCTCTTCTTAAAAGTGATGGAGCACCCACAACTTTTGAAGGCAAGCTGTTCCACTGGTTGATTGTTCTAATTGTCAGGAAATTTCTCCTTAGTCCTGAGTTGGCTCCCTCTTTGATAATCTTCCACCCATTGCTTCTTGTCCTTCCCTCAGATGCTTCAGAGAACAGGTTGACCCCCTCTTCCTTAGTGCAGCCCTTCAAATATTGGAAAATGGCCATCATCTCAATTTGCCCAGCCAGATGCTTCCGAGAGCCCATAAATTGAACACTTATTCTTCCTATCTATTGAACTTAACTTCTTGTATCACAACCTTCCTCCTTTAATTTAATTGAGCTCTCGATGCTTTTACTTCTAGTTTCCTTTCCTTTCCCCCAAGCTAGATTGAATGTTGTTTGAAGAGTGGAAGACTTTGTCTTTTTTACGTGTTATTGAGGTACTTCATTAAATGATGGCAGGGTTTAAGATTCGGCTTATTATGTCTTTGAAATAGTCCAGCAAGTGATGGGTTCTTCTAAGGCACCTGCCACTCATCTATCCCAAATAGCCCAGGATTTAATTCTGTGTCTCAGATTTGACAAGTGACAAGTAAAAGCACATTTACTGCATCCAGCAGAACAGCAGTTAATTGTCATCTTTGGCTCTAGGAAAATATAGAATAGAATAGAATTCTTTATTGGCCAAGTGTGATTGGACGCATAAGGAATTTGTCTTGGTGCATATGCTCTTACTGTACATAAAAGAAAAGATACATTCGTCAAGAATCATAAGGTACAACACTTAATGATAGTCATAGGGTACAAATAGGCAGTCAAATCATATTAGGAAACAGTCAATATAAATCTTAAGGATACCAGCAAGAAGGTTACAGTCATACAGTTGTAAGTGGGAGGAGATGCGTGATAGGAATGATGAGAAGATTAATAGTAATGCAGACTTGGTGAATAGTTTGACAGTGTTGAGGGAATTATTTGCTTAGCAGAGTGATGGCGTTGGGGGGAAAAACTGTCCTTGTGTCTAATTTGTGTCTGTTCTTTGTGTCTTGTGTCTAGATATCCTTCTTTATCTCCCTTTTCTCTTGAACACTGCAGACCCAAGAATTTCTAGGTCCATTTTTATTATTCAGATGTTTGCTTTCTGCTGTGGAAATAACCTTTTGGCCTACGTTTGATTCTGATTTTGAGAGAGCCCCCCTCAAATGCTGACTCTTTTCTACATCAATTACATTCATTCATTCATACTACTTACAAAACCTCTTATTTAATTCAGCTATTGAAGTCCCCTATTTGCTGCTTTCACACAACACAATGAGCCATAAATTAACCAAACTCTTGGTGGTGGTTTGTTCTCCGAGTTTGTTGTTTACTTTCTCAATGTTTCATCACTAGGCTGGGTAACCTTTTTACAATTTTAGAATAGAATAGAGCTGGAAGGGACTTTGGTGGTCTTCTAATCCAGCCCGCTGTTCAAGCAGGAAAACCTATACCATTTCAGATAAGTGACTGTTTAGTCTCTTCTTAAAAACTTCCAGTGATGGAGCGCCCATGATTTCTGCAGGCAAGCTGTTGCACTGTCCTCATTGTTAGGAAGTTTCTCCTTAATTCCAAGTTGCTTCTCTCCTTGATTAGTTTCCATCCATTGTTTCTTGTCTTGCCTTTTGCTGCTTTGGAGAATAATTTGATCCCATCTTCTTTGTGGCAGCCCCTCAAATACTGGAATACTGCTATCATGTCAGCCCTAATTCTTCTTTAGACTAGCCAAACCCAAATCCTGCAGTCGTTCTTCCTGTGGTTTAGTCTCCAGGCCTTTGATCCAGGGGTGAAATACTCCCGGTTCGGACTGGCTCGGGCGAGTAGGTAGCGATGGCGGCGGGCAGTTCGGAGAACCGGTAGCAAAAATCTCTGCCCCCGCCCCCTATGCCCAGCTGAGCTGCGTGATCATCAGAGGCTTTTTTTTCTTTTAAATGGCTCTGACGAGCCAAGCTCTGACAATCCCAGTTGAGTTGCCTGCTAACCGGTAGCAAAAATCCCTCCTCCCCCCCCCCCCGCCTCCAGCTTGCTTACCTTAGCTGCTGGTTGCAACGCCTGCCTTGCTTCGCTTACTGTAATACCTGCAATCCATTGCATCAGCAAGGAACTGAATCTCCCTGCCTGCAATCAAGCTCATCGGTGAGCAGCTCTATCTGCCTTCCTGCCTGCCTTGCAGGGGTCTCCAACCTTGGCAACTTTAAGACTTGTGGACTTCAACTCCCAGCAAAGCTGGCTGAGGAATTCTGGGAGTTGAAGTCCACAAGTCTTAAAGTTGCCAAGGTTGGAGACCCCTGTTCTATTGGGTAAGTTTTTTTCCCCTTTGGGAGCTTTAAAAAAAATAGTTAATTGGGGTTTTTTTTAGTTGTTCTTTTTTTAGGCCTAGCCATTTAAAGTTTAGGAAGTTTTAATTTTAGCTGCTTTTATATAAATAAAAATAAATTAAAATAAAATAATATTTGTGCAGCTTTCTGAGATTTAGTGTGTTTCTGTAGTGTTTCACTCTAACTACACAAACACACAAAATCTCACAAAGCTGTATGTGGAATTTTGTGTGTGTAAAGTGTGAAAGTTGTTTTTTTGGGCTTTTTGTGGCTGTGTGAGGTTCCTGCTTGTTGCAGGGGCCATTTTGGGTCTAGCACAGCTGCTTTTACATCGTGGGTGAGCCAGCTGTGTTGTGTTGTGTTGTGTTGTGTGTGTGTGTAAAGTGTGAAAGTTGTTTTTTGGGCCTTTTTGTGGCTGTGTGAGGTTCCTGCTTGTTGCAGGGGCCATTTTGGGTCTAGCACAGCTGCTTTTACATTGTGGGTGAGCCAGTTGTGTTGTGTTGTGTTTTGTAGGTTAAAAAAGGGCAAAGAACTGACATTGACTTGGCCATGCCCACCCAGTCACCTTACCACCAAGCCCTGCCCACTAATTAAGCCACGCCCACAGAACGGGTAGCAAAATTTTTTAGATTTCACCCCTGCTTTGATCATCTTAGTTGCTCTTCTCTGAACTTTTTCCAAACATCTCAACATCAAGTATGGTGACCAAAATTGGTTGCTGTATTCCAAGTGTGGTCTTACTAGGATTTTATAAAGCGGTACTAATACTTTACCTGATCTTGATTCTATGCCTCTGTTCATACAACCCAGGATTGTATTAGCTTTTATGGCTCCATTATCAGTGGAACTATGGTTGAAGTGTCTTATTTCAGTTCTTTCCTGCTTTTATAGGTCTTATGTGACCAATGTCAGAGTCACCTGACCAGCCAGGGTCTCCTCAACACCAGATGACCCTCACATGCTGTGACCAACTGACCACATAAGTCCTATAAAAGCAAAAAGAACAGAAATAAGACACTTCAATCGAAGTTCCACTAATGACACTACCTAGCCTGGTGATGAAACATTCAGAAACTAAACAACAAGCTCATAGAGCCAACCACCACCACTGTCTACCACCCGAGCTACTAATATTTTCCACCATTTCTAATTAACCAAACTGGCTGGAAGTACCCAGCACCTTTAACACAACTGGCTGGAAGTACTCACCTCCAAAATCCTAAGATCATAATTAACCAAGCTTCACATGGCTAAGTCTTTAACCAACCTACTTAAGTAGATGGTAGATGGTGAGAAAACAGCTCCTTTTCGTTCACATTTCAACTTCTGTGCTGCAAACATACCCTCACATAATAGAGACATAACTTTCTCAGCTATCCACAAGATGGCATCACAACTATACTATGCTGGGTTGGTTTAGAGATTGTCAATGTCATCTCTGCATGAATGACTGAAATGCAATATAAATTTATATATAATTTCCTTTAAGAGTTGCATTAAGTTGAATGAATTAACTTCTTAAAACAGCATTATTGTTTAATGATAGTAAAATATATATATATATAAGCCAGGCTGGTTTAATGAAGTCCTGTTGGAAGAAATATCCTTCTGGGTTCAGTTCCAAGTGGGGAAAAAGACATTGGATTCAGGGAAGTTGCTTGGAAAGAAGGTTTATTGATGAACAGGATCACATGGCTTGGAGATCCTGGGCAAAAAGGGCAGAGATGCTGAGAGTGACTTGGTTTTATGCCCTCTGTTGGGCTTTGAATTTGAGCTTGTATACTGATTGGTTGTCAGACTCCCATGGGGCCATGCAGGGGCAACTCTGTAGGCTATGTTTTTGAGTCCCAAGCTTGGTTGAGCCTTGCTGGGTGATGCAATCTCCCCAGGTGCCATGTGGTGAGTTCTGTTGCTAGATGGGTAGAGGGCTAATCCTATCTTTGTTGGATCTTGGGTGAGGGCATTTGCCTATGAATAGACCAGTGGTGGGTTGTTACCAGTTCGCCCTGGATGAGAGAACTGGTATCGGTGTCAGATCCCTAAAAGTGATACTGCCATTCAATTGGGAGAAGGAGGGGCCTTGGATTCGATTTATTAGCATTGCCTGTGTCAACAGATATTTTACAACGTATATCCTGGTGCCAAAGCGCCCTGAGATCTCCTTAACTTTGGGGAATGTTTATGACGGCCATGTGGGCTGTTTCACTTTAAATGATAATGG
Source organism: Pantherophis guttatus (assembly GCF_059756535.1). NCBI lineage: Eukaryota > Metazoa > Chordata > Lepidosauria > Squamata > Colubridae > Pantherophis > Pantherophis guttatus. Next base: position 6,405,137 of record NC_142075.1, read on the forward strand.
AGGATGATGGATGGGAATACATGCTTATCCGGTTCTCAGGGCAGCTGGTAAAGAAAACATCTTCACACTTGTGTATTGGCTAAAATCTGCATTCTGGCTAAAGGGAGGGGTCTCTACTGCTTTAATCCTACTTGTCTTGCCTAAGAGTATTCAGACATTGCTTTGAATCCATTGCTGTCACTTCTGCTTAATAAAAGGTTCCTTTTGAAATACTACGTTTCAAGAGTTTTTACTTTCTTAAGTTGGAAGGAGAGGAAATCCTTACAATCGGCCAAAATTAAAACCCACTACTGGAATAGACCTAACTATCTCTTTATCTCTTAAGTGTGGACATCTTCTGTGGGCTACTGAGGATGGTGGGGGATATTATGAGTGAGTCTGCTTCCTGCCTAAAAAAACATGTTTCTCCATTTCTCATCCAGGGAAATATAATATTCTGCCTTTTAAATATTTCCTAGACTATTCCATTTTTCTAGGAGAGGGATGGGTGCTAACTTCCTAAAGTCCCAAGAGGGGATACGTTTGTGCCTGAGCTATCAAGTGTAACTGAGCCACTTTCAAACACATACAGCTCTAGTGCATGTGTAAGTGTGCACACACAGAGAGAAACTCACTTATAGCTCTCTATCAAGGATAGATATCAGTAGTACTGCATCCAGTTTTGGTCGCCACATTATAAAAAAGAAGTTGAGACTCTAGAAAGAGTGCAGAGAAGAGCAACCAGGATGATGAGGGGACTGGAGAGTAAAACATACGATGAACTGTTACAGGAGCTGGGCATGGCTAGTCTAGTGAAGAGAAGGAGCAGGAGAGACATGAGAGCAGACTTCCAATATTTGAGGGGCCACCGCAGAGAAGAAAGGATCAAGCCAGGGGTGAAATGCTCCCGGTTTGGACCGGATCGCCCGATCCAGTATCGATGGCGGCGGGTGGTTCAGAGAACCGGTAGCAAAAATCCCTGTGCCCCCCCACTCACGCCCAGCTGAGCCGCACGATCATCAGAAGCTTTTTAAAAAATTATTTTTATAAGCATTTTTTCTACAACCTCTTCGGCCAAAAAAATGCTTTTAAAAGTAAAAAAAAAAAATCTCTGATGATCGTGCAGCTCAGCTGGGCATGGGGGGGGGGCCCGCAGGGATTTTTGCTACCGGTTCTCCGAACCACCCGCCGCTATCGCTACCGGATCGGGCGATCCGGTCCAAACCGGGAGCATTTCACCCCTAGCTTGACCCTTTCTTCTCTGCGGCGGCCCCTCAAATATTGGAAGACTCGTCAGCTAAAGAGGTTGTGGAAAAAAATGCTTTTAAAAGCCTCTGACGATCCCAGCTGAGTTGCCTGATCGTCAGAGGCTTTTAAAAGCATTTTTTTAACAACAGAGGTTGTAGAAAAAAATGCTTTTAAAAGTTAAAAAAAAAAGTTGGCCACGCCCACCCAGTCACATTACACCCCCCCTACCAAGCCACGCCCACAGAACCGGTAGTAACAAATTTTACATTTCATACTGGGTCAAGCTATTTCCAAAGCACCCGAAGGAATAATGGATGGAAACTGATCATGGAGAGATTCAACCTAGAAATGAGGAGGAACTTTCTGACAGTGAGAACAATCAACCAATGGATCAGAAGTTGCCTTCAGAAGTTGTGGGAGTTTCATCACTTGAGACTTTCAAGAAAAGATTGGACTGCCATTTCTCAGAAATGGTGTAGGGTCTCCTGCTTGAGGGAGGGTTGGACTAGATGACCTATAAGGTACCTTCAAACTCTGTTAATCTGTGGAGTCCCTAGCTACTGAATACCAGTTCTTCACTTAAATGTGCATTGATCTAAGGCAGATCCATCTAATTGCACTGCAGAATTTAACTCATGTGCAACCTGTAATTTAAATGACCGTCAGCTCGTTGTTGATTGCCTCAGCTCAGCTGGCCATGATGTCTCCTGCTTGGAGAAATGAGTCAGCTGTTGCTAAATAAGGATTGAAAGCTTTTCACCTGGGAAAACCAGGTCTAGACCTGGGCTGAGCTAAGCTTACATTTGGCTTGTCAACCTCATGAGGGGACTGTCTTCTTCTGAGGCATGGATTGCATCTCTCTGGACCTAGATTGAGGTGAGAAGCTCATAAGTATCTACATTGGGTCAAAGGGCAGAAGAAAGTTGGGTTTTAGAAGATATGAGTCAATATGGTCCAGTGGTGAAGGCCACTGCAGATGTATATCCTGGTCTGCTGTCAATCATGGAAGCTCCCTGGGATACTACTGACCAGGTAATCCTTTTCAGGCCAACCTCCCTTGCAGAATCTCTTTTTTTTTTGGGGGGGGGGGGAATGTTAGAAACTGGATCTAGCCCAATAACTCAAAGACATAGCCCAATTCTTTTCAGTAGTTTTATTGTTGATCAGTTGGTACTGGAGGTCACTGACCTTGTACCTTTCTCTTTCAGGTATACATCTGGAATGACCTGTGGACCATGCGGTTGGACCTTTTGTACCCAGGAGGAGGGGTTAAGAGGTAAGGAGTGGTTATAAGGATTATGGGATATGTGGTTAGTTAACCCTTGAGGGTCCGGGGGATCAGGGAGACATGGCAGTTAGGCATTTTATCATGACAAAACCCCCTCTAAATGCCTAACTGGGTACCTGAGGCGGTGTTAGCATACATACAGAGAATACACTGGTACAGGCATGAATTATAAGCAAACACGCATTTTTGACATGAGGTAAGCATGTTGTTTATGTGGTAAGGGTTTAGTGAGAATATCTGCTGTTTGCTCCTCTGTGTCACAGTGCACTGCCCTAATGAAGCCTATCTCTGAAAACTGCCTGACGTGTTTGTATTTAATGTCAATGTGCCTAGAACGCTGACCTATGGCATCGGCCCTAGAGATTTCTATCGCTGCCTTGTTGTCTTCGTGGATATTGGATATGAGGGTTCAGCCCAGATGTCGCAGAGCAGGTCATCGAACCATACTAAATTGTTTGCGGCCTTTGATAGGCAAACAAATTCTGCTTCCGTAGTTGATGTGGCCACCAGTTTTTGCTTTCCAGTGTACCAGTGGATGGGGCAATTGTTGAGTAGTAGCACGTAGCCTGAGGTGCTTTTTCTGCATTCTATGTCCCCGGCCCAGTCAGCGTCAGCATAGCAGGTTAGCTTTGGTTCCTTGGATGTTTCTGGTTCTAGGCAGAGTAGGGCATCCGCACTAAATTTTAAGTATCTAAGTAGTCTTTTGATGGCGTTCCAGTGTGTTACCGTAGGTTTGCTTACATGTCTGGACAGCAGGTTGACGGCCAAGGCGATGTCGGGCCTGGTCCAGTTGGATATGTACAGCAGTGACCCTATCGTTGATCTATATAGTTTGTTGTCTGTGAAAGGTTCAGATTCCTCATACATGGTCTTCAGGAACTCGGGTTGCATGGGGGTCTCGCTGGGTTTTGCTTCGGACATGTTGCATTTGGACAGCAGCTCGATGATCTTTTCTCTCTGGGAGAGTCGGAAGCCCTTGTTGGTTTTTATCACTTGGACCCCTAGGTATCTGTCAATCTTTCCAAGTGACTTTAAGGAGAAGTGGCTACCCAGGTCAGTGGCGAACTTGTCACACCTGTTCTTGTGCTTGCTGATGTACAAGATGTCGTCCACGTAAACGAGCACACCTTCGAATGAGTCGTTTTCTCTCCTCGTAAAGAAGCATTTGTCAGCTGAGGTGGCCTCGAAGCCCATGGATCTGAGGGCCTTGGCTAAGCAGTCATACCACCTTTTGCCCGACTGCTTGAGCCCGTACAGGCTTTTATTCAGCAGCCAGGTTTGGTTCTTGTCTTTGTTGTACCCAGGCGGGGCTTTGACGTATATTTCTTTATCCAGCTCGGCGTGCAAGTATGCTGTTTGTACGTCGAATTGGAAGACCTCCAAGCCCAGGATGGTGGCCACCACCAGGGCGCTCTTGACGCTCTCTGCCCTGACGGTTGGCGAGTAGGTGTCCGTATAGTCTTCGGGGTACCTTTGGGCGAAACCCTGCGCGACTAGTCTTGCCTTGTATAGGACCTTGTTGTCCTCTAATGTTTTAACCCTGAACACCCATTTGGTTCCTATTGGTTTTTTGTCCTCTGGAACTTGGGCAGGTGAGTATACCTGAAGGTCCTTTAGGCTTTCCATCTCCTTCTCCATGGCAAGCATCCATTTTTCTTTCTCCTCCCGGGGGAGCCCGAGGATGTCTTCATATGAGCTGGGCGTGAAATGGGTGTTGTGGATGGTCATAACGTAGTCCTCTAACTTCTTTGGTAGCTTGTTTCTGGTTTCTCTGATTGGCCTGCTGGGGGTTGGCTCGGTCTCCTGCATGATGTCTGCCTCTTTGTCCGTCAGGTCATCTATCTTCAGTGAAGGGTGCCCTTCTTTCCAACCTTTGACGCTTGTCTTGCGATGGTTGGTCTTGTGCCCTGTGACCTCTCTGACCTCCCTTTCCTCTTGGCCATGCTCGAACGTGACCCTATTGGCTGGGATGTCGTTGGAGTGTACCCTCGACCAGTTTGCGTTTTCGTGGAAACTGGCTGATCTGGAAACCACAAAACGGTTATTGTTGTCGACAAATCTGTAGCCCTTTGTGCCCGGTTCGTAACCCACGAACCTTAACCTTTTTGATAATTTTTCCCCTTTTCTTCTTAGCTGTCTGGGAATGTGGACATCAGCTGGGGCGCCGAATATGTGCAAATGTGCAATGTTGGGCTTTCTGTTGTATAGCATCTCGTATGGTGTCTTATTGATAGAGCTTGACCACAGTCTATTCAGGGTGTAATTAGCGTAGTGTATTGCCTCTGACCAGAAATGCTGCCCCATCCCAGCATCCTCCAGGGCGCATCTCATCATGGTTTGCAACACTCCGTTCTTTCTCTCTGAGACTCCATTTTGAAAGGGAGAGAAAGGTGAAGAGGTGTAATGCGCTATGCCCTGCTCCCTCAGCCACCTTGTGAATTCTTTGGCCATGAATTCTGACCCCCTATCAGTCATTATCTGCCTTATTCTCATGTTATGTTGCATATCTACTCTTCTGTGGAATTCCTTAAACCTTTGGAACACTTCGTTTTTGTGTCTGAGGGAGTAGACATACCCGTATCTGGTGTAGTCATCTACAATCGTGAGGAAGAATCGCTTCCTATGTCCTACAGAGGGTTTCATTGGCCCTACCAAGTCCATATGCACCAATTGGAAGGGGTATTCCGTGGTTCGTTTGGATCCCCTGGGGATGGCCTTAACCTTGATCTTGGAACGCTTACAAACTGAACACTCTAAGTAGTTTTCGCAGTTCTTTACTTTGAGACCTTCGGTACATTCCGTCATTTTCTTTACAATGGGGAAGCTTATGTGTCCCAGTCTCCTGTGTAGGAGGTGGGCGCAGTTATCATGCAATGGTTTGCCGATAGATACAGATTTGTTTGTCTTCTCATGGCTGCATCCTGCCTCCTGCTGCACCCCCTCTGTTTCTGGATACTTATCTACCTCGTGGTTCGTGCTGGCATCAATGCCTTCTTCCTCCCTTGCGTTGGGTGTGAAGTAGGGAAGCCCCTCGTGTATGGTTACCTTTCCTATCTCTTTCCCTTGCTTGATCAAGTGTGCCTTTCCATCTTTAAATTTTATTTCTATATTTGTGTCTCGTGTCAGCTTTGTGATGGCTAGCACGTTGTGGGGGATTTCTGGTACGTACAGTACTCCTTTTAGGTCCCCTACCTGTGTGATGTGTACGTTTCCCTTTCCCACTACTTTGACCTTGCTTTGGTTTGCTACCTTTACTTCTGAGTCTATTTCTGTGAGTGAGTCTAGCAGCTCTGGGTTACAAGTAGTGTGACTTGTGGCCCCTGAATCCAGGAGCCATGTGTTTCTCTCTGCCTTATGTTTGTCATTTGGGTCATCGTGCCTGATCCCATACATGGAGCCAGAGTTACTGTCCCTGGAGTGGTCTCTGCGCTCGTGGTGTTTCCTGGGGTTGGGTGACCACCCTCGCCCTCTTTCCTTTGGGTGCCTGCGTTCGGGTGACCTTCCCCCTCTACTGTCGTGCTGTCCCCTATCCCTATGGTTCCTGGGGCAATCCTTCTTTAAGTGGTTCCTTGATCCACAAGAATAACATTCTGAGGTATCCCTGGCCCTATCCTGGAAATCCACCCTTTTTGTGGGTCTAGGGTCCCCTTTGGCTAGTTGGCGTTCCCTCCTCAGAGTGTCCTCTGCAACGAGCTGACTGGTCAGTGCGCTTAGTGTGAGGTATTGCAAGTTGAGGCTATTTAGTTGGGTCATGAAGATGTCCCAGCTGCTATCAAGAGAGTTTATGATTATGCTTATCATGCTCTCTTCAGTGATGATTTCCCCCCTCTGCATGAGTTCTGCCCTTGCAGCATTCATCTTTAAGATGTGCTCACTCATGGGGACCCCTGCCTTATGCTTGGTGGAGTGGAACTCCCTAGATAGTCTAGTGGTGGTGGCTCTGCTTTGGCTATAAAACAGGTTACATAGTTTTTGCATAATATCATAAACAGTTAGATTGTCCTCAATAGATGGATACATAGCAGATGGAATGGAGGTTAACATGATACAAAATGCCCTGTGATGAATGCAGTCAATTTCCAATGACCAGGGCTTTTGGGGAGGTTTGTTAGCTAGGAACAGTGCATTCTCTCTCATGAGAGCAACTCTTAATTGTTGGCTCCATTCTATAATATTACCCCCATCTAACTGCAGTTTTGGCAAATTGGCATAATTTGCCCCAGAAATGTTAGTAAGGTTACTTACTGGGGGGAGCTGTCCATGGTCCAAGTTGTGATTAAACTCACAATAAGGCTTTGGGATGTCTGTGGCCATTCTGTACTTGCTTGGCTCTATGCAATTTGCTTCTCTTATTACAGGCAGGTACTGGGCATGCGCGAAGCTCATTCCGCGCTGGAGTCCATCGGGTGAGGTTCCTGTTGCTGGAGCTCCCAGGCCTAGGCCTAGGCCTGTCGGTGGGAGGCTGGACCCGCCCCCGGTGGGTCCGAAGATCCCCCCTGAGGCCGGACACCACTGCTGGACGGCCGGATCCCCGGCGAAGAAGGGGAGAAGGTGAGGGGGCGACGCGGTCGCAAGTCGAGGACTTTCGCGGGTCGGCGGCGCGGCAGCAGCGGAGGTCGTAGGTTGAGGATTCCCTGCACCCAGCGGCTCGGCGGCGATGGCGGCGGCGGCGGCTGATCCTCCCTCGTGGTCGCTGGTCCCTGGTCGTGTGGACTGGCCTGATGGGTGTCGTGGCGTTGGTGAGTAGCCGGTTCTTCTTCTCTGCCTCGGGCCTCGCGTTGCCGGTGTAGCGGGTGGTGAGTTCGAATTCTGCGGTTGATTTTTCCTGCAGGTGGGCGGTCTTTTGTGCCGGTTGTTGGTGCGCGCGGAGTTTTTTGTGTGCTGTGACTCGGTTGCCTGGTCTCTGTTGGTTGTCCTGGCCTTCTTGTGCCCTCCAGGATTTCTCTTTGATTTTTTGAGTGCCGCAGGGGGCTCGAAAGCGGAGCCTAGGGCAGCGGTGATGGTCTCGATTGCCTTTTGCAATTCGAGATCGGTAGGCGTTTTTCTTTTTGTTATTGCGATCTCTTCGTGGTCGCTCTCAGAGCTGGGTTCTTCGTAGTCGCTTTCTGAGCTCCCCTTGTCTGTTTCGGGGTTCGGGCATTTTCGCGCCAAGGGATTCAAATCCTGGCTTCCCATTGGCTGGTGCTCGTCCCAAGATGGCCGCCGGGAAGTGGGCACTGAAATGGATTCTGCCGGCTCAGGATCATCAGGTTGGGGTGGCTTACCCTTTTTTGCTGGCTTTTCTTTCTCGGTTGTCTTTGGGGCCTCGATCGCTGCTTCTTGTTGTTCGAAGAGGCTTTGAAGGTCCGCGATGAGGTTTTCTTTGTCGCTGTTTCCCTCCATCAGTTTCAGGATGGAGAGTTTGAATTTGTTCATTTTTTGTGCTGTTTCTTCTTCCGGGGCGGTGATCTCCTTGGATGGCCCCTCTTCATCTGATTGTGAGTCCAGGCTGGAGTCCTGCTCGCTTCCAGCTTCTGTCTCCTCCATGGCTGTGGCTTTGGTGGGAAGCTTCTCAGCCATCTTCTTGGTAAGAGCTCTGGTCTGTGCTCTGTTTGCTTCTTCTGGGTAGGTGTTGGGTTCAGTCATTGTCTGGAGTTATGGGCAACCGACCTCTGCTACCAATTTGTTAGAAACTGGATCTAGCCCAATAACTCAAAGACATAGCCCAATTCTTTTCAGTAGTTTTATTGTTGATCAGTTGGTACTGGAGGTCACTGACCTTGTACCTTTCTCTTTCAGGTATACATCTGGAATGACCTGTGGACCATGCGGTTGGACCTTTTGTACCCAGGAGGAGGGGTTAAGAGGTAAGGAGTGGTTATAAGGATTATGGGATATGTGGTTAGTTAACCCTTGAGGGTCCGGGGGATCAGGGAGACATGGCAGTTAGGCATTTTATCATGACAGGAAATAGGAGGAAAGAGTTCTATGTATGCCATCTTGAGCTTCTGCATGAAAGGCAAATCATCTAATTAATTGGGAGCTTCATCACTGGAGGCTTTCAAGAAGAGACTGCACTGCCATTTGTCAGAAATGGTGTAGGGGTTCTCGCTTGGGCAGGGGGTTGGACTAGATGACCTACAAGGTCCCTTCCAACTGTTAATCTGTTAAAATAAACAAATATATATTTAAGCAGATTTGCATTCAACTGGCAAGAACATCAAACTTTGTTACTTTCTTCCTTCGGTGACAGGACTGAAAAAAACAAAGCTAATCGAGAATTGATCGTTGTGATAAAATACTGTAATTTCAGTTCTGGTTCTGAATACCAATTTGTATTGGTATGATAAACTTACTATCAGCTGAACCACTATTTGCTTTCTCTATCGTTGCTATGGGGCAAAGTAGGAAGGATTGCCACCAACTGTGCATTGGCACCTGCCTTTTCAGTTCTCAAAATGTTTCTTCCTCTTTAAAGAGGCTTCAGTCTCTTTCTTCCTTCACCTCAGGAAGCTTGAGAATTTCTTTCCAATTTCTCTTGGTGGTGGCTCTTGAGTTTTATTAGAGGAGGGGGTGGAGGGGCTCCTTCAGTTGTTGTTGTCCCTTAATTGACTGGCTACATTTCCTATTCTGAAGAAGAGTAGAAGTAATGTCCTTTCTTGGCACCGAATTGATTGAAAGGAAGTATGGGGAGAGATTAAAATTCCCTGTGAAGGCCACATCCTGCATTGACTGCTTGGTCCTTCTGCCATTAAGTAACAGAATAGGAGTTGGAAGGGATCTTGGAGGCCTTCTAGTCCAACCCTCTGCTCAAGCAGGAGATCCTGTATCATTTCAGTCAAGTGGCTGCCCAGTTTCTCTTCTTAAAACCTCCAATGATGGAGCAGAAGGAAGTTTGGTCATACATGGCAAATAATAAAGACAATATGTCTTAATAGCAAAGTGGGATACATTAAGATCCTAATCATAATAATAACAATAGCACTTACTAGACTCAAATACTGCTCCATCATGCTTTATAGCACTCTCTGGGAGGTTTACAGAGTCAACCTATTGCCCCCCAATAATCTGGGTCCTCATTTTACCAACCTTGGAAGGATGGAAGGCTGAGTCAATCTTGGGCCGGTGAGGATCGAACTCCTTGCAATCGGCAGAGTTTGCCTGCAATACTGTATTTTAACCGCTGTGCCACCATGGGAATGGAATGGAATGGAGCACTTAGACTTATATATTGCTATACAGTATTTTACAGACCTCTCTAAGCAGTTTACAGAGTCAGCATCTTGCCCCAAACTATCTGGGTCCTCATTTTAGTGACCTTAGAAGGATGGAAGGCTGAGTCAATCTTGAGCTGATCAGGATTGAACACCTGGCAGTGTGCAGAGTTAGCCAATACTATATTTTCACCATTGCACCACCAGGGCTCCTGGTTTTACAAACTTTAACCTTAGTGAAGTGGCCAGTCTGGACATTGATCGTATGGACAATTAATGGGGGTCATTGCTGAATTTACTGGTCATCCCTATATATTGCCTAACCTAAATTATTTGATGATATCAAATGGTGCCAGCCTTGAAACTCTGCATGGGGTTGAGCCATCCTATCCCGTCCTATATCTGCATACCTGAAGAGTTATTTTGTACCTGGCTTCAGAGGGTGGATTTCAAGGTTGCAATAAATAGCAAAATAGATCCCACGAATCTGAAGCTTGTCTGGCTGTGCAAACTTAGGTTGAAGAAGTTTGTGTTGGGTCCGTGTGTGTGTGTGTGTGAGAGAGAGAGACAGACAGACCGAGAGAAAGGAGGTCTGCATTTGTACGCACACAAACATGGCATATGATAAGAGATGGCATTTAGGAAAAGCTCTGTTTAGAAAGCAGGTTTTTGTTTAATAAAAAAGGGATCAATCAAATCGATTAGCATTGCAGCAGGCTGAGGTCCTGCCTCATAAATTGTCATTTGGATGTGCATGAAAATATTAAGCAGCTGTTTGCAGAATCCCTTTCATTCCAGGAGGAACAGAGAAGAGAGGGGAAAAAAGATAATTATTAACGTCTCCCTGTCCAATTCGTGATGTCAATCTTGCAGAAACGGGGAGGGGGTGTGGGAAGACGGTCTTGGTTATGACGGTCAGTTCAGTGATGCTAAATTCTCCTGCGGTGTTTAGAAGCACGCCATTAAAATTTGGGGGCATTTCTGGCAAGATATGGCAAAAAGTTTTTCAGTTTCTCATATATTTTCTTCCAGGGGGGATTGCTTTCCATGCAATCTCTTGGGGGTACTTTGTGGCTGGTGTTTTTGGAAGAAGTGAAGGTGCCTAAATCTGGAACTGTGATGTTCTGCCACACTTCACTTGATCTTTAGATGATCCATGTGTACAGGATGTAGAATAACAGAGTTGGAAGGGACCTTGGAGGTCTTCTAGTCCAACCCCTGCTCGAGCAGGAGACCATATAGTACCATCGCAGTCAAACGGTTGTTTAGTCTATTCTTGAAAATCTCTGTATCGAAGCACAGTTCTCTAATAAGAGGCATGTTTGTTTGCAATTTTCTCTAATACTTTTATTTTTGAAAACCATGTTTCCTGCTGCTGTCTCCCTTCCTCCGTTTAACTTAACCTGAAATCATTTTCTTTCTCTGTTCCTCGAGTATGAAGAGGCTCTTCATTCTTTAAGGCATTTATTTTTCTGTTCTTCTTCCTCCTTCTCTCTTTATCATCCAAGAGCTTTACCCTTGTCTCACATGGCTATAACGCCCTCTTCTTTAATTTTTACCTGCCCTGGTGGAAATGCTCTGGGCCTAATTATTTCTTCCAGTTTTCATCCTTCCCTTCCCTGGAGGTACCCCAATTAGCATCCTTTCTTTCTTTTCTTTTTTTGTTTCTTTGCTGGCTGTCATTTCTGGAAACTCAAGGTGGGTCTAAGTCTAACTGAAGCCGCAGAGAAAAATAAACAAGGCACCGATTCTTGACTCTTCAGAAGATGGCGTCCCTTTACAAACCAGCATAATTTTGAGATGATAAATCAACTGAAAGAATGGCTTTATTAGTGTCTCAACCTTTGAGCTGGTTGGCGGGAGGGCGCACACAGCGTTCCTTCATTATTCAGAGATTAAGAGCAGAGACCAGTTATCCTAAATGTTTGCATGCAGAGAACGTAAATGATGCCTGATTAACATTACTCTGGACAAAGGCTAAAATTAACTCAGAAGACTGGGGCAAAATAGCAATAGCAATAGTGTCAACCCTGAAGCGAACCTGGCTGAAGCCAATCTTGGAGGGTTCAGGGTTGCCACACCGACAGTGGGAGGGGGGGGAATAGTTAGATGGGGTTTTGTAGGCAAAACAATAAAGTTGTCCTGTGGGAACCAAGGTCATTCTCACAGGTGGCTGGCCAGAGGAGGAGCAAAGTAACCAAGCAACCGGCCAGCACCTGGATTGGACAGCGTGACCTGTGACTCGGGAGGAAAGGAGAAACTTTTACTTTTAATCAGGCGAAAGCCACGGGAAATTTCAGAGTCGGCTTTCACCAGTTGTGCCAATACGAAGCATCCATAAATTGTTCTTTGAGGAACCTGCCTGCCTTTGAGTTCTGTTTTCTAGGGGTGCATTATTTGGAACGCTGACAAGTAGCACTTATATACTGCTTCACAGTGCTTTACAGTCCTCTCTAAGCAGTTTAAAAAGTCAGCCTCTTGCCCCCAACCATCTAGGTCCTCATTTTACCCACCTTGGAAGGATGGAAGGCTGAGCCAACCTTGAGCCACTTGAGTCAGCAGAAGTAGCCTGCAGTACTGCATTCTAACCACTGCGCCACCGAGGCTCTTTCTCAAAAACTGTTTTTCTCATAACTGGAGCAAAATTTGGTCTTTCTCCTAATTATGACTTAATTACCACAACTGAGCCCAACATTTCTGTGCTTAAGCAAGACCTTTGTTCTGTGAGCTTTGCATGCAATGGCCCGGTAGGCCCGTTTTTCTTTCTCACCTGGCTCCAGATCCCCTCTATGCATCTGGGGAGGGTGAAAACAGCCTTCCCCACCCCCTCAGAGGCCTATCTTGGAGTCTCTGGAGGCTGGGGACAGCAAAAAACATCACTTCTTGTCCAACCAGGAGTTGGGAAATGGGCCATTTCAGGCCTCCGGAAGGCTGTTTTCACTCTCCCCAGATGTATAGAAAGGATCTGGAGCCAGGTGAGAAAGAAAAATGGGCCTACCCCCCCCAGGCCCTCTGGGGGCAGGAAACAGCCTGTGTCCCTACTTCTGGTGAGCCCAGAAGGCCCGAAAATCAGCTGGCCGGCGCGCGCATGTGCACCAGAGTTGAGCTGGCGTCCCCACTGATATGGCTACATGTGCCATCTGTGGAACGTGTGCCATAGGTTCACCATCACAGGACTAGAAGATCTCTAAGTCCCTTCCAATCTTATTATTCTATACAGGTAGTCTTCAACATATGGCCACAACTGAGCCCAAAATTTATGTTGCTAAGTGAGACATTTGTTAAGTGACTTTTGCCCCATTTTATGACTTTTCTCACCACATTTGTTAAGTGAATCACTGCAGTTGTTAAATTACTAAGATGGTTGTTAAGTGAATCTGGTTTCCCCCATTGACTTTGCTTGTCAGGAGGTCACACAAATTGATCACATGACCCCGGGAGACTGCAACCATCATAAATGTGAGTCAGTGGTCAAGCATCCAAATGTAAATCACGTGGCCCTGGGGACGCTGCAATGGTCGTAAGAGTGAAAAATGGTCCTAAGTCACTTTTTTCAGTGCCGTTGTAACTTCAAACGGTCACTAAGTGGACTGTTCAGTGGTGGGTTGCTACCAGTTCGCCCTAGATTGGGTGAATTGGTAGCACCAGTGGCAGGAGGCTCTGCCCACGCGCCCAACACGCACACACGAGCGAACTGGTAGTGACGGGTTTTGAAACCCACTACTGGAACTGTTGTAAGTCGAGGACTACCTGCATTCTGTGTTCTACACGGGATGGATTCTACCATATGGGACGCTTAAATATCTGCTGGCTGTTGTCTCCTTCAGAGAAAAGCAGGTGCGAAAACTCCAGTGGGGGGTTGCCCACGGTTCGTACAGGTTCGCAAGAACTGGTAATAAAACCGGCGGGAGGCTCCGCCCACTGACTCGGATGTCATAATAAGTGATCTGCGCATGCGCAGAAGAGCGCGTGCATGCACGCGATGCAAACCGGTAGTAAGGTAAGTAGAACCCACCCCTGGAGAACTCTAAACGCACCTGAGTTTTCCAGCATTAGCTATTGGTTTGGCTCTTGCCCCACCTTACTCCAGGTCTAAAAATGAAGGTTACTCCTGCCAAGCAGTTAAGCTACCGTATTACCGGGGCCCGTATAGGTAGATGTCTCGCAATATTAGCTGTTTATTTCATTGACATTCCGCAGAAGAGTCTTTAGGGACCCCTTCTAGGAGGCAAGACCTCAATGTAATAATATACAAGGTCCAATTCTGATATTTCCCTTGATAACCACGCTGTACCTTATTGGGGTCAGGTGTCAGGTGGGGGTTGGGTAGCTGCTCTAATGTTCTCTGTCACCAGCAATAAGTGCAAAGGGCTTGCTCAGAAAGCTGGCTCACACAACTCTGAGGTAATTTGGATTGCCTGGGTGAACTTCTAACGCTGTGTGGGGAAGGGAGGCGCGCCGTTGCTGTGTTCGCGGATGCTTTATTATCTCTGAAGGGTTAAGTAGCGTTGGTTAATTCCGGAAATGGGCAGCCTTTGGTGTTAAGCAAGACTCAGGCGTTGGCTTGGTAGAAATAAGGAGACGTGTCTTGATAAGGTAGAAATAAGGAGACTGATGTATCTTGATAAGCCAAAGACCTCTCCCCCTCCCTAACTCTCCCTCTCTCCCTCTCTCTCCCCCTGCCTAACTCTCCTCTCCCTCTCTCCTTCTCCCTGTCCCTCTCACTCCTTCCCCCGCCTAACTCTCCCCCTCCCTCTCTCCCTCTCTCCTCCTCCCCCTCTCTCCCTCTCGCTTCCTCTCTCCCCCTCTCCCTCTCTCTTCCTCTCTCTCCCCCTGCCTAACTCTCCTCCCTCTCTCCTTCTCCCTGTCCCTCTCACTCCCTCCCCCTTCCTAACTCTCCCTCCCCCTGCCTAACTCCCTCCCTCTCTCCCTCTCGCTTCCTCTCTCCCCCTCTCCCTCTTGCTTCCTCTCTCCTCCCGCCTAACTCTCCTCTCTCCCTCTCTCCCCCTCTCCTCCTCTCCCTGTCCCTCTCTCCCTCTCTCTTCCTCTCTCTCCCCCTGCCTAACTCTCCTCTCCCTCTCTCCTTCTCCGTCCCTCTCACTCACTCCCCCTGTCTAACTCTCCCCCTCCCTCTCTCCCTCTCTCCCTCTCTCCTCCTCTCCCCCCTCTCTCCCTCTCGCTTTCTCTCTCCCCCTCTCCCTCCCACTTCCTCTGTCCTCCCACCTAACTCTCCCCCTCCCTCTCTCCCTCTCTCCTCCTCCCCCTCTCTCCCTCTCGCTTCCTCTCTCCCCCTCTCCCTCCCGCTTCCTCTGTCCTCCCACCTAACTCTCCCCCTCCCTCTCTCCCTCTCTCCTCCTCCCCCTCTCTCCCTCTCGCTTCCTCTCTCTCCCCCTGCCTAACTCTCCTCCCTCTCTCCTTCTCCCTGTCCCTCTCACTCCCTCCCCCTGCCTAACTCTCCCTCCCCTGCCCAACTCTCCCTCTCTCCCTCTCGCTTCCTCTCTCCCCCTCTCCCTCTTGCTTCCTCTCTCCTCCCGCCTAACTCTCCTCTCTCCCTCTCTCCCCCTCTCCTCCTCTCCCTGTCCCTCTCTCCCTCTCTCTTCCTCTCTCTCCCCCTGCCTAACTCTCCTCTCCCTCTCTCCTTCTCCGTCCCTCTCACTCACTCCCCCTGTCTAACTCTCCCCCTCCCTCTCTCCCTCTCTCCCTCTCTCCTCCTCTCCCCCCTCTCTCCCTCTCGCTTTCTCTCTCCCCCTCTCCCTCCCACTTCCTCTGTCCTCCCACCTAACTCTCCCCCTCCCTCTCTCCCTCTCTCCTCCTCCCCCTCTCTCCCTCTCGCTTCCTCTCTCCCCCTCTCCCTCCCGCTTCCTCTGTCCTCCCACCTAACTCTCCCCCTCCCTCTCTCCCTCTCTCCTCCTCCCCCTCTCTCCCTCTCGCTTCCTCTCTCTCCCCCTGCCTAACTCTCCTCCCTCTCTCCTTCTCCCTGTCCCTCTCACTCCCTCCCCCTGCCTAACTCTCCCTCCCCCTGCCCAACTCTCCCTCTCTCCCTCTCGCTTCCTCTCTCCCCCTCTCCCTCTTGCTTCCTCTCTCCTCCCGCCTAACTCTCCTCTCTCCCTCTCTCCCCCTCTCCTCCTCTCCCTGTCCCTCTCTCCCTCTCTCTTCCTCTCTCTCCCCCTGCCTAACTCTCCTCTCCCTCTCTCCTTCTCCCTGTCCCTCTCACTCACTCCCCCTGTCTAACTCTCCCCCTCCCTCTCTCCCTCTCTCCTCCTCTCCCCCCTCTCTCCCTCTCGCTTTCTCTCTCCCCCTCTCCCTCTTGCTTCCTTTCTCTCCCCCTGCCTAACTCTCCTCTCCCTCTCTCCTTCTCCCTGTCCCTCTCACTCACTCCCCCTGCCTAACTCTCCCCTCCCCCTGCCTAACTCCCTCCCTCTCTCCCCCTCTCTCCCTCTCACTTCCTCTCTCCTCCCTCTCCCTCTCGCTTCCTCTCTCCTTCCGCCTAACTTTCCTCTCTCCCTCTCTCCCTGTCCCTCCCCCTCTCCTCCTGCCTAACTCTCCTCTCTCTCTCTTCCTGTCCCTTCCCCTCCCTAACTCTCCTCTCCCTCTCTCCCTCTCTCCCATTCCCTAACTCTCCCTCTCCTTCTCCCCCTCCCTTTCTCTCTCCCTCCCCCTCCCTGTCTCTGTCCCTCTCTCCCTACACACACACACACATTTTCATTTCTACTTAGTTATATGTGGAAGCTAGCACACGGCAGATAAAGTCATAGGGTTAACTCACATGCTTGTCGTTTCTTATGGGACTTTCCATACCCACTAAGGCCTGAATTTTAGTTCTGCCATCTCAACATATGTCCCTTTTTTTTACCAATTATCAAACCAACCATCAAACATATCAGATTCCTGATCAACATTGGGACTTCTGGATCTGTTTATGGGCGTACGTATAAATCAGTGGTGGGTTTCAAATTTTTTTACTACCGGTTCTGTGGGTGTGGCTTGGTGGGTGTGGCAGGGGAAGAATACTGTAAAATCTCCATTCCCACCCCACTCCAGGGGAAGGTTACTGGAAGATCCCCATTTCCCCCCTATCAGCTGGGACTTGGGAGGCAGAGAATAGATGGGGGCGGGGCCAGTCAGAATTTTTACTACCAGTTCTCCAAACTACTCAAAATTTCCACTACCGGTTCTCCAGAAATGGTCAGAACCTGCTGAAACCCACCTCTGGTACAAACATATACACACTTAAGAGATATAGGTAGATCTCTCTGACTCTCTCTTTCTCTCTCTCTCTCTCTCTCTCTCTCTCAATACACACACGCATGCACACACGCACCTCATTAAATACATGCTAGAGAAGTTTTTTTAGCACTTTGGTGATAAGGTTAGAAGATGATTAAGGTGGGGTGCAAGGAAAGAAACAGGTTCAGAAAATCTTCACCTACCTCTTCCCAGCTAATCTGATTTCAAATGACATTAAGTCACTGAAAAGGAAATTGAGCCTAAAGACAAAATAGCAATGAGAGGAACATCATCGCTCAGGGTTGATTGCAAGCTTAACCTTCCTTTCATTCGTGGGTGGATATTGGTGGTTCTTTTGGGTCAGTGGCCATTAAGAGCAAAGTTTTAGAAGACGACCATCAGTTCTGCATTGTTGTGATGCTCACCTTGTTTTCGGAGGTACTTTGCCAAAGATTCAGGTTCCACACCTCGGAGAGATGTCCTGATTATCTTAAATAACCTGCTTGCAAGGATGAAGACCAAAACATTTATGTTAAACCCTACAATTCCACGAGGTCTCCAGAAACTTTACACGGGGTCCCAGAAGGGTGCCACCAAAGGTTGTTGCCAAATTGCAATGTTTAATGTAAAAGCAGGATATTATTAAATAGGTGAAGCGTAATTCTGTTTAGGTGAACGTTTGCATGAGTTCAGTTTGATTCTCAATAATTTCCTGGACATTTTGAACTACAGGGTTGCCCGCAGGGGTCGGCTGCTGGGGGTTCGCAGGGGTTCGGGAGAACCTCTAGCTAAGATTCTGTGTAAGATTCTTGGAACTGTGCAGTTCCGAGAACCCCCAAATCCCACTCCTGGCTCCCACTCCTCAAGTCCCAGCAAACCGTCTTTCATGAGATTTCACAGTTACAGACCTTTATCAGGCTTGGAGAGTTGCCAGGCCGATATCTTCCAAAAGCCACGCTTTTAGCAGCAATTCCTTGGCAAGAAGTCAGAAACAGATCTTCACCCTAATGAATTGGGAGGGGCCATTCACCATCCACCTATGACTTTACTCCTTGTTCTGTCCCCGTCTCACACACGCACACAAACAGTCAGCCAGGGATTAAATAAAACTTGCAGACAATAAATTCCTTCGATAACAGGATTGGCAGCAACCCAGTAGCTGTTTGCCAAGAACTTTACTCACAGAGGGAGGTGTTCCTCCTCCGTCAGATAAACCAAATCAAATACACAAAGTCAAAGAATTGTCAAGTCCAGTCCGTATTAAATCCAAGGCAGGCAGATAACGTAGTTTCAGAGATACAATGCGACTCGCTAGTTGTTTAGTTTTGCCAATCACAGAGCCACCACACCCCCTTTTATCCCCTGTTGGGTGTGGTCCAGTGACTCAGTTTAATCTCTGGCATGCCTCCTTTTCTGCTGCGTGCGCTTATCTCTCTGATGCTGGCGTGGATCCAGCCAAGACTTATCTCCATCACTGTCTGACTGCGACTGTTCGGAGATACCTGGCTCCTGGTCAATCTCTTCTCCCTCGGGAGATACCTGAGGCATTGCCAGAGAGGAGGGTCCTGGAGAGGGAGGCCTGGCCAACTCCTCTCCTTCACCTCCGATAAGACGGGCTCGGGGGTTGGAGTCACAACACTCCTGAATCTACCCTTGTTCCTTAGCTGTTCCCTTCTCCTGGCAGCTCTGCGCATGCGCGCATCGGGAACAGGCTCCAGCTGTTCTTCTGCCACACTGATATCCGACTCCGAAGGCACCTGATAACTGTCAGATGGACCTGGCCCCATCTTTGCCGCCGATGCAGAGCACTCATCAGAGCCTTCCCCAGACTCCAGGACTGGCCCATGTTCCTCCCCAACCTCCTCCCTTTCTGAGTCTGCCACCAGCTTCGCTGGCGGGCCACAACACAAAGGGTTGTTCCCTTCCCACCCCCTGCACTCTTTCTGAACCATCTCCTAAATAAAATAAGCATTCTGGCTTGTCATTAATAATATTTTGCACATAGAATAAGGAGAATTTTTTTTGACAGTGACAGCAATCAACCAATGGAACAGAAGTTGCCTTCGGAAGTTGTGGGAGCTTCATCACTGGAAGCTTTCAAGAAGAGACTGGACTGCTGTCTGTCAGAAATGGTGTAGGGTCTCCTGCTTAGATCAGGGGTGAAATCCAGAAGGTTCTGACAGGTTCTGGAGAACCGGTAGTGGAAATTTTGAGTAGTTCGGAGCACCAGCAAATACCACCTCTGGCTGGCCCCAGGAGTGGGGTGGGAATGGGGATTTTGCAGTATCCCTTCCGTGCCATGCCCACCAAACCACGCCCACCAAGCCACACAGAACCGATAGTAAAAAAAATTGGATTTCACCACTGGGTTGGACTAAATGACCCACAAGGTCCCTTCCAACTCTGTTAATCTGTTATCTTTAGTTCCAGATTTTCAGATTGGGAAATGGGAGTGAAGGATGAACCATAACCAATAAAACCTCCAGAGCTTTTCAGCCCCTCCTCTAACTGACATCCCCAAACTGTAAAGGCTTCAAACAAATTTGCTGACTTTAGCCTCCTTTGCAGACTTCTGCGCATACTGTTTGGTTCCTACATTTCCGATTTCAATACATCAAATATTTCGCATGCTAAACTATGGCTACAACAAACCCGCTTCTTTCCCAGATGCTGCTAGGCTTATGTGTCAAAGCAGTGGCATTTATTGCCTCTCAATTAAGTGATTATAATAGGTCTGAGCAGGGTGTTTTATGAAGTTGGAAATCCTTTTAATCACAGTTAATAGCACCCTGTTCTCTGCAGCTCCTTTATTGGTTCAGGTATAAAAAAACAACCTATGGAATACTGATTTAATAGTTTAAAGGACAACATGGCAGATTTCCCTACCTATAGAGCACAGAGGTTTAATGTGGAAGAAAAATCCTCTGGATACTAATTTATAATTTTGATCCCAAGGAATGTCTTGTTTTGAATGCAGATGCCTGCTGCTACTCTTATGAAGAGTGATAAGCAAATGATAATGAACTTATTAACAACCGGTGGAATTGCTTGCTTTCGGAAGTTGTAGGTGCTCCATCACTGGAGGTTTTCAAGAAAAGACTGGATGGCCATTTGTCTGAAATGGCAGAGGTTTTCCTGCTTGAGCAGAGGGTTGGACTACGTGACCTCTAAGGTCCCTTCCAATTCAGATAACAGAGTTGGAAAGGACCTTGTAGGTGATCTAGTCCAATCCCCCACCCAAGCAGGAGACCCTACACCATTTCTGACAGATGGCAGTCCAATCTCTTCTTGAAAGCTTCCAGTGATGAAGCTCCCACAACTTCCAAAGGCAACTTCTGTTCCATTGGTTGATTGTTCTCACTCCCAGAACATTTCTCCTTATTTCCAGGTTGAATCTCTCCTTGATCAGTTTCCATCCATTGTTCCTTGTCTGGACTTCAGGTGCCTTGGAAAATAGCTTGTCCCCCTCCTCTCTGTGGCAAATATTGGAAGACTGCTCTCATGTCTCCCCTGGTCCTTCTCTTAACTAGACTAGCCATGCCCAGTTCCTGCAACTGTTCATTGTATGTTTTAGCCTCCAGTCCCTTAATCATTCCAGTTTCTCTACTCTGCCCTTTTTCTAGAGTCTCAACATCTTTTTTATAGTGTGGTGACCAAAACTGGATCCAGTACTCTAGGTGTGGTCTTACCAGGGCTTTATAGAGTGGTATTAGTACCTCCCTTGATCTTGATTGTATCCCTCTGTTAATGCAATTTAGGATTGCATTGGCTTTTTTGGCTGTTGCCGCACGCTGCTGGCTCATATTTAATTGGTTGTCCACTAAGACTCCAAGATCCCTCTCACAGTGACTGCTAATTCTGTTATTCTATGTTGTTCTAAATCGGATTTATTTATTTATTTTGCATCAACTGTGCAAACTTGGATATTCTACTTATCACATTCAATGCTGTATAGGAGTTGTTGGTTTTGGATAGTATAAAAGGAATATGCCAGAATATTTAAGACCTGGTTTGAAATGGAACATTGGGTGGGTAATAACATAAGTCTGGTCTGTCTGGAAATTATGTGCGTGCAAAATTATTTCTCAAAACTGGAATGCCATCCCAGCAGAGATACTAGGAATAAACACAGTCTGGTGTGCAAAGATTGGTGCATGCTTTTCTTTTCATCACTATAATGATTTCTGGCATTAGCAAGATTGAAGATATCCTCAAGTGGAAACTCACCATTTCTTTACAGATCATCCTGGATTTACAATCGGGTGGGATTGAAAAATTTAACAACCAGTTTGCTGCCTGGTTGCTGGGTTGGTGTGGCCATGGGGACGTGGCTTACTCAGCCTTCTGCACCATGGTGTGTGTGTGAGGGGGGCATTTCCAGAGGCTTTCCTTGAGCCTCCAGGAGGTTGAAAACGGCCTCCCCGGGCACCGAAGTCCCTCCAGAGGCCGGAAACGGGGCTGTTTCCAGAGTTCCAATAGGCCCATTTTTCATCCTCCCACAGCCTCTGTGCAGTCCCTGCACTTGCCTCGCATCCAAAACAGGCCACGTGGAGACTCCTGGGAGGGGCGGGGTGAGGTGGGTGGGGTCAGCCAGTCCTTGTAGCTACCAGTTCGGCGAACCAGATTAAAATGAACATCCGGTACATAATCGAACAGACAGTGTTACTTTTCCCACACAAAGCAGGTTAGATTAATTATTCCTATACATCAGGGGTGAAATGCTTCCGGTTCGGACTGGCTCGGGCGAGTAGGTAGGTAGCGGGCAGTTTGGAGAACCGGTAGCAAAAATCCCTCCCCCCCCCCAGCCTCCAGCTTGCTTACCTTCGCTCTTCGGGCTGAATCCTGAGCTGCTGGTTGCAACGCCTGCCTTGCTTCGCTTGCTGTAATCCCTGCAATCCATTGCATCAGCAAGCAACTGAATCTCCCTGCCTGCAATCAAGCTCATCAGTGAGCAGCTCTATCTGCCTGCCTGCCTGCCTTGTCCCTTCAATTGGGTACGTATTTTCCCCTTTGGGAGCTTTAAAAAAATAGTTAATTGGGGTTTTTTGTAGTTGTTCTTTTTTTAGACAGCCATTTAAAGTTTAGGAAGTGTTTAACTACACAAACGCACAAAATCTCACAAAGCTGTATGTCGAATTTTGTGTGTGTAAAGTGTGAAAGTTGGTTTTTTGGACTTTTTGTGCCTCTATTAGGTTCCTGCTTGTTGCAGGGGCCATTTTGGGTCTAGCACATCTGCTTTTACATTGTGGGTGAGCCAGTTGTGTTGTGTTGTGTGTGTGTAAAGGGTGAAAGTTGATTTTTTGGACTTTTTGTGCCTGTGTGAGGTTCCTGCTTGTTGCAGGGGCTATTTTGGGTCTAGCACAGCTGCTTTTACATTGTGGGTGAGCCAGTTGTGTTGTGTTGTGTTTTGTAGGTTAAAAATGGGCAAAGAAATGATGTCGACTTGGCACGCCCCCCGGACCCGCAAGCCACGCCCACCCAGTCACCTGACCCCCAAGCCACGCCCACTAATTAAGCCACGTCCACAGAACCTGTAGCGAAAATTTTTAGATTTCACCCCTGCTATACAGTCTATAACTCCTAAATATATATATGTATCTTAAATTTTATACTAGTCTTTATCCGTTTTTAAATCGGTTATCAATCCACTTGTACCAATTATCCCACACCATGTAGTATTCTGAATTCTCTTTTTCATTTAGTTCTAATGTTAATTTATTCATTTCGGCACAATCAAATATTTTTTTGAATAATGGATTCCTCTGGTGGTATATTGTTTCCTTTCCAATGTTGTGCATATGTTATTCTCGCTGCTGTGAGTATGTGTAAAATTAAATATCCTGTTTTTTTGTCATATTTAGTCTTTAGTACTCCCAGGAGAAAAGTTTCTGGAATCAATTCAATTTTACTATTAATTAATTCTTGTAACCAATTTTGTATTTTACTCCAATACCTCTTCGCTTCGGGACATGACCACCACATATGGAAGGAGGTACCTTGGTGATGCCCACACTTCCAACATTTAGGATTTACATTCGGATAGATTTTGGCCAGTCTTGCAGGTCCTAAGTGCCATCGATATAACATTTTATATTGGTTTTCTTTGTATGTTGCCGCTTTTATTAATTTGTAGTTTTTATTCCAAATCATTTCCCATTCATCTAGATTTATATTATGTCCAATATTTTTGGCCCACACTATCATTGGTTTTTTTACCATCTCTTCCGCTCTGTCATATTCTAATAAATAATAGTATAATCTGGATGATACTATTTTGGAAAAGGAAAAAAAAAACACAATAAAAAATTTAAAACTAAAATTAACATCTGGTTCTCCTGAACCAATCTGAACCAGCTGGATCCCACCACTGCTTACAATCATTCATTTATTGCCTGTTCAGAGTTACAATGGAACTAGAAAAAAAGTGACTTACGACCGGCTTTCAGACTTACGAACATTTCAGCGTCCCCGTGGTCACGTGGTCAATATTCAGACACTAGGCAAACTGACTCATATTTATGACGGTTGCAGTGTCCTGGGGTCACTGATCCTCTTTTGCGACCTTCTGACAAGCAAAGTCAATGGAGAAGCTACTTAACAACCATGTTACTGACTTAACGACTGCACATAACAACCGTGGCAAGAAAGGTCATAAAATGGGGCAGTCTTGACTGTCTTGCTCGGTAATGGGAATTTTGGGCTCAATTGTGGTCATAAGTGGAGGCCTATCAAAATTTGGTAAAAAGTTGATGAAAAAATCCTCTGTTAATCCACTGCATTTAATTCTTGTCTTTTCTAGAAGGTAAAAGTTGGTGTAAGAAAGAATGACTGACTTAAGATTTGAATCTGGGTGTTCCCAGTCCTATATCCCAACTACTACCTTACTTTGGGGTTGCACATTAGATCTATCTATCACTTATAATCTCTATCACTTATAATCTTCTACAATGTATCTGTTTGACTACTACATCCCAAAGAATTTGTGACTAGGCAGATATTGGACAATGGCGTTACTAATTTAACAACTGCAATGATTCACTTAACAAATGTGGCATGGGAAGTCATAAAATTGAGCAAAACTCACTTAACAAAGTTCTCCCATAGCAACATAAATTTTGGGCTCAATTGTGGTCGTAAATCGAGGACTATTGTACTACCTGTATTCCATTGATTAATTGTTCTCATTGTGAGGAAATTTCTTCTTACAGTAGATCCAGGTTGGATGTCACTTTAACAAATTTTTATTCATTACTTCTTGTCCTGCCCTCAGATTCTTCGGATAATAGGTTGATCTTCTCTTCTCTTCTCTTCTCTTCTCTTCTCTTCTCTTCTCTTCTCTTCTCTTCTCTTCTCTTCTCTTCTCTTCTCTTCTCTTCTCTTCTCTTCTCTTCTCTTCTCTTCCCTCTCCTCTCCTCTCCTCTCTTCTTTTTTCTTCTATGTATTTTCTCTTCCCTTCCCTACTGTTTCCTCTCATTTTCTTTTTTTTCTGTGTATTTTACCTTCCCTTCTCCTCTCCTCTCCTCTCCTCTCCTCTCCTCTCCTCTCCTCTCCTCTCCTCTCCTCTTCTCCCCCTCCCCTCCCCTCCCCTCCTCTCCTCTCTCCTCCTTTTTTCTTCTATGTATTTTTTCTTCCCTTCCCTATTGTTTCCTCTCCTCATTTTCTTTTTTTCCTGTGTATTTTCTCTTCCCTTCCCTTCTGTTTTCTCTTCTCTTCTCTTCTCTTCTCTTCTCTTCTCTTCTCTTCTCTTCTCTTCTCTTCTCTTCTCTTCTCTTCTCTTCTCTTCTCTTCTCTTCTCTTCTCTTCTCTCCTCTCCTCTCCTCTCCTCTCCTCTCCTCTCCTCTCCTCTCCTCTCCTCTCCTCTCCATGACAGCCCCTCAAGTTCTGGAAAACAGCTATCATGTCTCCCACTAATCCTTCTCTTTGCTCATTTATCATGTAGATGATCCTAGCCAATCAGGAATCCTGTAAAATATTTGTTCATCACAAAGATGGTGGACCCGCCAATCTATTGAAGGGAGAAATACCGCTTCAAAAACCCATCATTATGTTTGAAGTTCCACGATTCTTCCGTAAACTCGTCTTCTCTGTGCTCTCCGATTCGTCTTGCGGGCTTCCCACAGGAATTGGGCTGTGTCATCATGTCTTTCAGCCTCCCAATATATCATACTAAGCTCTAAGCCAATTAGGAATGACTACTTACCATGCTGAATCACAGAGGAAGGGGGGGAAAAAAGGATAATGTGTCCTTCACATAATGAATCCCCCCAGCCCACTTCAGTTTATTTCTGCAAGATAGATAGATGGAGGAAATTTTGGCTTCCCTCTTTTATTTTCCCTGCCTCCAATTAGAGTCTAGCTGGCTTCAAGATGCATCCATTTTTTTCCTCCCTCCTTTACAGACGACTCTTGGAGAGAGATACTGAAATGCCTGACCTGATATTAATATACTTGGTGCTTATTTAGCAGCTCTGGTCTTTTGACGTTCGGTGCCTTTGTGAAGGTGGATGATGTCCTCGCACTTTGATGGGGTTGAGAAAATGAGGCACGAGGGAAGAAAAGGCTCAACGGGAGGCTAGAAAGTAGGGCTCTTATCCAAAAGGACAGCACACGCTGCATGCATCGCAGGTAGTCCTCGACTTATGACCATGTAGTCATAAGCGTACCAGTGTGCCTAGCGACCCTGTTGCAATATTTTCAGGATCAGACTCAATAAGATCAACAAGAGTTAAAGATTTAACTATATATTCTTTATTTACATTAGGCATTCTATATTCACTGAATATTCACAGATAGAAGCGAGGGAAATGGTGTAGGTAGCTCCTTATATATACAATGGGTGGAGCTATATGTGGGAGTGGTGAATTATGAATACATTAAGAAGTGAAGAATAAGTTAACCCCTGATACCCTGTCTGTACACTATTTACACATTGGAGAATAAGGCATTTACATCTGACAAATCCCCCTCTAAATGCCGATTCGTTATACAACACCAGTTACATTCAGATTCAGGACAATACAAAACATACAACTTAGAGGTTAAGTATTTATGCTGTTTAGAAGGTAAAGGCTTCGTTAATATATCAGCTAATTGTTCTGAAGTGTCGCAATGCACTGCTTTAATAAATCCATCCTGAGATAATTGTCTCACATGTTTAAATTTTATATCTATATGTCTGGACCTTTGTCCAATGGCATCAGATCTAGATATTTCAATGGCTGCTTTATTGTCTTCATGCATAACAAAAGGCAGAGCAGGTTTTTTCCAGACATCTGAAATTAAATCATTAAACCATACAAGATTATTTGCGGCCTTGGATAAACAAACATATTCCGCTTCTGTTGTTGAAGTAGCCACTAGTTCTTGTTTACCAGTGTACCAGTAAACTGGACAGTCATTTAAGAGAAATACATAACCAGATGTGCTTTTTCTGCATGAGGTGTCTCCAGCCCAATCTGCATCTGCATAACACGTAAGCTTTGGTTCTTTAATATCATTAGGTTCTAACATTAAACAAAAGTCTAGTGTACCTTTTAAATATCTTAAAATTCTTTTAACAGCTTCCCAGTGGTACATTGTTGGTTTGCTGACATGCCTAGATAATAAATTGAGTGGTAAAGCGATGTCCGGTCTAGTCCAATTAGATATGTAAAGGAGTGAACCTATGATTGATCTATAGAATGTATTGTCCTTGAACTCGGGAGAAGATTCATCAGAATTCCTTAGAAAGTCAGTTTGCATAGGGGTATCACAAGGTTTGGCATTGTTTAAGTTGCATTTATTTAAAAGATCTATGATCTTATCTCTCTGGGTAAGTTTGAATCCCCTTTTTGTCTTATTAATTTGGACACCAAGGTATTTGTTTACCTTGCCTAAAGATTTCAATGAGAAATGTTCATTTAGTTTAGTTACAAAAGTTTCTCTTCTTTCTTTATGTTTTCCTATGTATAAAATGTCATCCACATAAATCAATACAAATTCAATGTAATCATCACCCCTCTTGACAAAGAAACAATTATCAGCAGTGGTAGCGTTGAAGTCCATGGTCTTAAGTACTTTTACTAAACAATCATACCACCGTTTACCAGATTGTTTTAGCCCGTATAAACTCTTGTTTAACAACCAAGTCTCATTTTTGTTTGTGTATGGACTATGAGGTGCTCTCACGTATATTTCTTTATCTAATTTTGCGTGTAGGTACGCAGTCTGTATGTCATATTGGAATACATCTAGATTGAGTGCTGAAGCTACCACTAGAGCTGTTTTGACACTCTCTGTTCTTACAGTGGGGGAATACGTGTCAGTATAGTCCTCTGGATATTTCTGTGCATAACCCTGTGCAACCAATCTAGCTTTGTATAGAGTATTTCCTCCCTCTAAATTCTTAATTTTATATATCCATCTGGTACCAATAATTGTCTTATCTTTA